>NC_046670.1:8883831-9193164 GCF_004382145.1 Drosophila mauritiana
TATTATGTCGTAAATTTGTTGACTGCCATGTTTGTGGCTGCAGCCTCACACTGACATGGCCAAAAGAGTAAAAATGTAAAAAAAAATAAGAACCGACACCAAACAGCCAACAACAATGCGACTCAACCAGATTGGCGCAAATTAAAACCCCTGAAAATGCTTAATAAAATGCCTTGATTGAGTCGCCGTTTGCATAATGCGCTAAAAACAAAAGCTAAAAAAAAATGTAC
The DNA here is from genome assembly GCF_004382145.1 of Drosophila mauritiana. Classification (NCBI taxonomy): domain Eukaryota; kingdom Metazoa; phylum Arthropoda; class Insecta; order Diptera; family Drosophilidae; genus Drosophila; species Drosophila mauritiana. The sequence goes on from NC_046670.1 coordinate 8,884,062, forward strand.
AAAAAAATAAAAATGAAAAAAGAACGAGGTAATGCGAAATATTGTGTGGAAATATGTATTGAGCCTGGGCGAACCGGATGCCTAAGATAGGCAGCAACACGTTGATTTATTTGAGTCGGCACACGACCAGACGACAATGACATACGCATCTAGAGTGGCAAAAAGTGCAAGTTGCAAGTTGCGCGATGCAAGTCGCCAGTTGCCAGTTGACGTGTGGGCCAAAATGGCGAAGAGGCGTTCCAGATCGAAGCGTGCCAAGAACGCCTCCGTCTTCGATTTCGCTGTAGCCTGTGGCGTGTGCCAAGAAGGTTTGCTTCCAACGCCCTTGAACTCATCGCATGTATCTGTATCTGTATCTGTTCCTCATGACTGACCGACATTTGGCAGATCAGCGCCTCAGGTGGGTGGATATGTGGAGAATCAACAACCCCCGCATAAGCAAAAACCGGCCACAAACATTTTACGACGTCATCCGTACGCTTCCTCTACACTTGTCGATGCCAAGTTCGCACGCAGAATTTTCGCTTTTTTTTTTGTGTGTGGAGGTGGATGTGGTGGAGGAGGAGTATATGGCCCCACGTGATCTGCGATCTGCGGCCGAGTCGCGTGCCACATTGTCCTACACACCGACACATGGGTCACTCACTCGCACACTGAACTTGCTCCATAAAAAGAAGGCAGCTCGGCAAAAACACAAACAAAAATACAACTAGTAAGCAAAACGTAACCGATCTGCCAGAGAATGGAGGCGTTTGCCAATTTGGCTTGGAAAGTGGGTGCACTTAATATGCACACTTTGCTTAGGCGCGATCAATTTTCGTGTAGTGGGGGTGTGGGAACTTTTTGGCATACGCCGCCTGCTGGCTTTTTGAATTATCACACATAAATTTCACACACAAAGTAGTTTGGCCCGACTGCAACCACCGCCCACCCAGCATAACGGAACCCAAAAAAGAAAAAAACCAAGCCGATGCGATCCGGAACCCCGAAAGACCTGGGCGAGATCGCCTCTAATTTAATTAGTTGCGCGTGCAACAGCCTCCTCCCGATTTTCTGGGATCTTCGAGCTGCCGGTTCGGCGTTGCCCAGGGTCCATGGCTACCATGCTTCGGTTGGAACGCCTTGTTATTTATGCGTCGCCTGCTTTATGGCTTCCCATATAAATTCTCATTTCGCTTGTCATCATTTTCGGTTCGTTCTCTGGGTTGGTTTTCAGTTTCTGGGCGAGTTCCACTGATGCGTTAAGTGCATGGCATTTGGTTGCGAGTTGATGATCGCTGCAGCAAATTATGTGCATTTCGGTAGATCCATTTTTGGGGGTGGCAAGTTAGAGCAATTGAACTTGACAATAAAATTAAGCCTTTTATTGGTCATTTCGAAGTGGGAAAATGAGAATTTACCATGGGATTTTTTCATTATCTTCAAGAAAAATTAAACATTAAACATTGATTTAAAATATTTAAAAAAATGTAATGTGCGTCGGCCGGGAATCGAACCCGGGTCAACTGCTTGGAAGGCAACTATGCTAACCATTACACCACCGACGCCACATTTTTGCACCGATTTCACATGTGTTGGTAAATTAATACATTCATTAAGAGACAGCATAAAAGAGTTAAGTTAAAAAAAAAAACATTTTATCAATTAAGCCCCAATTTTTATTTAAATACGCCACCAAATGTAGCTAAATGGTATTCTTTTGTTACTTTTAGTTACTTTTTGTACTTTTAAACGAAATAATTTATTTTCTGTGTAGTTTGTTTAAGCTGAGGAGATTTTTGTAAAAAATTTAAAATTAAAAATTATATATTTCATTAAATTAAAAAAATCTATTAAAAAAAAAGTTACCTGCGTCGGCCGGGAATCGAACCCGGGTCAACTGCTTGGAAGGCAACTATGCTAACCATTACACCACCGACGCCGCATAATCTGCGCGCGCTAGTCACAGCATAAAAAGTTAGTGCAGACAACTAGTTGGAAACACTATGTTGACAATTGCATTATCAAGTTAATATTTGCCTGGAAACACAAGTGATTTATGGTTTTTATGGGCTGGCTAGCCTTGGCAGCACTAGTATCTTTCATTTCTCTGCCAGCCTTTTTAATTGGTTCTGTTTAGAGTAAGCTCTTTCACTCGGCGGCGACAGGAAACACTTTGTGTAACTATATTTCTTATGAATATAATTAAAACGCATTGGAAACGAATCAAGCAAACAGTCGGCTGATCGATTCACAAAGGCGAACCAACCAGCCGATCCGAACAACATCGGCTTCAACTTGACTTGAGTGTCTGTCGCTGGTTGTTATGGTTGTTGTAATGGACGCCCACCCAGTAAATGTCTTTTGCTGTAATAATTTATTATCACATTTACGTCTTGGCATCGCCAGCAATTAATATGAAAAGTAAACGGTGGAAACAGCCACAGCAACAGAAACAGAAAATAGAAAATTAAATGAATGAATGAATCAACGGGGCGAGGGGAGAAAAACGCCAAGTGATCAATGAACAAAAACCGAGTTGTAGCTCCATCTCCAAAGCAATATCTATCTGTATCTGAGGCCGTATCTTTTGTGTTGGCGTCCGAAACCGCAGAAACAACAATCGGCAGCTTTTGACTTAGTTGGCAAAGCGTTTGCCAATGCAGAAATCCGAAATCAAATTAGCCGCAACACACAGTCGCAGTCTGTAGTTTGTCTTGCGTATCTTACAGATACAGATACTTGTCGCGTTCGTTGTGCTGTGTGGGTTGCCACTGCGGTGTCCACTGTGCCGTGTGCGTAGGTCGCACAAGTCGGCAGCACCCTGTATCCGCGGCGCAGAATAATAAAATTTAACAATTTATTGCATTTGTTGCTTTAATTTGTTGTTGTTACTTGCCCGAAAGCAAAATCGAAGAAAAAAAAAAACGAAAATATTTTTTCATTCACAAAACGGCCGCCGTTGTATGCAAATTGATCGTGTTGTTGTTTTTGTCAATGTTAACTTTAGTTTGGCTCTTTGCAGTAGCTGCTCTGCCAACTTCGCAGTCGACACACTTGGCAAGCGATGTTCGATGATTGCAACAGCAGCAGCAGCAGCAGCAGCAACAACACAGTAACTGCAACACCAAACATCAACCAAATGAATGAATTGGGTTTGTGCCTTGGGCCAGGGCATGTTGTTCGTTGCCGTTTCGCCTCTGCCTACGTGGCGGCTACGTGTTGGCATAAATTATATATTAATGCTCTTTGAATGGTGGATTTGAATGGTTATTGGATGGATTAGGAGCTGCTTATGGAAGATGGAAGCTCCAGGAAAATTGATTATAAGTAAATTGCGCTTAATGGAGATGCAGTTAGATCAGATAGCAGGCAAAACTATATGATTTTATATACATATTTACATACATATCCATATAAAATGTGATTGCCAATATAGTTTAATATGCGAATAATGTTCAGCACGATCATAATAATCTAAAATAATTACATACTTGAATATCACATAGATTATATCACTAAATCGCATTGAAAAGGTTATTCGCCAACCACTTGGCTTTTTTAGTTAAAATCTCCACTCGTTTTTTCTGCAATTGCATGCACATTTTATTTATTTAAAGCATTAAACAAAGACACAGACATATGTTCAACTATGGCTGTGGCCCGTGTTGTTTGTGTTCCACTGGCGACATGCAACAAATGTTAGACATTCAATTTGTTGTTGACACTTCATTAGCAAACAAAAAATTAAGCGAACGAAGATGCAGCGGCCAAAAACTGGGTTAAATGTTGCTAAAATTAAGCGAGGCAAGCGAGAAGATGCAGCCAGCAGCAAATCAAGATATGGAAAGTACACCCCATACCCATTCCCAATCCCAATCCCAATCCCATTCCCCAGTTGCAAGACTAACCAAATAAAAGCGAGTATTGGGTTACTAGCCAACTGGTTGAGAAGTGAAAGAGATATTGGGAATTGGTAAGGGCTGGGGCACGCGTTGTTAATGAAGAGGCTTTTCCCTTCGCTTGAGTTTATGAATGAACAAACGCATCGTAGTAAACTTCGCCCACATATCGCTTCGATGATGAAATCATGAATGAAACGAGTCTCTCGTAACAAAACTTTGGAACTTTTGGAAACCCCAGGTGCCAAAAGGGCACGCGAGTCGTAAATGTGGGCAGCAAATGCAAATTGATGGCCGTGGCCAAGATGTTGATGGCAAGAGGCTGCCTCTTGGCCATTAGCCATTAGCCAGGCACACCGGAACCGCATTAGCATGTCGGAGATCCAAGATCCGAGATCCGAAACCGGAAAGTGCCTTTCCCCGCGCTTTGTCAATGCAAACAAATTAACTGTCAAATGCGAGATGCGTTCAATGAAAACATTTCGAATGAAATCTTGGCCATCAATGAAATGTTTCTGCTGCTCAAAAGCTCAGTGGGTAGGAAACGAACTAATCGTCTGGAGAACCGTCTCCTCTATCGGAACTATCATATTTCAGGCGTTTGTCAACGGCTACCATTGTCCAAAAAAATGTACCCTTTTCTATTCGGCCTAGAATCGTTACTTCAGTCGTTTGGATTCTCCACGTGAAAGCGATCGAATAGTATGTTGTTAAATATGTGAGAAAATGCACATTAATGGGGGGGATTATCTTAACGTATCTTCGGTCATAAATGTATCTGGCACTAGTAAAATCTAAACTTAAGGTTTTTCGTAATTAATTTGCACTTTGGCGCTATTCATTATGGGTCGCAAAATCTTATCCGTGAATGGCTTATTTCCCACTCCTCCGCCGGTTAGAATGCGTTTTTCTTTTTTGTGGCCATTACAATTTTACGACTTGCCACAGCTGCAATAACAGTAACAACAACTACAACCAGCACTAACCACTTCCCATGGCCAGGCTGACGTCATAAATGCATAAATGCAAGCCGCGATGACATAAATTGCATTTGAATATTGGCCAACAGCGAAAAAAATAGGAAAAACAAACCATAACCCCAGAGTTTAAGTTGAGCTTTGGTTTTGCCGCTTGTCACGATGTCTGACAGCTCTGGGGCATTGATCGATTTTTGCTCGGACTTTATGGATTCTGTGGCAGCGAAGGGTAGCACTCTTTGGCACTTGATAAATTATTTAATATTTAAAGTTGCCTGTAATAGCTGAAAGCAGTCTTTTGGAAAAGTTACAAACAGCTTGTTTATTAACAAAAAATATGACACACCATGCTTTGAATTCAATCAAATGTAGTCACGAAGTTCCTGAGTTTGTTTTTAGATGAAGGCAATAAATATTGTATTAAATATATTTATACATAAATTATTAAAAAGTTGTATAATAATTTAATATAAAATGATATGCTTTCACGTCGTAATGTTTTGTATTTTTCAATCATTTTTGTGTGACAATTTCCTTAGGTTTGCGTTGTATTTTTTAAATATTTTTTTTAACACTTTTATTTGATATTCAGTTTTTATGAGATTTTTAATAAGTGTAATATTTAACATTAATTAGTTTTTACTTCTCCGCTTTTAATAAAGTATGCTTTTCAATTACCCCTTTTGTTTTACTGCTACAAATATGTACATTAAATATTTATATCATTATTTGTTAATTTTTAAAAATTAATTTTATACATATATAGTCGCATTATTTCCAAAATCAGTTGACATTTGCTGCAGCAGCAGCAACAGCAGCAGCAGCAGCAAGAACTGCGGTCGCAACAAGAGCCACTTTAGCATCCGCGCGTGGGTTGCTCCATTCATAACGACCGAAAATTCGCTGAATGAATTGCAGTTTTGTATCTCTCAGATACACACGCCACCGACAACTTGGGCCACATAACGGCATCAAAAGCAGCCAAAAAAAAATAAGTAAATAATAAAAAAAAAAAAAACCAATGAAAGAGAAGAAAGCCAGCAAGTAGTGCAGCGGAGGATTAGGGAGTGGTGGGCGGCTGAGCGGGAGCATTCAATACGCTGATTGGGAAGCAGCGACAAAAAGTGAAATAAAACTCGTCGGCGATTTACATAAATCAGCTGCAAATTTGTTCCACTGTTCAAATGCAGTGTCGCCGTTTGTGCGAGCGAGAGGTTCGAGGAAGTGGCAACAGCTTCCACCAGAAACTCACAGACGGCCAAAAGCGACAAACAGACGGCCAAAAAAAAAAAAAAAAATACAGATCCCAAGTCGCGGCTGTGGCCCAAAGTCAACGCGTGTCGCATTTGAAAAAACTTGCTGCTGGCTTGACTTCTTTTACTTTTATTTAGTCTTATATTAGTCTTTATTTTTGCGGGGGCCCGTTGGCAAAGTTAGTAACTTTGGTTACAGTTTTCCTACATTTTTTGGGTCAAGTCGGGGAAAGAGGTAGAGATAGAGAGTGAGAGAGAGATAGGCAGGAAACACAGCGATTGAATTGGCATATGTGATGGAAAAAGTTGGTACTTAAAGGGGATAATCTTAACTTCAATATGCCAGTTTATAGGCACTTAAGTAATACTTTTTAACATCTTCAAAAAAGTTAAGCAATCGCATTAATCATTGTTTATGCAATTGCTCTTTTAGTTTGAATTCAATGTAAAGTTGAGAAAGTAAATGAACCTTGAATTTATTTTTAAAATTAATTACAAAATTTTACAACAGTATTAAAGAGTTTCTGCCAGGTGGAAAGTACTTTTCCGCCCATCTTTGGTTGCCACTTAACCCATTGTGTGTTAGATGACTAAGAAGTGCTGGCTCTGCCCCCATCCTCCCACTAATTAGCCCTGCTGCTCACTTGCCGGCTGGTCCACAAATTGTCGCGTCTTTCAGCGTTTCTGACATGGAACCGAAAATGCCAGCGGACAGTTTTCGCCTTTTGTGCTAACGATATGCGTCTGTCCAAGCCATCAGTTGGCACCAATTGCCAAGGATGATGAGATGGTGTCGTTTGGCGGTGCCAAAGGGGGTTTACGGTTGCCCGGCGGATGGAGGCGCATAAATCTTGGTGCCACCAGGGAAAAAAAAAAAAAGAATCTACTTTTCTTTCCGAATTTTCCTGCGTGCGAGTCGAACGATGCCGAACCGTGGCGATATGCGGCATGGTTGAGCTCATTAGAAAATATGCGCGTAATTTGTGAGTTTCGGACTTTGAAAATGGAAAACGGGGAGCAGCTATTTTCTGATTTGTTCGCTCCCCTCCATTGAAATGTGTCAAGTGGCGTGAGCACACAAAAGCCCCTTGATGATTTCTTTAATGGCACAAGGGGAGGACGCACTTGAAACTCGGCTACCAGACACTGACCACCAATCGAATTTCACGTAGCCCATAAAAGCTGTGTGTATATATCGCTTTATAGATAAAAAACAAAACACAAATCACCAAATCATCGAATCAAACAACAAGCAGCGGCACTCTGAAAAAGGCAATCCTCGAGTGGGCAGCAAGGCGCGCGCTACGCCCACAAAAAGTTCAAGAAACAACTAGAGGAGCAATAACATAAAACTTCAAATCACGCTAAGCAACAGCAACAACAACTGCCACAATATCCAAACTATAAAAGATATAGCGACAAACAGCAAACAGAACAATAAAGAGCACAAGAGCTGATGTAAATTATTTGGCTACCATATTTAGCTGGAAATCTTGCGTGATCTGTGATCTCCGGCGATGATGATGGCTATGCTATGATGGTTGCCCCTGTTTTCGTCGAGTGGAGTACCCTTGATGTGCGGCATGATGGGTATGATGGACAGGCGAGATATCACAATGGTGGAGAGGGGATTTTTTGAAAGCTTTATTTTGAATCGATACGCATAAAAGATAATAATGGGGGTTATTTTAGAGGAGAGGCTCGTCAGTCATTGTATTAATAATTATATGCAGATACATTTAAATATAGCAATTTATTTCATTTCTAAAAGTATTTTAATGAGTATTTTAACAAATACAAATTATAACACTTATTATTGGAAGTTAAGCATATTTTCTATTTCTAAATATTTAAGCTTCTCTTTTGTTTGTAAATTTTCATCATCTTTTTACCTCTTTGTATCCTTGAGATCTTTATCATCATATCTAGATAAACAATCTATGTTAGGAGTTTCCTTTTTTTTTTTTTTTTATTTTCAGTCTGTTAATCCTAAGCAGATTTCAAAATCAAGGGCATTCAGTGTTCACCTCCTCGCATTGCAGCACTGTTGTCTAAGCCATCTTGGGCAGCCCACGGTGGTAATGGCCGCTAACCGCTAACTGAAACACCAGAGAGCTCTAGACTGAAGCCGTTGGCCAGAAAGTGAAGTAATAAAAAGTAAAAAATAAAATAAAAAGGCGACAAACGGACGGACGGACGATGATGGCGGGATGTTTAAGCTGTGACTGACATTTCGCTTCAAAATGTCAGCCGAAAGCTGGAACTCACTGGTCCGGGCCAAGTACGAGTGATCCAGCCTGCTGTTCGGGGCATGACAGTTCAAATGTGGCCGAAAACACGGCCAAGACGAGACCATTTTGTGCCGAATGCGCCATATTTGGGCCCAGCTGTGTGTGAATATCCATTGAGATTGTCATGGGACGAGGAACCCCGCGCCGCCGAAAAAAGAAGAGCGTGATGAAGTGCAGCTGAGCCAAAGAGCTGGGTGCTTCATATATGTATATTATTTTATTTTATTTTTTGGGAACTCCGCTCCGGCTGAAGTTTATTTGTGCTGCAGCACATTTGAGGCACCTCGAGATGAGCGGGCAAAGGACTGACTTTGGTCGTTAACCGGAAACCCCCAGCGACAGCCTATAATTTGCAAATTTAATTTGCAACACACGCCAACATGTGACCCCAAAACGGCAAAATGTTATAAATAATGTGCAGTTGCAGTTGCAGCTTGCAGTTTGCAGTACCCAAGTCTCCAGCGGATCGTAGGTGTCCAGTGTGGCTTACCTTAAACTAGAAATGCTCGGCTTATGAATGGAGCTCAGTGCCTCATGAATGAAATCAACTTTGGGGCTTGGTCTTGCTCTTGGTCCCCCAACTCACACACACTCCTCAGTCTGCCGCATGTTCGATTGCCTGCTACAGACAGCAATTTTTTATGCAAATGAAAAACGCGTTTTGCGGTTTTTCAACGAAAATCCAAACGATTTCAACTGAACTGCGCTTATAGTTCTTTTTTCTATCATACGTTCGATTTCGCTATATTTAAATGATTGTGGTTTTCGATCTGCGTTTGTTGAGGGTTTATTTTTTCCCCGAGGTTTATCTGCGTGGGCTGCCACCAGGTTCCGCCACATCAGACCGACAGGTTGACCCCCTGAGGTGTGGGCGTTTTTCTATCGAGATCAAGAAGTCCACTTAACCGATAGCGATTGATTAGGATCTCTAAGAGGAGTTTACCATTTATGGATGCGTTTCAAAGATGCAAAAAATAATATAAATAAAAAGGGGAATTCCCCTGCATCTAATAAGTGGCTACAACTTACAGTATTGACATATTACTCTAGACAGCATAACTGTCTCATTTCCTTAATGAGATTTAAGCCGCATTTAAGCCCGAATAAATCCCACGTTCTACTCTTGCCTTCAGCTTCTGAGTTAAGCTTGTATTTTTAGATTCGTGATGGCAATTTATTTCTACTTGAAAGTTGTCAAAAAGCTTACACAAATTATAACTTAACTCGAATGCAAACCACAAAAACCAAAAATCAGCCCACATGCTGCGGCTTTCGATATATGTATACATTTTAGAGTTCCAAATCGTTTTGATTTGATTTGGCCAGCGGCGCAGACTTGGCGCCAACTTCCAAACCGCAGGTGACAATGCAAAAAAAAAAAAAAAATGAAAATCCAAATAAAAACAGATAAACAATATAATAATAATCAAGTTGACCTATACGAAGCCATTTGTGGCACACTTCTTCGACCCACACGTATTATGCTAATTATGTGTCGAACCTAACGCAACTTTTGATTTGAACCAGTTCAAGTTGATTATACTAAACTGGCTAGGCTGGTGGCTCCTCATGCCATTATGCAAACCACAAAGGGTGGGGAAATGGTGGGCCATGTGTGCAATCCATCAACTGCATTGTGCCACCAACAAAGCCTGGCCGGGAGCAATCACAATTTAGCCTCCCATGTAAACGGCAATTAAGTTGCCGTCGTCGCAGTCGTGAACTTGTGAACCATTCCAAAAGGCATCATCATCATCAGCATCAAGTCTGCAAGTCTGCTGGTCTGCAGGTCTGCAGATCTAGGAGGAAGTTCGGTTCCATTTCCATGTCCACTGGTTCCTGCAATTAATCGCGGCTCAAGTGGCTCGCTGATTGCAATTAATCTTCATTAAGGCCACCGCTGCAGATTCGGAACTGTCCGTTTCGATTCTTCGGAGATGTCCTTTGGCCCAGGCATTTGACACAGGTCCACATCGCTTTTCCCTTCCCTGGCGAACTGAACGGCTGGCTTATCCTTACAAACCAATTTGGCGATCGTGAGGTGTTGTTGTCGTTCGCCAAAACCACAACAGCAGCAGCAGCAGCACCAACTGCAACATCGCCAGGTGACCGCACAGCAATCACCTTAATTAAACATTAGGCAAGCCTCGCTGAGTGCCAAGCTTCTGGAGATTGTGTTTGTGCTTGGCTTGGTTTCCCTGCTACGCTTTGGCTGACTTGACTGCTGTGGTGTGGTCCATGTCAGCGATTTCCGTTCGGCACAGGGTAACAAAGGTTGTGCTGCACAGTGGTTCAAGGTCTGGCCAAATGGAAGTGGCAAGATCAGTCGATCCTCAAAAAGCACTTTCTAAAAATTCAATACAGAAGAGAACTATCCAGTTGCAGAATCCAAACGTATTTGCTGCTTATTTTATATTCCGGTAAGGAAATAGACATTCATTAAGTCCAAATTATCCACATTTAAAAGGAAAACCCATGAGTTATATTTGATACTTTGTTAAGCAAAGGTCACAGGTTGAAATTGATAAAGGAAATGCCATCCTTCTTTCCTAATTTGCATTCATTAGTTGTTGAATGATAATAAGTTTGCTGTCTAGGTAACCAAAGGTCACAGGTTAATTAACTTGATATTTTGCTTATTTTGAATAACTATTATATCTTAAAAGGCGGTTCTTAGGAATTCAATTCCAAGAAAACAATGGAGGCAACTGCCTTTTCTCAGTTACCAAATCTGCTAGCTGAACTTGGTAACACAGAACTTGGCCAAAGATTTAGAGCCAGTGTGCCATGTGTGTGCATTGAGCCCGGATGGTTGCCTTAATTTTCTTGCAGTTTTCTTGGCTGTTGGCTTTCATTCGTTCGTGTTTGTTGTCGACGGTGTCAACGTCGCCTCTCGTTGACAAATGCTGAAAGGTTTTGTGTGCGAGTGTGGAGTCTGTCTGGGATTTTCATTGGAAAACGTGGACCGATCACCCAGGTTGATTTGACAAAAGGAGGCGAATGAATGAATGGCAGCCGAGCGATATTAAATAAACGGGTCACGTTATTAATTGGTTAACCCTTGCCAAGAGATTTATGAATATTGATTGCCAGCGAAGTGCAGCAGCCAAGATCGCGAAAAGTGCCCCAGCTGCATTTGGCCCTGGTCTGCAGTTCGCTCCCAGATTGAGTCAGCTTCCTGTCGATTAGGGTCACTCAGCGTCAGCTAGTCTTGAATACTGAGTACTGAATGCCCCTCGGTCAGTCGGGGTCATTTCCTGGCTAATTAGTTGACATGAGAGATTTGTTTTTATTCTTGCCTTCACTACTATTGTTTTTTGCTGCCTGCCCCCTGCTCTCCATTGGCAATTAAGCGCCGTCGCATATTTATGATATTAATTAATTAAGACAATTTGCGTGGCGTGTCTTTGGCTGGTGGGGAAATACGAGAACTGCGATGGGCTTGCCTTTAATTCGCCATATATGGCATTGGATCCCAGGAGAGCGGAGTTGTGAGCAATCTAACTTTGGATATACCAACTTTGATCGCTTTAAAATCGCTGAAGCAGAACACTTTTCGAAAATCATTCTCAATGCCAAGATTCGCTTTCTTACAATATAGTTTTTGAAACTTTTTAAACCTTTTAAAGTAAGTAGCTATGTTTTTGTGCTTAATAGGAAGTACTTGGTTAATAATTCACAAGGTATTAAAACAATAATGAATGAAAATTCTATTAGCTAGCTATCTATTCGTTAAAGAAAGACGAAGATACTTTCTCTATTTAACCAATGATTTTTCCCTAGCCCTTAGATCCCAACAAATTGCATATATGCATTCCCTTCCGCTTCACGCTTGACACTTAGTCGCTTCGCAGCCAAAATTTTAATTGAATTTGAAGCGGAAATAGCGCCGTTAGGCCTCGATCGGAGCCACAAGACATATAATATATATATAATTTAATTTGTACGCACTGCGAAGCGCTGCTCAGCGCCAACGTGGCCAGCATTGACACACTTTGGGTGGTCTTGGCGGGCTGACTTAATTTTGGCAAGCCGGCCGAAGCCTCAAAAGAGCGCAGAACGCAGCGATGAAGATACAGATACATCACGTCGAGTTCGAGGCGCGTAATCGATGAGACGTGCGATGGGAGCCGCAGAGGCAGAGTGCGGTGCGTTGTGTTGCATGTGCGAATGCATGTGCCACCTGTTGAAAGGGCGCAGCCAGAGCAATGCAGCGGCGGGGTCTCCGGACGAGGCACTGCATCATTTGCGGCTGAAATTTCAATTTCAGCCTTTTGGCAGCGTTTCAAAAGAGCGCCAAGACTGACCGAACAACTCAAGTAGACGGCGGGGGCCAAGGCGCCAGCGAGCGGCATTAAAGTGCGCGAAAAATCTCATTTTATTTCCATTTTATTTATTGAGCCATTAGAGAGGGGCGCAGGAGTTTCGCCTGTCAGCTCATTCACAGATTAATTTTGGCAATTTATAGCCGGCGAGATAGTTTTTGAGTAACTGCATCATGGACATATGCATGGAGTGCGCGGACCGTGAGTTATGTAATGAGTGGGGTGGGGAATGGGGTATGCAATGACTCCCATGTTGGCGACAGAGTAACAGAAATGTCACGATACCCTGGGAAAATGAGCCGTCCGGCGTGAGTTATTGATTGGTATTTTCATGGACGGGGATAATTTTCAGGCCACTGAAAATATTTGAATTAAATGCAATGGCTTAAATTGCTGATTGACACCAAACATGAGGGAATTTTTTTCCATTAATGTACGATTTAATTTCAATTTAATGGTCATTTATGTTGTAGGGTAAGTCTTTGCTGCCGTTTGATTTACTTTACAAAAACTTTATTAAACTCTTTGACTTTCTGTTCATTATGAAACTATGACCTGTTTTCCACTTAATAAATCGGAAAATTTATTTTAACTGAGAAGACCTTCAGTTTTTCATTTAGAGAAATGCCTTAGGCTTGTGGAATTGTTTAAATTGTTTCGCTGTGTGTAAATTCGTTTTTAAAAAGCAATTTTATATAAAAAGTTGCAATCGTAGTTAACAATTTAGTTGCTAAGATTCAGTTCCATACTTCCATGACAAATCCGACTTTATTAGTCATCAAATTAAAGTATATTATAAAACCAACTACTTTCCAAAGGAATATGTACAATCTAAGGCTATTCTAGCGACATGAGGTGATGACTCACCTGTGCCATTGCTGCCGAACCAGAGGGCGACTAGGTCCTCACCTGGCGGCGTATGGTGGTGATAGGGATTGCCGTACAGATAGGGACTCGGGTAATCGAGCAGGACACGACGCGAGCCGGGCGAGGAGGACTCGGCTGGGGGGTCAGATATAGGTATATTGGTATATTGGAGTAATGATGACTGATCTGGGATGCTATAATGCGTGCGGATGTGTGTCCTTACCCTGAGCTAATTGAGCGGCATACTCGGTGGCCTTTTGCAGATTAATTCGCGGTCGCGGCTTGGCAAGAATTTGTTGCGGCTGCTGTTGCTGCTGCTGTGGTTGTTGCTGCTGCTGATGCTGCTGCTGATGTGGATGTGGTTGCACCACAGTATTTTGTTGTGGCTGCTGAACGGATTGTTCGGCTGTCGGAGGATTATTCGCTGCCGCTGCTGCTGCCGCCGATGAGTCCAATAGTAGTTGCTGAACCTGCAGTATGTCTACATACTCATCCAGTTCCACTGGCGGTTGTGGTGCGGTACTAACTTCAGAGGTTGCCGCCGGCGAATGATGAAGTGGTGGTGCAGCATTCGCAGTCTGATAGTAACCGAATGTGGGTCCAGATGCTGCTGGACTTGGCACCGCGATGGGTGGTGCCGGTGGTGGTGCAAACTGGAGCGGATTGCGACTAAGTCCCAGCAAAGGAGTTGTGGGTGTGTTCAGGGAATCCTGTGAGTTAGCAGACGTAGCATTGGTTCCTGCTGCTCCTGGTACTAGATTGAGATTTTGTCCGGATAATCCTGGCGAGCTGGTGGCTCCAGCGGATGAGGATGCGGACGAAGTGGCTGACGACGGATGCTGTTGGCTGCCTACAATCAGTTCATTTTGACGCCGCATTGTCAGCAACATTTTTGTGGTTTAGCGCGTTGCACGTCGATCTGCACGAAAATAAAAGAAAATGTGTGGAAAACAAAAAACTAAAACACAAACGCATTAACCGAGACTCCATTTGTTTGGTAAACGATCACTTTTTTGGTTAATATATGTATTGACACATTTTATGCACTTTGTACTTTGTTCACTTTTATTCGCTGCGGTTAGCTTGATTGATTCATTTAAAAGATCAAATCAGTCTTGTTCCATTTACATTGATTGTATCTTGAATTGAATGAAGTTGTCGCAAAAGCTGGAAAGAAATAATAAACATATTTAATATTTTATAAAAACATTAAATCGAAACTTATTATAGACAAATTATGACTTATTTAATGTCTTGTTTACCTCTTCTTAAAATTTCTGATTTCAGCTTGTAATTACTAGATTTATTTATGTAAATATAACACCAAAAAACATTTATAAAAATGTACACTACAGTAGATAAACACTTAGATTTCGATAATCACAATAAGACACTAGGAAAATGATTAATAGGATATTTTCTTAAAATTGACGCTCAAAAATACACATTCAAATAGATTTCAAAAATGTTGCCCGGTATATCTTCACATTGCCGTCGGTAAATTTATATATTTTATTTTCTGGCATTCGATGTTTGCCAAAAAAAATCCGTCGATCGTTTTTCACTTGGCTGTTTTGTGCCTTTGCTTAATTTTTCATAATTATTTTTGATTTCGAAAGTGATTTTGATTAATTTGTTTTTTTGAGCAGACGCGCGCGATTAAGTTTTTTTCGGCGTCGCTTGTTTTATTTCGATTTATTTTGGCAAAAGTGGCGAGACGAGCCGTTGAGCCGTCGAAACGCTACTGGCGCGAGCGGTGAAAATTGAAAATGAAAATGGGAAACTCGGGCCATCGGTGAAAAAAATCATGAAAACAACGGCAAATCGGCTGCGTCGGCGTCGGAAGCATCGGAAAATGCCTGAAAATGTGTGTTCAGCTTTTGGCCATCATCATCATCTATTTGCCGCCCGAATGCCGTGTCTCTGTCTGCGTGTAACTTTGATTCATATTTCTACCAAAGCATCTGCTCGCTGCCTCTCGTTCCTGGCCCACACACACACACACACACATACACACACATTTCTCTCATTTTCTCCGCCGATTTTCCCGGCCGTGCATTTGTGTGGGCGGTTAGGTGAGAGTGAAAAGCAGCATTTCCGATTCCGAGCAGAGCAAATGTCAACAATTGTGGGTGGCGGTCTGCTGGGAGCGAGTGTGAGAAGCATTGAGCATCGATGAGATGGTGGGGGGAAAGCACTAAATAAATGAAAATACTATGCCATCCGGAGAGGAGCGGAAAATGTGCCACTGAACTTGCCAAAAATCGACGTAATAGTTGTGCATTTTGTGCGTGCGTGTATTTGGCAAACGTAATTCGCTTATCACCGGAGATAAGCTCTACGATTTTCGGCTTTCACTTTCCGTGGCCATTGGCGTCATCACGCGGCGTATGAGTAATTTATGATAATTACTCATACGCCCTGTTGTCTGATCTGATCCTTTGACAGAGATTCTAACTACAATCGAACTACTAAAAAAATGTTAAACGAAGTATTATGTACAGTTTAGCTTGATGTTTCATTAACAGATATATTTTTTTATTTGAAAAACATAACACAATCATTTATGTTGAGAATTTTAGCGAACTAACGCCTTAGGCCAATTCGAAACCAAATATATATAGGTATGGTATAGGTTGTATGAAAATCTCGTTAGAATCTCCTTCTTAGAAATTAATGCGAAGCATGTGAACTTATCAGATGGCGCAACAGAAGTTGTTTACTGAAACGAAATCCTACGTTAGCAACTTATCACTTATCAACTGACATTTGGCAAAAAGTTGTGGAATTCCACGAAAACCAAACACTCGAAGGGCCCAAATACCGAACTTTAGAAGGCCCAAAAAAAAAAAAAAAAGAAGCGAAAAACATGCAAAATGCTAAATGCTAAAACGCCCCCGTTCGCTCCATCAACAAAATGGCAATTAGAGTTGCACAGTGGAAGCTGAAGCTTCGTCCCTGCGATGACATTTAAAGGTTAGAGGTTGCGAGCATCAATCAAAAGGCAGCTACACAAGTGGAAGGGCAGTCCCTTCCTGCTCTGTTCTGCTCCATTACTCTAGCGCTGAAACAAAGGAGCAATAATAAAAAAATAATAATAATAATAATAATAACGAGAGGACAACGCTTCCTGGAAGGTGGAAAACCAGAAGGGACATTTTCGTTGGCTGGGGAAACGAGAACAATATGGTTATCCAAGCTGGACCTGTTGATTGCCTGCCTTCATTTCGCCAAATGTGCTCCACTTCTACTTCACTTTTCTAGTGGAAATAATTTCCAGCGTGGGCGTGTAAGAAAATGCTCGACTGGGATGCTAATAGATGCGATTAAACGCCCACACTGTCAGATATTATTGACTAGGAGACGAGGATGAAGTTAAGGGCAGGGGACCAGCTAAATGGCAAATACGGTACAGTGGGTTAATGCTGCCCATGGATGTTATAATAAATGTATTCGCAAAAAAGAAAATCTTGTGAAAAAAGTTGTGAATACCCTTTGGATTACTCTAAATATTTTAAGGATATAAATTAAAATTGCTTAAATATGAAACGAGATTCTTTTTATATAATTCATACGCAGTGTGCTCATAAATATATATTAAATTGAAAAGTTAAAACAATTACACTATAAACTCCTTATACTATAATATATACCCTATACTCTATATACTATAATATATACCCTATACTCTATATACTATAATATATGTATACCCTATATATATATATTACATATATATATACATATATATATATTACACAATTAAAAATACTTAATAGCTGATAGACACCAAAAGCTTTTGTGTACTGATTTGACCCACTGTGCAGAAGGAAGCCAGAAGCTACTCGCACTTTCCACTCGAGGAGAGTCTCGGGAGAATGGATACAGGATGCTGGTGCCTTGCCCTTTTCCCGAAACGACGCCTGCCACGTGTGTGGGATGTCCTGCGGCTGGAGGCTCCTGTTGCTCTTTGGCGCCCACCGCCCGCCAATCGATGGCGGACCAAAAGGTTGCCGGTCACATTCGGAAAAATATATGAATGAGTGGAAACCGAAAAACTGAATTGAGCTTATCAATGAAAAAGCTCCCGTTGATGTCCGTCCGCTAAACTCGAAGTTCATTCATAAATGTTCCTGCTTTCCTGCTTTTCCGCTAAGCGAATAGAGCAGCTGAACCCAAGAAGCTCGCCCTGTTATCCGGTTGAACTTTGATATTTCGGTATTCGCAGGAGAAGGTCCTGCCTCCCGTTTCTCTGCCCCTTTGTGGGGGTTTGTTAGCTTCAAATGTCAGCTGCTCCTGACTCCATTTAAACCGCATTATTTGGCCGGAAGCTTTGGCTGGATTCGTTACACATCGTCGTGTTTAATTAGCCAGGCAATTTCAACTTGTTGCAGAAAATTTGCGGCTGCCAATTGCCGGTTGACCTTCTATGAGCAGCACCCCCACCCCGCTGTGCCCCTCACACATTCGCAGGGAACACGTGTGCGTGACTTTTAACCTTTTCATGTGGCAGCGCTAATTGATTTGTTTTACGCACGTGTCGCTCTGCAGGAGTGCAAATACATATGTACATATGTATCGCGTGGGCTACGCATACTAACGTCCTTCATATTTTAGGCCATAACCAGCAATTGTACAGATTCGTCATTCAGTCAAATAGCTTGTATTTGAGCCAAAAAGAAGTTGCTGCAATGCTGTTCTATGAGTTTTCTATTAAAAACATATACGATAAGCCCACAAAAGTATATTTAAAACGACCAAAAAACTGTAAAAGTTTCATAAATCATTATATTAAGACCTATATTTGTATGTTTTTCTTAGTTTTTATTTTAGTTATTATTTCCATTTATATTGAATTGGCGGTAAATCACGAAATTCAATTGACTTCTCGAACATTCGATGGCTTCATAAAAAAAACCAGGTTTGTTTCGAAATGCAAATGGAGTCTATCTGCAAATGGTGTTTGGCAAAAACAGCTCCTAAATATTAGGGAATGTGTAAATAATTTTATGCAATATGATCTCATACGATTTGGTTTGATTTGTTGGCAACTAGAAATTTCTAAGGTGTGTTATCTTTTCCATCTCATTTATCATTAGAAATGTTAATCTTATCAATGGTACTACAAATATTGAATGCATTTTTATGTTTATTAATTAATTAATGTATAAATTTATAAAT
The DNA here is from genome assembly GCF_004382145.1 of Drosophila mauritiana. Taxonomy (NCBI): domain Eukaryota; kingdom Metazoa; phylum Arthropoda; class Insecta; order Diptera; family Drosophilidae; genus Drosophila; species Drosophila mauritiana. Next base: position 8,902,837 of record NC_046670.1, read on the forward strand.
TTATTAATAAATAGCTTATGGCTAAAAACCTTTATAATTTTGTGATATAGGAATTTTTGAAAATCACAAAACATTTTATGTTAATAACCTTTAATGAATTGTTTTAAGAAATTATCCAATAAACTAATTTGGATCTACGAATTCGGGTAATTCTCCTACAATTTATTAATAAATTAAAACTAATGTAACATGACCGTAATAAATTCGACACCGGTTCAATTTCCCATGTCATATATTTAATAAAGCCTTATATTTGTCTTTCGCCCCAATTAAAGGCCATTAGAGGCCATAACCAAACCGACAATCGCCCCTTTCCCGCTGTAACCATTAATATACTTGTTCAGATGTCGATGCTGGATGCCTGGGCCATATAGGCAGGGTCTACTACTACTACTACTTACCAGCTATAAAAAGGCAATCAGATGTCGTCGATTCGGAGGCAAGTCGGCGACAACAGAGCACGCAAGCGCCCAGAGAGCTGGTCTGGCTAGGGCATCAAGATTTGGGCGCGTAAATAGGCAGGATCGTTGGGATTTTCATCTGTAGTCCAACAGTAGAGGGGTTTGGGGATCGCGCGACTGCGTTTGTAATTAATTACGAGGCGGGCCAAAAAGGCGAACGCACGCGCGACTCACTATAAACCGCAACCGTAGATTGCAACTGCAACTGCAACTACCACTGCCAACTGCAACTGAAACTTCAGATGGCCAAGCATAAGATAAGATGCGCAGCTATAGAACGTGGCCAAGTCAAAGGAAGCGACGTAGCTACTGCGATTACGCGAAAGATATCCACCGGCTGTAATCGCGATCTCGTTGGCTAGCGAAGAGTTGGTAACTCGTTCCCGGCTTCTTCGTTCAGATTATGCAATTTTGATTTGAAACACGCAATTTGATGGGCTGGTCGAGATATTGGGCTACGGGCTATCTTTCGGCTTAATTCGCTTAACGATCTCATGCACAGGGCGCGTAAATCGGGGATATAAGATCCCCTGCTCCTTGCCTTGCTCCCTTTTTTTCTCTCGTATTTATTGTGCTCAACTTATTAGACGATAATTTCCTTCCGGTTGCGATGCGTTTTTTGCGATTCAATCCGTCGTCCGACTGTCGGCGGTATTAAAAAATACGGTTTGCTTCGCTTTGCAGCGCTGCCTTGACTGTTTTGCCTCGGTTTCACTGTATCTGTACCTGTACGTGGCTTGTATCTGTATCCGTTTGCGATGGCAGTGTTTGAGTGTGGCAGTCGTGGGCCGATCATCGCCTTACTTAGAGATCTGTCGCCCAGTTGAGATGCCTCGTCTTAGTGTTGTTGTTGTTGCTGCCGTGTGTGGGCACAACTGTACATGCGGACGGGCTAAGCTAGCCGTCCTCGTCGCACTCATGACTGGGGGATTGCCGGTGGGGCAACGAACAACGAACACCGAACAACAAACAACAAACACCACAAACCACACACACAACCCCCGCAACGCCTAAAAGTGCTTTTCTCTCTCGCTGAGCTTCTATCGCCTAGCATAAGGCTGTAACACCTTTAGATTACTCTTAAGCCGTTTTCCTACACTGAAAAGAAGTGTGAGTTTCATAAATGTCCTAATTGCATCCATCTAAGTTAAACTAAATTATTGCTGTTTCTAAATCCTCTTCAGCTGGTAGAAAACCAATAAATGTAATATTTAAATTGACAAACAATTTGTTTCTATAACACATATTTAGCTTCTTGCAATAGAATAGAAATAGAATTTAAGCAATAATCTTGATTAAAGTCATCTTAGATTGTTTTCAGTGCACCGGAGCGTGCCAAGTTCTACGAGTGGTTGTGTGGGCTTTCCTCGGTCTAAAAGCCCACACATTTAGCCAACACTCTTGATCGCAACCCTCTTAGTAGAATCAAACCCCCCTCCACGTGTGCAAAACCCTTTCAAAGGGATACTTGTAGAATCTGCGTCATTCATTGCACTTGTGCAAACAGACATACACACATATTTTAACCAGGATTTTTACGGATGCAGTAAACTTTAAGGGTTTTCCTGGAATCGAAATCAAAATTCGTCTATCAATCCTGAAAGCTTTTGCTGGAAAGCTAGTCAGCTAAAAATAACACCAACGAAAGCTAATTGGCCGAAAAAAAGCTTGGGCCCCCTTAGAAAAAAGCTTTAGACAACAGCACCCACAGAAACGCACACCCACACACAAACGCCATACACACACACATGTGTACATACAAAGGGGTCACGTGGGTGGTTTCATTGATAAATTCGTACTTTTACCTCTCGCTCTTTCAACTGACTGCAAATTGAATTGCAAAATACTGCAGCTGTGCTCGCAGAAAGAGACAGCGCGATAGAAAGGGTGCAGGTGGTGAAAGGGAGGGGAAAGAGACAGAGCTAGTGGAAGAGAAAGAGACAAGGACAGAGCCCCTCTGTGCACTGCTCCACTTTAAATAATGTGGGTGTGGATCAAGCCCGGCATTAGATTGTGAATGAAAACTCGAAAAGAGACAGCGAAACGCGGCTAGAAAGAGACGGAGAGCGCAGTTGAAAACGCCCACTAAGCTCACCTCACACAGACACACACACACACTCACACTCGCACTTTGGCTTCTACTCATATTCATATTTTACCCCATCCCTTCCCAACTGAAAACTCGAATTCATTCATTCACAAAATGCTTATATATGGAAACTTGTCAATTAGTTCAAGTGTCTTACACTGAGCGAAACCTAAGCCGCAAGTCAAATTAATTATACTTAGCCGAATCGCCCACATCGGCCATTTGACATTTGTACTCTTATTAACTGTAATTGCTCATTCAGAATGTGACACAAGCAATAGCAATAACAAATGCCAGCACAATTAGCTCGCCACCTTATAAGGCTTATACTTTGTCAGGGAAATAAATTTGAGAAATGTCAATAGAGACAATAGTATGGCCCAAAAATCCAAAAAGGCTTGAGAAGCTTATCGGAAAAGTGCTCAATATAATCTTAGAGTAAATATTCTATATTCAATATTATTCATTGTATTTCGATATACTACAACTATGAATAATCATTACGTGCTCTTAAGTTTTGAATTGTTTGACTCATAAGCATATAAAATGATGAAATATCAGTAATTAAAATCAAGCTTACAACTTTCCATGACTTTAATTTGATGATTATATTATTGAAAACGTTCGCAATTTCAATCATTTTGGCGCCTAATTGACCATTTTAGGTCCTTCACAGCAACTGACGCTGGCTTCCGTTTTTAACACCTTTTAATGAATTAATGAGAGACTCTTAAGTCTGCAGATCCGCGGATTGAATAAATACCCTAGGGCTACGCAGACATCGACATCGTTTGTGGCTTCTGTTGTCGACTGGTTGGCTAAGAAGGGGTTGCTCATTAAACGGCAACTCCTCTGCCATTTGGCTGTCAGTCACTCATTCAGTCACATACTCATTCATTCATTCATTCATTCGCTTGGCAGACAATTTACAAAAACGCGTTCCATTCATTAGCATGACTGCCAACTGATGTTGTTGTCGTTGCTTACTTGATGGTTACTATAGACAACTCCTTTGACTGGATTTTTCACTTATATTTAGTTGGCTCCAACCATGCTCTGCTAACAAAGAGTACGGCTTTTAATTGAATTGCGTTGAAAATTAGTTATAAACGCCCACTTGCATTCCTCAAGCGAAAATTGCATCTTTATTCTTTTTTTTAGCTATGCAAATGACAAGTGTGTACCCATCGCATCAAAAATTAAAACTAAAATCAAAGAATCTATACACTTTAAGAAATATATCAACACATTTAATTATCTGCCTTAATTCATTAGGAACCTTGTGTGGAAAGACAACCTTCCATTCGTGGTATCCAATTCCAAAATCATGCTGGTGGTCTGCTGATTTGATTTCGATAATTTAATAGCCTAGAAAATTTTCGTTTTCAAGTCGTAAATTTTCGAAAAACATTTCAATTGGACTGCGGTCTGTGTGTGGCGCTGCGGCATTCGTTTTCATCATCATCAATATAGACAAACTCGATTGGGTCTAGATACAGGCGCATCTAATAAGTGGGACATATAAAGGTGACACTTTTATTTCGGTCGGTTTTGCTTACTTTATTGGTGATTTACGATAACGCGTTCCATTCATTATATGCAAATTGCATTGGTTGAAAATTTATTAGAAATATTTTCTTTTTGTTGCTGGTCATATTTATTGGGCATTTTCCCAATTTATATTGTTTTACTAGGCTCGCCACACATGTTGATTGTCTAGGGTTTCCGACGTATATCATCATCTCTACGATCGTCGAACATCTCTCACAATAATCATAGCTGAGGGATCGTGGATTAACAGCTTATAATTCTTCAATTAATAAATGTGACACTGCCTTGCCTGTGTCATAAATCTGAAAATGTGGCAGGCACAAGAGTTTCACACTGCAACACGAAGCGGCATAAAATTCCTATCAATTTTACGGGGCAAACAAAAATTTGCAATTTCAATTAGTGCAACGCCCTTTAAATCATGCCTGCATCCACTAGTGAACTATGTCACATAAATCATAACCAACACGGATCCCAGTCGTTTTGGCCTGGCGTCAACTTGCTCGGCTCACTTCCTGTGCCCCACATCATAAATATTTACCAGAGAACCGGCAAAAAGCGAAATTTAAATAAATAAATTGAGTTACCACCTCAAAATGCGCTTGTCAACAAGTTGAGCCTTGCTCTCAAAAAAAGTCTACGGTGTAAAAGTAATTGTCAGTTTGGGTCCAATTACGAAAATTTCGCCATTATCTCAATTGTTGGTTCTATGCAAATGGGAATTCTTCCTCCCCAGCATTTGTTTCATAGTTCTTTGTGGATATCTCATGGCTCTGGCGTGGATGATTGCCCCTACGATTTCTCTATTAGCCATAAACAGGGTAAATAGGCAATTGACTTGAAATTGGCAATTATTTTTTGTCTGTTTCGGAGACAGGCGAAAAGTTAAATGGTAAATAGAGACCCAGACAGACGTCCATATGTGAATGCTTGGTCCCTCTGCATTTTCCCCTTCTCAGCTCATGGTCTTAGCCTCTGACTTTGCCTTCTGCCTCGTGAAAACCACAAGCGCATTATGAATGAATAATGTATGAATGAAAATTGCATGCACGTGCCCTCGAGCCACAAAATGTTGCACTCTCCGCGGTTTTCTGCTGCCGATGTTTGCGGAGATGAAGAACTTTGTTGGAATTGAACTCTGAAAATAGTAAGGTATAGATTTTCGTTTAGGAGCTGATCTTAGGGTTTCTTCACCCTATGCAATCTTATTCCATTAGAATTTGAATCTGTACTGACTATAATAACTATGCATATTTATTTATATTTATAATATAATTTATATTCAGATTTATTTATTTTTAAAGAATTAAGTCTTTATTATTATATTTAAATACATGACAAACACAAAAGAATAGTTACTGAATATCAATCCAGATGACCTAGATCTATAAGAGCATATAGCATTCTTCTGAATCTAGTGGTTATAAAATTAATTTGATTTCCTTTGCCTGATCAGCGACCAAAGCCAACACACGGAACCGATCGGCTTCGAGCCTCGCAAAGAGTTCGTCAAGTTCGTCACCTAAGTCTTTTGTTTTGCAGCGCCTCTGTTGATGTCTTCATTAGCGAGGTGCAGCGATAAGCGTGTTTAATGCTGGAAATTTGTTTTTAATAACCCAGGAGAACGCATTTAATTAATTGTTTGGAAGGGGAACAAATGCTTTGTCACAAAAAAAATCATCGGCGGTAGCTAGACGATTTAAATGCAAATCTGAGCTGCCTGTGAGTGCATCGGATCGTTAAGTTGCCTGAAGATATTCAATTTGGGCACTTTGCTGCTTCTTAAGCATTGTTAGATGCAGTTATTAAATTTGACAGTTTACAGTTGGCGATAGCTTTTGATGCTTTGCCGCCGCGGCTACCAAATGACTTCGATTTGGAGCATTATCAGCCGCGTGTTTGAGTTTCTGGTGCAGCGACGGCTGTAGATGAAAGGCGGCTCGCCAAGGAAAAGCGGTAAGGAAAAGCGATTTCAATTAGCATTTTGATGGCTCTACAAATGAGCGGACAGAACAAAAATCGCCGCCATTGATAGGCCATTGATAGCACATCATAAAGTAGGCGATCATTTGTCCATCGCCGTTCATCTGCTTCATTACACCGCAAAAAAAATTAGTGGATTTAATTAAAAACGTATATAAAATATATATATTTAACAACTAAAATATGCAATGATTTTTAGATTTATTGTAGATAACTATATATAAAATAAATCACTGCTCTAATGCAAATATTTTTGTGCAAATATCGCTTTCATGGGAGAGGCGGCTTAGGTTTGAGTCGCTCACGTTATTAAATCATTTGGAATTTATGATACGTCACGCGATTTTCGAAAGACCCAGCCATCAAAGTGGCCTCCAACTGAGCCAGCTATGACAATCTTCGGGGTAATTAAGTTTTTGCCAAGTGACAAATTAATCGAACCGCGCCAATTGCCGCAATGACCGTCTGGGACCGGCCCGCCTGGCATTAATCAATGAGATGTCAATTCGACTGTGACTCGAGGATGCAATTTTCCTTATTTTTTTTCTTCCATATATTTTTAAGCATTTTTTTTGTTGACCGAAAACAAATGGCAGGCTACGATTGGGGTTCGAACGAGCGCATTCAACGAACCGGCGACAAGACGTCAAGTTTTCGGTTTGGCAATAAAATTGTAAGCATTTATCTTGTAGTTCGTTGGCGTTGTTGTTCGCTTGCCTGTGTCCGAGGTCTTTGTATTGTGCGTAGACCCAAAATAGGGTCTTACTTTTCTCTTTTTGCATTACAAAAGTATAGAGTTACCAAACGATTTGTCAACGTTTAGCTAGTTATGCGCCAAACTGTAGGAAACTGGCACCGGATCCAAACATTTTGTTACCTCGTTAAGATTTGTTGACACTCGTGTTAATGGTTTGTGTTATTTTCGTTTCTGTGGTTTTTTCTTGCTACGATGGTGATGCAAATCAACACGGTGGGCCACCTGGAAAGCCAGTTCATGGGTAAGACTTCGTGGAAGAATACCAAACCGTTAACGATAAATTGTTGAACTGAACACCCAATTGATTGTCTTGGGTCTATGATCTTGAATAAAAAAGTAGGTATATTCGAATATTATTAATAAGTTTAAATGCTTACTTATATTGATAATAATATGAGAGGATAAAATTGTTCAAAGGTTGCTAATAAAGCAGAAATCATATTATTTTAGTATGCAGAAAAGTTTTCGTATAACTTTATATAGAAAGGCGCACCTAATTAATATTTTTTGTAATATCCCATAATTGATCACCGATCATTACAAGCTCTAATTTCACCTTAACCATGGCAAACAACAGCCACTGAATTTCCCAAAGAAAAAGACAATATCAAAAGCAAGCCGCATCGTCTTATCGCCGTATTTATGGTCTGAGCGATCGAACTTATCCGACACAGTACACCACTTAAGGGCCTCCGGGGATTTTTGGACCTTTTATGTTTAATTTAATTATGGTAAAATCAGCTGGTGCTTTTCGATTAATTTGATTCGATTCGATTTCATTAACAAGCTTGCTCCGCAAATCCACAAAGTTGTGGCTTCGAACTAATTTTGGGGCCCAAAAGTCAAGAAATCCTCGCAGTCCCGTTCCAATTTCACCTACAAATTCGTTACACTTGGGACAGGTTGTAGAGGCCCCTTTGATTGCCATCGCCATGACGAATTGTGTGCCCCAGTGTCATGTTAAATAAAATTGATAGAGAAATTAGGCAAAATGCTTGAGTTGGTTGGAGTGCGAAGATGTAGCGGACCGGCCTTTTAATTGGGTCGCATTAGTTTTAAGCCTTAAGTGGTGCATTTGTCAAAGAAATGCCCCTGCAATTAGTCAATTAATGAAAAACCAATAGATATGCTGCTAACACAAGTCGATAGCCAAAAAAAAAAGGTCTGCTCCAAAAAACGTTTGGAAATGGCAACTACGCCAGTTGGTCAGTCGATCGCTGGTCTCCTCCGTTGGCCATAAATTAATAGTCCATTATTTCTAAATTTTGTCCACTTCAAACTGTCGTCGCCGAGTCGCCCAGAGCCAACTGACTGCCCTCGTTTGCATTTTAATCTCTTGATGGGGCGATGGGGGCCACAAATTAGTCCGGACCCCACTTTGTGTTGACTTGCCAGTGCGGCCAATAAGTTAGGCCGACGGACGCGGATCTGCTCACGTAATGTAGGAAAACGAAAGCAAAACTACGCTCTTTTTCCCAAAAGCCATATTTTTTTCGAAGAGAAAAGTTATGTAAATCATTGCCTGGCTGCACATTTTTCAAAATTGCTTAATTTCCTTCGCGTGCAAGTACGCATGGGATCGTTTATAGCAGATATGTTATGGGATATTATGTTATAATGCAGAAGGCTTGCCTATACCCTGTGATTATCCTTTTCAATCGAAAAACCTCATAAAACAAAGCTTTCATTTTCATTATGAAATAGCCAAAATATCAACAATTACACACAAATTATAGTTAAACATCTATAATCTAGCTTATTTGAAAGTAGCATTGCAGTGCGCCAACCCTGAAGTAAGAGAGCCAAATCCAATGCCAAGCCAAACTTCACTTCTTTTGGCCAGTTTGGCCAATGGTCAGGAGGTTCGGTGATCGGGGAACTGAGCTGGACAGTCGGCAAAGAGCTTTGGGCACTTTGCGAACTCATTTTCCGACTCAATCAAATCAAATAATTTATGCCTCGCGAAATTAACTGGCCATGTGAGTGGAGGTCATGCCACATGTGAGGAGAGTCCAAGAAGCCATGACGGCGGCAACTTGGGGCCCAGAGCACAGTTAAATCTTTTGGCTGGCCATAAAGTGTGTTGATTTTTCCATTTGCCAGACCCTAAAGCGCTGCAATGCGAAATAAATAAATGTTTGCCGTTTGGAGGAGACCTCTTGGAAAATTGCCTGCGATCGGGGAGTGTTTGGGAATGAAAATGTGCGTTGCTTTTGATTTAGCCAGTGCGTCTTATTTATTTACAATACAAAATACAAAATATTACAAAATTCATGAAAAATATATATATATATATACAATTGGTAAAAATGATTGAGCTGTTACTCAAAGTCGAACTCAAAACCATCCTCCTGGTATTCGTATTCGCTGCTGTCGCAGGTGACCTGAACATATTTGTTGCTCTGCCAGTGATAATACTCCTCGGGTGTGAAGTTGCCCCACATCATGTCGCTGAACACCTGCAGTGGCCTGGGATTCCTCTCCTGTTTGCGAATGTTCACGAGCTTGGTGAGTTTCTCCCAGTTGCTGTGGTAGCCGTTCAGAGCCAAGTGCTCCAGATTGACGCACTCGGCGACCAGTTCCAGGAGCTGAGTCTCCCGCACGATCTCCCAGCCACTGAAGCTGAGCACCTCCATTTGTTGGCAGGGCATGTGCTGGCGATCCAGGAAGAAGTCATTGTGGCACCAATTCTCGCAGATCACCTTCCTCAGCTTGGGCAGTTCGAGGAGCAGACTTTGCTGCCAGCGAGCTGGCAATTGAACCACTTCGTTGTTCAGGGCAATTCTGGAGATCCTTTCGCTTTTGGCCACCACAATCTGCTGGAAGATGGTCTCCTGATCTGCGTTCAATTGCCGCGAGTCATCGAATCGCACGGATAGTTTCTGCAACTTGGGCAACTGCAGCACCTCCGATAGCATGCATTCCACGGTGCTCAAGTTGATTTTCAGCACTTCCAGATTGGGCAATTTGATGTCAGTGAGTCTCACACAACTGTCGAACTGATCGGTGATGTCGAGGACCCTCAAATTGGTCATTGTCAGACAGATATCCTGAATCCAGCGGCTATCCAGTGGCACCGAGTGGTACAAGGAGTTGAAGACCAGCTCCTCCAACTTCTTGAAGCCACGCATATATAAGCCAGATAGATTCATGCAGGTCATTAGGCGCTTGAGATTGGGCAACATCACAGTCAAGTCGCGGATGTCCTCATCGACCACTGTGTTGGGATTACCCGCCAATATGCAAGTGTCCACCTTGGGAAACTTGGTGATATTGATATCGCACAAGTGTGTGATATAGTCGTAGAATTCAGCAAAGGAACCAACGCCGTCGTGAACGTGCAGATCCGTGAAGCTATCAGCCATGTGTTCCATGAAGAAGACATAGTCATCGATGTCCAGGAGTCCAAGGAATGGCGTATTTGGACCGATGATCAGGTGCAGTCGCCTCTGCCAGAACTTGAGGATCTGGGGCATGAACTGTGGATAGGCCCTAGCCATGCGAACCTGATCGATCAGATTGTCGATCTCTTCGAAAATCTGCTCGAAGAATATGATGTGCAGATTGTCGATGTAGTTCGGTTCAACTTCCTCCATCTGCGAGCAGGTATTTTGCTGGGCAACTAGAGCGTCCTTGTAGAATGCGGTATTGTGCATTTGCGACATTATATGTATTGTCTGTCAAAGGTGTTGACTGTGTGTTGCTTCCTCGAAGGCTGCTGTTGGTTGAGTGTGCTCTTGGTTTGATGAACCTAAGTTTTTATGCAAATTTAGGTAGTGCATTTAGGGGAGTGAGTCAGGTAGTAGTGGGGGAGGATTACCCAGTGTCCTTATCTCTTTGGCAGGCTAATCCTTTGGCAACAGCTGTGCCAGCTTTCAGCAGTAGTTACCTGTAGTTACCTGATCTGTAGGATCGCGCCGTGATTTGCCGGTCCTCATAAATCGCGCCGTCGTATACTGCCTGCAATTTGTAAGCCTGTGTTGTTGCAGAAAAACCCCTATCTGTACAGTTATCGCTAGAGAGACTCACTAGTTTGCATATTACACGAACCCAGACGTGTTCCCAGCCAACTCCTTTAGCTGCCCTGTTCCAGTCCAGAATCTTGGCCGGATGCGTTGGACAAAACGTGGTCAGCATTTGGCTTTTCCTGGCTTGGCTTCTAGGAAATGCTAACAACTCTTGCAGAGGAATCGTAAGCGAAGAACAGTCCCACCGAATGGAATAGAATAGAATGGAATGGATTCTGTGTGAGCTTCAACGATCTAATAATCAAAGCCATGTGTTTTTGTCTGGCAGCTTAGCAAGCGATTAGAGGAATCACAATTGGAAGCAGAACGAGGCAGAATGCACTGAAAAAGATACTACACATTTCATTATCCGAATTACTACATTTTTAAAAGATATTATCTTTATATTAAAGGGGAAATGTAGCTGATGAAAACTGTTGTGGCCATTGAAAGCGAATCCTTTTCACTGAAGTATATCCAAGGAATATATAAAAGTAAATGTTATAAGATCGCAAACCTTTGTTAATAATATATTTGACATATAATCAAATAGAAAAATCATATATAGGAAAGTAAAATATCAAAATAGTTTGAGGGACAAATTCTAAGTTTGACTTCTCAAAAAATCTAATAAAATCTTGCTAAGATAAACTTAAATACTATTATTAAACAATTTTTGTGAGTGTCGAAGAAGGTTCACACCGTTTCCCGGACAAACTTGTACAGTTTGCCCTGCGTTTCCCATTGATAATTCTTGGATACCCTCTGTTGTCAATTGTCGTTGGGTTGGCTTTTGTCCAGGGACTAATGGCATTGTTGTCAGCCTTGTGTGCGTCTATGGCCTGTCAAAGCATAAAACTGGCTAACAGACAATGCTGACAATCTTGAGCGGGGAGCCAACTTAATGTAGATATAATGCACATTTCTGTTTTGGCCCGGTTGGTGAAAATATTTTCATTTGTTCATATTTTTCAACAACCTTGTTGGCTACACCCCAAAATCCCATGTTTATGAATTCTCAGCGACTCGGTTTTCTTCTTTTGGGAAAACGTTGCTTCACACGAGATTTGGAAAACGGGTTGGGGAATATATATCTCTGATGCAAATGCACTTGTCTCTGGTGTTCGGTTTTTCGGCTATAATATACATTTTTTTGGTTGGTCTCTGTTCGCCTGTCTTATCTGAGATCAGTGTCGATCAAGGCAGCAGACGAATTGGGAAACATGACATACGGAGTATGTGTATGCGCATGTGTATGAGGGACTCGAGACTGTTTTAATAATTTTGACGTAATCACATCACAACAATCTGCCGTGGAGGCTGTTGGCTTTTGACTTTTCCTGGCTCCCAAGTGGACAGTTCTTTTTAGCCTCGATCTCTGCCTGATTTGTTCATTTAAATGAATTACAATATTTTATCTTTACACAGAGATCGTTGGAGCTTAAAACGCTGTTCACATACATATCTCCCTCTCTTTATTTGCAGGTAAATAAAAATCAAAAAGTTGAGAACTTTCCAAGCATCCATCTGCCTGAAATTCCTATAGCCATAAAAACCGGGCTGGTACAAAAGGATCAGGCGGCGGCTGAAATACAGCTGCCACTGCTAAATCAGGTAAGCCCTTTTGGCCAAATTACTTCACACCTCCGTAGTGACAAGCCAACACGATCGGTAGCCGTTGCCGCTGCCAGAAAAAAAAAGGTAAGTGCACGTTTTTTAATTCATTTGTTCTAAAACTTAATCAGCCAGTACGAAAAGAGGAAGACTGCGTTTTTTGGGCAGAGACAAGAAGTCGTGATTGCGCAACTCATAACTCACACACAAGCCAACTTGAACTTGGCTGGCTTTTTGTATTATATTTTTTTTTAACTTCTTTTTCGCCTTCTGCTGCTTACATTGTTTAATTAAAAACGAGGCTGTTGTTGCCGCTGCGGCTGCTGTTGCTTTTGCAACACGTACCACGATGATGACAACAACTGCTGCAGCAGCGCAACTGCAACACCAGCAGCAGCAGCAACATCAAGACACACTCTTCAGCTGAAGGGGCAGCACTTCAAGTGGCTCAAAAGGACGACACGTTTTGGCTTCTGTGTAGAGCCGTTGTTAGCTGCGGCATGCAGTTTGCAGTTGCAGTTGCTGTTTGCAGTTTGCAGTTTGCTGCTGCCATGGTGAAGTGGAAAGCAGTAGCTGCAACGGCAGCCACAAGAGGCGCACCACTTGCCACAATTACCGGGACGGGACTTTCAGCGAAACTCCGTAGTCGTCTGTCTGCGGCGGCTGCTTAATTTTCAGACAGCCAGCGATTATATTGCTCCAGAAATATACGAAAATGATGGTTGAGATTCGCTTTCCAAGAGGGTATGTGGCATTCGCTATTAAGTATTAGTAATATGAAACATTTCCTAGAAACTACCAACAATTTTAAGGATAGTTGTACTCATAACCATAAACAAAGGTTATTCCCATTACGATTCCTAAGAAGTTAAACCTAGAAGTGTTTACTTCCTTGAGTAACTTTTAGTTCGATCCTATCTAGGGTATCCTTTATTCGTAGTTCCCATTCCCGTTTGCGTTGCATCAGCGCGTGGTGTTTATAATTCGCGAATCATGTTGCATTGTTCGTAGCGTCTGGTGGAGCTTTTGCCTCGGGAGATTCTGATTTTGTTCCTGTTTCGGTGGCGATGATGAGGAGCTTCACTTTTTAAGGGGGACCCGTGGAAGCTGGATGGCACCTGGATGGCCCGACATGATGGGGCACATTTGCCATGTGGACTTGAACTTGGCTGGCTTCTGTGAGCTTGGCTCGCCTGTAACAATGACAATTGTTAGTGCCGCAGATCCACAGTCGACTGCTGATTATTTTGACTTGATAACGAGCTAAACAATAAAAACAAGCATCAGTCCAAACAAACTGAACAAAACTTTTCGCCAAGTCATGTTTATCAGAAGACCTGGACAGGATTCATCCTCCGAGGCTCAGAGTGTGTTCGCATGTCTTGGTTTTGTAATCAATTTGAATGGCTTGGTGATTTTATTTGGTTGCATTTGAGTTGGTTTTGCAGCATGTTTGTTGTGTGTTTCCATAAGTTGTTGCAATTATGTTCGCTGCACTCTGCATAAAAGTGAAAACTAATTGAGGGGAGTGGCCACTGGATAAATGACCAAAGTAAACAATTGAGAAATTAACATGTTCTCAGATGCGGATTTAATGGTTTTCCCTTTGCTACCTTAATGTTTGGTAGCACTTTGTGTCATTCGACACGTTTCCTTCTTAGCAGTCGTAAATTGGCGTTCCATAAACTGGCCAAACAATAAGCTGCTAACAATCGGCCAACAAAATGTGGACTATGATCATGAGATCTCCTTTGTTGGCAGCCCCAAAAGCGATTTGCATAAGAATGCAGCCAACCTGCGAGGTGGTAGCTCCACATTTCCCACCTGCATTTAGTCACAAATGTTCCTCGGTCATAAAGTGGAGTCCACAGCCGAATGTTGTCTTCCCCAAATGGACTCCAGATGAAGTGTATTGTGTTGGCTCTTCAAAGGGCGGATATCTATTGTGTGCTTTTCGGAGCTATCCACTGATGGGATGATATTTATTTTAGTGCTGTTTTCCTGCAAATTGTTTTGCTTCTGAATGTCCAAACTATCGATCTGAGATTTTAATTCCACGGTGCTTTGATTGTTTTGCTTCTGAATGTCTTAACTAGGGCATTCGTTTCAGCTCATTAGATGGACAGTTTCTTAAATGGTCTTTTGAAGTCTTGGCGATCACTTTGTCACCTGTTTTGGGGTTACAACTCCAGAAATTCGGATCTGAAATGAAAGTCTTATTTTGCTTTTAGTACGCAATCATGCAGAACCCATCTACTGTGCTCTTTTCCCAGTTCTCCATGATCGGTTTCAATTACTCACCCACAAAATTCCCAAGAGACCCCACAGACAGCGAACAACCCCCTGTCCTCCTCAGTCTGGATACTTTATGTTTTCGCCTTCGTTTATCATTGTACACTTGACTTGACCTCCCGATCCAATTCATAAATCAACAAATCATTAATTTTTCACTCCTCCATCGAGAAAACTACACGCCTGAGTACCTTACCAATTTACCAATTCTTGGTCGAGTTGGAAAACCACACCGAGATCGTCGACAAGGAATGGGGGAGAAATGAGAACCCTTGCGCAGTGGGAACTCTTGGCTCCCACAATTAATCAAAGTTAAATTCAGAGTCGAGCCATTGAAATGGAACACGCACACCCAGATAATTTGTTTATTGATCCATTGTGTTGCTTGATCTGTGGATATATACGAGTATAATTGAACATGCTAATTAAATGTGGGTAATGTGGGCTGGGGGGAATCTTGCGACATGGAAATCCATAAGCTGTGACCCCCACTACTGGAATTTCGTATCCTGTCGGTCCTTAAGATCGCATTCCTCCTTCTTTTTTTTCACTGCGGCATGCTACGTAAGATCGCTTATCGTCGCTTCTTAATAAATATCAGTGCAAGGCGATAGCACTCACACTATTTATTATACAAACATATTGTAGATTGGCCGCTTATCGCCGCATATGATCAGCCGGGTATTCCTGCCACAGACTTTCGGATCCAGCCAACCATCGACCATCGACCATCGACGATCGTCGATCGCCGATTGATTGATAATAGCACGAGATGCTGTATGGCTGTGCGGCAGAACGGGTTGGTCGGAGGAAAGAAGAGCAAACAGAAAACTCATTAACGCAATAATTAAGACGACAACAAGGTTTTTAAGATAACAGACAGCAGACAGGGATTGCGACATGCTGCAGAGTATTTATTTTCGGTATGTCTGCACTTGGAAAATATTTGAAGAGAGAAGAGTTAGGTGTATGAAAGTCCTTTCATAATCATAGATACAAAGTAATACATGAATGATAACAATTTTAGATATATTTTACAACTGAAAACGCTGTTCAAATGGGTTTATATGTTAGTAGGTTCTCTTAAACAAGTTATTCCAAAGTTTGGTATGCATGTGTGATAGTTATTTTTCAGGCAAAATAAACTTATTTAAAAGGCCAGCAATCACCATCACCATTTAAACATTTTAAATGGCGAAGTGAACTGGTATTTTTTCCAGTGCACGGCGAATCCGCTTTGCGGATCTGGGCCAGACTCTCCGACGCTGACGGGCTGCTTAGGCATTTGTCCTGAGCGGGACACGCGGCGATTCCCGATACTCGACTCGATTCCCCCTGATTCCCGATACTCGATTCTGGGATTGCTGATTCTCGGTTTTCTGTCAATGTCCGGTACCTGCCCTCGGGCCAGATGTGATAATGATAAAGGGCTGCTACATCAATCGCTGACAGTTGGGCTACCACACTTTTCATTTGTCCCTCCAATCTCTCAGCTCGCGGTTCCCGATCTACCGATCTCCAGATCCGCAGATCCCCAGATCTCCAGATCCTCATCCTAAGTACCACTTCACGCTCCGCGATGCCTGCTTGTGATAAGATATTCTGGTTTGCACTGCCTGCTCGCCGATCGGATCGCTGCGGAAAGAAGAGATATTTATTGTGAAATTGATTTTTTATTACACTGTCACATTTGCAGAAGAGGATCGCACATTCTTCTCGGTTCGACTGGAGTGTGTTTAAAAAGAAAAAAAAAATAACCACATTCAAGACCGGCAGCAACGGGCAATTTTACGCTTCATTTAGCGTGACGTTTAATTGGAAGTTGCTCGATCTTTCGCCCAACTCGTTTTTCCATCTTTATTCCCTGCGAGATCAGGTGGAGCAGCCAAGCAGATATGGTATGGAACGATCCCGACCAGGTGATCACTATCTGGCACTCTCTTTCTCGGTCTCAGCCATTGCCATTGATCGATTATAGCGTTCGCTTTAATTGATTTTTGTTTTGACTCGCTTATGAATTCGGTTATTTATTTATATATACATATATACTATGTAGATAAATGCCGTGAGTGAGCAGAAAATTTGGAATATTGCCGGCTCATGGCAATTAGATGAACATGACCGGCGATCACAGTTGACCGAAGGTGTTGGCCATAACTGAGTGCATGGGGGATTCGTAGGACTGACTACCTCCTGGCGTTATTTAATTATGCCGCTGATAACATTCCGCCTAGATGGTGGCAATTATTCATCGGGATGCTGCATACAAACAGCAGTAGTCCGCAGCAAGTTGGGTGGAAAGGATTGAAAGGCTTGCAATAAATAAACCAAAATGATAAATGGGCCAGCGCTGTTTTAAATGTATTTTAAATGCAATTCGAATGCGTTGTGGGTAATGGGTAGCAAAAGGGGCATCGGAAGCGGCATCCACAGCGGCGCCTGTTGAGTCTCATTACGAGGATAATTTATGATGGCCAAGTGTGAAGGACGACGATGGCGGTGAACCAATGGAGAACCATTAACCTGTCCACAGAGCGGTGGGAAATAAGTAATTTAATTTGTTTAATCATTTTGATTTTAAGCTCTAGAAATGCGAAGGAAGATATTTAAAAGAACCAGAAAAATTACACTTTATAAATTGATTTTTAACAATTTATAATATTTATAAATAATATCTATAGCTTTGTTAATTTGTTTTTGCACTTTGCAACCCTTTTTCTTTATTGCATTGTTTTTAAATCCAATGTAATCGTGGCGTAATAAATGACATGCTGTACATACGTCACATTTCATTTGGAACAACTTAATTAGATTGCTAATAAGTCACCCAGTTGTGGCACGCCACATTGAGGGGCATACCCAATCCCCATCGTCTTTTCCACTTGGCGCCATTGCTGACAAGTGCTTGGGTGGCAACAAAAGAATATGCCACATGGAAAAAGGGTGGCGATCCCCTTCAAAATTTCGCACATGTTTATGGCTTGTAAATCGTGTAAATGATTGAGGGTGCATCATTAGCAGTCACTGGTTGAATTAATGAGCTCTCAAATTAGCCACACAAGATCATCATGATTATCTTTTAAAAATGTTAATTCTAAGGAGATTGCAATCGGAAAATTTCTTAAAAAAGTTATAAACTATTAACCATATCGCCGCTAGGTGGAGCTAGTGTGCAATCTAGGTTTTCTAGAACTTTTTTTTAGTTGATTATCAACTCAATTATCAACTTACTCGACTATAGCGACTATCTTGAAGCTACGTTTTGTAAATCCCACTTACAATAATATTTTTTGTTCATCATCATCATCATCATTCTAAATTCTTTCGTTTAACCTGCTACTTTCTTCCATCTAAAGATACTTCTCATTTGGAACATGCTGTGTTCCACTTGAAAATTACGAATGTTTAAGCTGAACCGCTTTTGTTAAATGAATGTTCGTATGCATTATTAACGAAACATTTATGAACCAACTGGTGGCCGGCTCTTCTTGTGTTTGGCTTTGTTAACACCTGCTGTTTACATACCGAAATCAGCATCTAATTGTGAACTGCCCATATTCCGCCTCATGCATCTGGCATCGCGACTATTGGATTCATTATATCGTTGGAGCTACATAAATTAACATATGCTTTGCTCCAAATAAACTGACATAATTGCCGTTGAATTTATGGCGGCTGCACAAGGGTTTCTTCTCTAAGACAAAGCCAAAGTGTCAAAGCAAGTCATTAGGTCGAAATTTTTGGGGCTCGAGAGGTTTTCGATTAATTAGATATTCGTATGCCTCTGGGCGTCTTTTTTTTTTGTTGTTTTGGTAGAAATCTTTCACTTTGTCGCCTGGAGATGCCGACACTGCGATCGAGATAAAGAGATAAAGCCACAAATAAAAAATGCGATAAAATCTGATCGAAAATATTTTCCCCCATTTAGTCTTCTTTGGCCTTTTAATTTTTATTCCAATTTGCATTTTTTTTTTTTTCAGGTTTAAACTAAAATAAATTGCCATCTAATATATTATATGGGTGGGGTAAGAAAATGAAAACCTTTGGAGATTGTTTGCGGCAATTTTGCGGGCTAATTTGCCAATTTCGAGGCACGCCAAGTGAGATTGATCATAAAAATTGATTTTTTCTTAGCTCAAGTCGTGCTGCGGCATCGAAAGCCAATTGAATTCAATTGCCTGGTGGTTAGACGACCGCTTGGATAGAAGGTGTTGCTGTTGGATGGCCTGGAGTTGCGAGTCAAGCCGTTGGCTAAGTGATTTGCTTGTCATATAAATATGTTTGATTTCCCAACATTTCCACGAGCCATGAAAATTTATGAGGTCGTCTCCTACGGAATGTCCAACGAATGCTTAGCTGCGATAATGAGGCTTGGAGTGAACCCAGGTCTGATCTTTATGACAGACCCAAAATTGTACCGTCCATAAAATAATTAAATACTACTTAAAACACAGAATAAAATGCGGAAAAGGTTTAGCATCATTAGAGCCAACTTTCTGAACCCGCATGTTTGGAGACAATGTTAACAAGGCTGTTATAGTTTTCTAATGAAGTCATTTTGGTCGATTTCTAATTGGGGGAACACCGAGCCTGTGGCTCCAATCGAAGAGCTCCAAGCTCCAATCCCCAAGCTCGCTTTCTAATTAATGAACGATGTCGAACGATCGCCATGTACTGGCATCGAATGTAGCATTCTCCCCCGAAAACATTTATATGCATTTATTGATTTGCTCTCTTGCCGCGTCTGCTGATATATTTTGAATTTTTATGGGAGTTTAACAAGCCAAAGTTTGATGCGAGTTAATAACTTTATTAGCGGTTAAGGCTCCCCGTTGATGGTTTTCAGCTGTCGTGTTGCGTGCCGTAATTTAATGGCCCCCAGTCGGAATTTATAACTCCAAATGAGTCTGAACTATATTTTACAGTAGTTTAAGCTGGTTTTATGATCGCCATGTACCGTAACGCCATTACCAAGATTACCATAGAATCGCTTCAGATCCTAGGGCCAACATTTCTGGGTCTCCAACACTGGGAAACTCTGGGCAGAACGGATACTACCAGCACATCCGAGTTTGTGGTCGATAAAAAATCGTAACTGACATTTTTCGTTTACGAAAATGTCACAAACTCACAGCGGGACTGTTGCCAATACAAGTGATTTAAATTCAATAAATCATTGGAAACGCTGTCTCAGCCGAGCTGTGCAAACCATTGATGGCTCCTCCTCGCCAGATCCTCCGCGCCAGCCCTCGTGAATCTCGGAAAGTGTGAGTGCTCTTGGTTGCGGAATCCCGTACCCAAGGAGCCTGGTCTTTGGCTCTGGGCCTGGCTAAAAAGGTTGGCTGCTGCCAGAACAGCGAAAAATATTTATGCAGCTTATTGCGATTTAATTACAATTGGGGGCATTCACATTGCTTGCCCCTCGCCGCGGACATTATCTCATTTAAATTGGCTATTAAGCTAAGTGGAGGGGGAACCTGTTGGATTGTAGTTTAGATGGTTCTCAGATGATGGTGAAAGCAATTACCAGGAAAAGGAAATAAAATTAGTCGCAGATTGGGTTGCCAATCATCCATAAACTTTTTATTAGGCTACAAATAATTGGTAATACTAATATCATATAAAAACAAATCTGTATAATCTCTACTAGTCTAAATTTTGCAAAAAGCTAGCTACAACTTTGTGCCACTAATTTAGTCATAAATCAGCTTCAAATCGCTGCTTTAATTATTGTTATGGAAAAGGTTAATAATAAAAAAGTAATAGCATTTTATGGTACAGTCATTCTAAGCACATAAAAATTCGTATTAAGTAGTTAGCATGATTTTAAGTTTATCCACGCCCTGCGAGGCTTAAACTCACCTTCCAGGAACTTAGTTACCTGCATGCCTTGAGGACCCTGACCTGCCCATCGAATCGAATTGAACTCTTCTCCTTAATGAGAAAGTCGGATACGTGTCTCTCTGGATTTTTGCAGCTTCAGACCGCACAGCACCAGCAAACTTTTGACTTTGACTCTTAACATATTTATGGGTTTTTGTATTGCCGCGTGCCGTGTGCCAAGTCAACCTCACAGATACTCGCAGCGCACATCCCAGAGATACTTGAAAATATATGTATATATATAAAGACGCCCAGCGCAAGACTTTGCCGTGAATGGAGTGGAAAAAGGGAGGAGGGCCGCCGCCTTTTTGGCATTCATAAATTTGTAACTTCACTTGGCGTGACAATTGCAACACATTCGTGTGTACATTAGCCCGTCCTCCAGTCCTCCAGTCCGTCCAGATCGCAGTGTCTGGATATGTGGGGAAAATAGACGTTTCATTGTCGCCTGGCACTCGCCTCGACTTGGAATTGCAGTCGGAGTTGAAGTTGAAGTTGGACCCGACTCGCATCTGACTGGGCCTGATCTTCTGGGGATCTGGGATGTGGGGTCTTGGAGCCAGCGCCGCTTTTATTTATCGGGGCCGGTGCAGCGGCGTGTCCAAAGTGGAGGTCGCAGGAGCAGGAAAACGCAAAAGACGGAAAAGGGATCATCGATCGTCGCGCGTGTGGCGTTGCCCCGCAGCTGTGGGGATTTGTTTTTGGATTTAGTTTTGGTTTGTGGTTTTGGTATTGGTATTGGAGCGCTTTTGGCCTGTCCATTATAATGTTGTAGCTTTCATTGTTGGCCCGGCCGGCGACGATAAGAGCCATGTCCACTGCTCCGCAGCTCCATGCTCACCGGATCGAGCTGACCGAGCCCTTTCATGTTCACAACATGTACCTTTAGCTAGTTTTACAAGATGTTTCCTGTCGTCGCAGCCGCATCGAATTGTTGTCAATATGCACTGCGAAAATATATGAAATTTATTAATTTATATAAAGAACATACCAAACATAACATGGATATCATTCAAACAATAGATACGAATTTTCATATAGAAGATATTCAAGATATCCAACCAAGTTTATATTATAAACAGGCTTTAATGGTTTATAATATATATTGATAAATAACCATTTTCTCATTTTCTTAAATTGTATTAAATATTATTATTTAATTGTATTATTATTATTATTATTGTATTATAATATTATTAAAATATCATAAACATTTAACAGCGGGAATCTATCAGCAGGAAACCAAATTTAACATTTCATTTAAGTGAAGTTTTCATTTAAACCACAGAAATATATAGAATATAAAGATATAGTTATATCTAAATATTTATTCCCCATTTAATTTTTTAATATAAAATGAGAATTTTTAGTAGTGTAATCAGAATAAATACTCTTAAAATCGAGCAAAGACAAATCTCAGAACAGAGACTCCTCTTATTTTAGTAGAGATTTCGCCATTTCCATAACGTGGACATTCTTAATCATTGATTTAGACATACGAAAATTGATTAGATGCGAAGCACCATCGCAATAAGCGAAATATGAAATTGTTGCATGCTGGAATTTATAGAGCTCCCCGTGATAAATAACAATTTGCGGGCCAAAATGAGAGTTGAGTTGATGATGAGCGCGCGACGAGGACACTTTTATGGCCAAGTCCGTTTGGTTCACCTCCGGTTCTCCCCCGGAGCTTTTCAGCTGATTGCAATGGCCATGGCAATGGCAATGGATGGCGAAAATCAGCGTTTCATAAATTCCAGCCGCAAATGGCCAAGCACTTGGTGGCGCAATTTATGCGCCTGTAATTGGCTTCCCTCCTCCTTGGACCAGAAATAAAATGCGGACCCATCCGTCGCCGGCTGGCGGAGCCAAAGTGAGACGACCTCAGTGCGTTATCAATAAATTCAAATTGACACTTCACACTCGATATGTCACACGATACTCGCCAGTCGACACTTTACGCCAAGAGTCGCCAATGAAGAACGCAAAACACGAATACCCAACTCAAAAAGGAAAACTCTGCGACAGATATGGTAGGTATATGGCATGGCAGGACTGCAGATTGGATGCATCCAACCGTCCTTTGGCAAAACAAAAGCAAAAAAGGAAGAAATTAAAAAAAATATGATTGCGATTGAACACTGCAGGTTCATGTAATCTCTTAGCCAGAACAAACTTATTAAATGAGTGCCAAAGCACCAAAAACCGGCCGATAACCGGCCGCCATCGAGGGACAAACAGATAAACGCATATGATCATGTAAAAAAAAGTGCATTAACCGACCATCCTCGAATCCGGGCGCCAGTGGAGAAACCCCATGCCCCAATCCCTCTCCCGCCAGATGGCAGCATCATTAAAACAATCTGCAGAGGAGCGCCGCCGTCAAATCAATGGAATCGGGTTAGGTTCTTCTTTATATACGTTTATATATGTACATACGTGTGTATATAGCATTTGGGTTGGAGGAGCGGTTCGCCAGTGGTTGACAGGAAAAGGCAGCGCAACGATTGCCACTTATCGCCGGCCGGGCTGAGGTTGGGCATTTCCGGCTGCCCAATGCCCTGCAGAAAGAGAAAGCTGATGGCTTAATCATTTGAATTGGCTTAGTAACGAAATAAGGGTTTATTAAGATTTTTTTTCGAATATTTAAAGTATTCATTTATCACTTTAAATAACATTATCTTTTTTATTGTGATATGTAATAGATGATAATAGCTGATAATAGATAGATGAGAGATGATTGTTGATAATCATAAGCTCAATAGAACTTATTACTTTTCTCCTGTCTTCAGTTTGCACATTTGATTTTTGCCAATCTTGGTATAAAATACTTTAAAAACTATGCATATAACTAAATATATCTTCTTAATCTTTATAGTTATACCAACTTCCTGTTAGTAGCGCACTTTAGCGAAATGTACAGCCTACCCCAAGCAATTGCAAATGCCGCGGCCCTGATAAAGTTCACATTAAGAGTCTCGTTTTACAAAATGTAAACATGTTAAGGGTTAATAAACATAAATAATCTACGCTTATTAACGGGGCAGCAAAAAGGGGCAATGGCATGGGTTCGCCTTACCAAGTTATCAGTGCTCGAGTGCATTTTGCAAAGGTGTTTGTCTGTTTTTGATTGGAGCAGCCTTTTTTCGGACGGACTCCAGCGCTCCCGAGTGCAACCTGTACAGGACGACGCCGGGCGTCAAGCATCATGAAATATGTGTGTGCCAGCAGCACAGATAGCGGTGCCAAAGTGACTTAATTAGCCGGGGAAAGTCGAACGGATGGGGCCAGCTTTATCGCCCTTTAATTAAGTTGCAGCCAATTTGTCAGACAATTAAAAGGGATTCTTTATTTTCATGCACATTCCTCGCTTTCGGGCTAAGGATTTGCATCATTTGTGGCAGGTCGGGGGCGCAAAGTCCAAAAAATAATGCAAAACTGGTAGTCCAACATGCGGCAGCAGTCGGCGCCACTCCGCATCACAACCGGACTTAATGGCAAAGCAACCAGCTACCGACTAAGCCAAGTCAAAGCATTTAAACATCACCTTAGGCCTCATTAAAAACAAAATATTATGTAAATTTCATTAAATTACACACAAATCAATGATGGTGGCGTCTCTGGCCAGTGGGGCAAGGAGTAAGATCTTAGATCCATGTAGCAAGGAGCCAGTGCCAGTTTTAGTCTGCGGACTAGCTGCTTGTTGAGCCAATGAGTATTCAAATGGACACTTGTCAAGCCATGCATGCGGCTACTAAATCATATTAAGACCAGACAAGGATTTCCAGACTGAAATTGGTGTAACATGTAAGCACTGGCCGGGGGAGGAGATTGTCCGCGGACGGGGCGGGGGTTTCTACTCACTTACTGTTGTGGTGGTGGTGGGGAGAATCCGCCAAAAAGGGGGAGACTCTGCGCTACGCATGATGTTCAGTTGACACGCAAGGCGACACCAGCCCAGCGAGGAGGAGCAAGTGGCGCGGGCAGGGATGTTGGGACATGGCGCGGCGGACGCAACAAGATCGCTTTGGAAAAATATATATTTTCATTTAATTAAGTTGGCTACTTTTCCGCGATTTTAATTCCAAGTTTCCCTCACTGTTTTATACTCTTGCAGTGGATTATTTTTGATGTAACTGCTTTAATCTAAGGACTTTTGATGGAATTTTTAATAAAATCTATTAATATCCATTGGGTATTGCAATGAAAATGGCTTTTTCCATTGATTTATTACCATTTATGATTTAATTTTGGAATAAATTGATTTGTATTTAACTGTGTGAATTTCTACAATATTTTCAATTAATTATTTTGCTATTATAGTATTATTAGTAGAAAGGAATGTATAGGGCACTTTGGTCTTCGTTTTGCTAGTCTAGCAATTTTTCCTTCTTGTTTTCATTTTTCTGTGACAACGACTGGCGACGGGGAAATGTAAACATTTAAACTCCTGCTCCGCAGTCCAACTGTCCGGCTGTCCAACTGTCCAGCTTTCCAGTTGTCCGCTGTTCCAGGGGCGACGGACAGCTCTTGATGCTGACCTGACACCGCATCATCATCATCAGCATCGCGGATGCCCGAGGAGAGCGCGAGATCTCTTCCAGCTTAAACTGACGTGCCCCTGTCGCAACATGGCAAAAGTCTGGCGGCTAAAACACAACCCGCTCATTAATCAACATGGAAATGGGTTGCTGGTCAACTGGTTATGCAATCTGCAATGGGTTTGGCCTTTTATGTCAATTTCATCTAGTCATAAGGTACACACTCCTGCGCTCCTTTAAAAAAGCTCCTCCTTAAATTCGCCTAACTAATTTGAAATATGTACTTCATTACAAGACATTTTATGACTTTGAAATTACTTAATTTTCTAGGTGGTTTTATGAGCTATTCAATTGGTTTTTCTTACCCAAGTTAAGCTAACTATTTAAAAGCTATAAGTTTTTTATAATTTTTTGTAAAGCATACCTTTTAAACAAATACTTAAGTTGTAGGAACACATACTCCAAAATGCCAAATCTCTTTTCTCAGTGATTTCAAAGTGGCCTCCGGAAGTCTGTGCCTCCTGCTGCACCTGAGTCTTTGAGTTGGCCACACTCGACTCCACTTCACTCCATCTCCATATCCACCCGCCAAATCTGCGGCTCCACCTCGGATCGGATCGGCTCGGCTTTGCTTTGCTTTGCTTTGTCATTGCCGTTGGCTCGGATCTGATACGAGGCAGAAACATATGTTGGCCCCCAATCCGGCTGCTGCCCCTCTTGATTTTCGGGTGGGTATCCGTATCGTGGCGGCCAGCGCCATTTGAGATTAAGTAACATGTTTGCGGGGTCCGTGCGTCCGCGCAAAAGCACCGGCTCTAAACCATTTGGTTAGCCAATAAACGAAGGCTTATCTAAACAAAAAATCTTTAAATTGATCTAGCGAAACCTTTTAGCATATTTTGTGCGATTTGGCAGGCGATCAACGCACCGGCAGCACCATTACCATGGCCCAAACCCAAACCCATTGGATTGAGGTCCAGTTTTTCCGGGGCGTAAAAGAGTTGTTGTCTTAGCCGACGTCTTTCGCGTCTTTTTAGGCAAAAAGCATACATAGTACCAACCGAGTCCCGATTCCCCAGAGTTGGCTCTGTAGGACCGTAAGCCGCCCCATTAAAAACTGCCTGGCCACAGTCATAAACATCTGAGCTATCAAATTACAGAACGATTTGTTAGATGCCGACGATGCAAAAATAAAAAAAAATAAAGCACAATATCACAGAGCAGAAAACGCATCCAGTAAACCTCGTGGAAAAGCAGCGAAGAAAACAACGCAGTTGCTAATGGATTGCCTGGACTGTAGCGGGTTTGGGTTTGGGTTCGGGTTCTTCAGACTCTGACTTGGTTTCGCTGAACTCTAATAGCTCATAGCATGAGGTAAAGCTATACGGAGTCTCTGCACTGAGAAAATATTTGGGTTTTCTTGTGTAATAAAGAAATATATTTAGTTTACTAAAAATCATTGGATGTAAGTCTAAAATAATCCTGAAAGATTTAAAGATGCTTCTCAATTTAAAAGATTGAACTTTCTTAAGGCAAAATATCCTACATAAAGTATTACTTTTGGATATAGTGTCGTTTTTAAAAAGTAATCGTTGTAAGATCTTAACCCTTTGATGGTATAGCCCATCATTTTCAAGAACTGCATCTTCAGATTGCATTTCTTTCAGTATCCGGAGTCTCGGAGGAGACGACGCAGCGTGTCGGCTTTGCGGGCCGATATCTTTGTTATAAATCTGTGAACCGAGTTCAACATGGTACGGGGGATCCATGCTGTGTTTGTTGGTGTGGCCCACGAGGAGAGTTTGGAGGCAGGAGGTCCGCATCTCGTAAAAAGCTCGTTTGTTGCCTTTTGGCACGCGCAGAGAGCAGCTAAAGGTTAAGCTGGACAGCTTAACCTGACTCCACGGACTAGAAAAAGAAGCGGAAAGCTACCCCCATGGCCCCCAAGAACCCAGTGCCCAGTGCCCAGAACCAAGTCGAAAATGAAAACGCCATCATAAACGATTGATGGAAGCAATTTTACAACTTTATAACAGCAGCGTCCAACTTTCGACTGGCCGGCCATAAATGTCTCGCCGAGCTGCCAAATGCCGTCCAATCTCCGGCAGCTGTCAACCCAAACTGGGATCTTTTGGGGGCATGGAGCCGAGCCTTGCGCCAACAAATGACATCATTTGCATGCTACCATGGAGCACCAGAGTCTGGAGTCCGGCTAAGAGCAGGTTAAGAAACAAAAAACTCCGGCTAGAGTGAGCCATTAACAGTGCTTTACAGCTGGGAGCTCCGTTTAATTGTTGTCCGCGTTCGGGGCCCAAAAATCAATAGTTGTCTGTTCCGCCTGCTGGGAGCGAAAGAGGCCCGCCTCGTAAATAAATTGTTTCCTAGCCTTTTTGGCCGTCTTTTACCAGTTTATGGCTTAGACAAAAGCGGCCGTTTGGAGCTTTCTGACTTTTATGGCTACTGCTCGGTGCTCGGTCACTCAAAACATCCATCCACTGCCAGTCAAAAGTCACAGCTCACGGTTGACTGACTGGCGACTGGAGGAGCCCAAAAGCTGGAGTGGAAACTACGAGTATCTCACATTACCATTTTCGCAGGGGAAATATCTATGAGATGCATTTCGAAATCCGAAAAAAGGTCGGAAAAGTAGGGGAAAGTGGCCGAGAGAGAGAGAGAGAGCGCGCGATCATTGTGCGTGTGGGGAGTTTTCAAGCTGTCGTGGTGAAGAGCAACGATCGAGACATTGGCTGATCGCCACTTGAATTGGAATCCAATTCGAAACGGAGTTTGAATGGGTTTCTGGTTGGAAACTCAGCATAGAGCATAAAGTTTTCATTGGGAAACAACTTGCTGATCAAAGTTTATAAAGTTCTATATAGATCTATAGATAAGACATGTAAATTGAATTGAAAACGCTTAGGTTGCTACTTTTAAAAATAAGTAGTACAAACCAATTTTAGGGGATTCATTTTAAAATAAATCCTATATATTTTTGTTTGTTTCTTGAAAAGTTTGATAATACACATTATTTTTATTGTCTAATAATGTAATATTTGTAGATAAATGTTTGATAAAAGTCCAGTTAATTATATACATATATGTAGATTTAAACAAAATTGAGACATTTTTTCCTAGTGCCATTAACCCTTCTTGAAAACTTCAGTGAGAAATGGCAAGTGGTCAGCAATTCACTTTCATTTAAAGCAACTAGCAGCGGCGCCGGCGCCGTTTGTCAATGGATCTGTCTGGCGAAATACGATCGCGGATAATCAAGCCTAATCAGTGACTAACCCTAGCGTAGAACATGTATTTTCACGCCATTAAATTAGCCAAGGAATGCGGAACATCCAAGTCTGGCTGGTGCGGCGAGTAAGTGACCAGCAACTAGTTTCAAGTAGTAATACAAAACGTGAATGCAACTGCAACTGCAACGCCAGCGACTGCAATTCACTTTGTTTAATGTGCTGGCTTTTGGTTTTTGAAGAAGTTTTGCCCTCAGCTACTTACAGACAATCAGCACGAGGCCGGAGTCCCCCAGTCCCGACTTCCCGTGCCCAGAGTTTGCCCAGTTCCCGGCTCCACCAATAATTCCTCCGCTGTTATCCACCATTAGAATTTGTCTCTGCGGCTGCCGGCGGCTTTGCGCACGCGCCATGGATGAGGATTAGGCTCGAGATCGGGGAACGGGAACTCTAGCTGAAACTTAAACGAGAACGGGCTAAATTTAGTAGGTATTCTAAAAATAAGAGGGTGTACAAGGCTGGATGAGAAGCAAGTATCTACTGAGTACTTTTGGTTATATCTCGAGGATAACTTCTGTTATGACCACCTTTAATTGATTATAGATTAATTTAAGTGTTTGTTAAGTAAAGTACCAGGTACCTTTGCAGTCGTTATCCCCGACTAATCCATCCAACTTACTTCCATTCCCGAAGTGCATTGCACGAGATGCTGGCAGCCACATCCATTCAACTGGGCTGGCTGTTTGTTATGTGCACTCTGTCGCCGGCGGTAGAATTATGCTCAAAGTGTTAATCAGGAAATCGTTGCATGTGCTCCCAAACGAACTGCTCCTCGATGGACTCGTACTGCAACTTGGACAGTCTCTATGAGTTCGGTCAGTTTGGACCCTTATAATGGCGTCTGCTCTACTGATTACCGACCGGCGGACTAGAGGGAGCTACTTATCAATTGAAGCCGCCGCAGTGAAAGTGGAGCGATGTTAAAGGAGTCATAAGCCCATTATCGGATTTATGAACGAACGGACTACCGTGTGGAACGGAACGCCCACTCCAATGGTAATAAAGCAGCAATGATGGTGATGATCATAAATCAGGATCAACAAGCCATGATTGAAGCATGGAGCCATGATCGAGCAACAGCAAATCAATTGGGATGACAGTTTTACAGCGATCAAAACAAAACCAAAACAAGCCCAAGGGTCAAAACAAAAAATAGAGGCTGTGACCGCACCCAGATATCTCCAGAGACACTAAACTAGTTGAATTTCAATTAACAATAAAATTGAATCATAAATTGGACAAAGGCCACACGCAACCCGCAGCATTCAGTGACGATTGTTATGATCGGCTGCTGTCCCCCGGACAAAAAAAAAAAAGAAAAGATCGAGATCGAGATCGCTGGTGGTCCATTGGATAGCCAGTGGGGGAAACGTTAGAAGAAATTGAATTGAATTATCAAAAAGCGACAAGGAAAGTGGTCGCATGGCATCCAGGTTGTAACGATCGTTGGCAGCGACACCTCGACAGCGCCGCACCACCAAACTATCAAAACCACCAACCGCCGGTGGATCAATGATCACTATTCGTTGGATTGCTGGATCGGATCTCCAGGCTGTGTGTGTGGTCCTGCTTTAAAATGTCACATAAACTTGAACGCTGATTAGCACAACAAAGTCGGTGCATGACGACGGGAGGATTAGGGTCTATATAGCCATCGATGCCGGCTGGCGGTCGGTTCTTCCGCCCGATTTACTATATAAATCAAAGAGACCAAAAGCTCGACGATCCATTGTTTACACATTTTGGTGGCACTAACTCATTTGACTTAAGTAGCTGACCATCATCTCGGTGTTATGACAATACTTTAGTCGCTACTCAGACGTGTGGGGTCCCAAAAGACCACCCAATGCGGTGAAATTTCCAAGACTTTAATATAGACCGCTTAGAATTGGTTAAGGATCGAGATACTTGGGAATCAAAGAACGCAGCTTAGCCGTTTGTTCCCAAAAAAGTGGTAAATTAATGCAGAATCTAATCAGGCATTCTCTCAATATTTTGGCCACGAGATCATTTGCAAAATGAATATTTAAATACTTTTTAATATGCTAATAAAATGAAATAAATTCGTTCATATCTATATTTTGATTAATTGCGACTTGATGACAAAATTGATACTCGCAATGGATATTGATCGCATTCGCTGTTATCTTGGCAGATCTTTATTTTAATTTCGTGCGACAAACTGGCGAGCTGAATGAGAAAGTTAATTTCGATCAGCCCAAAGCTAGACAAAGTTGGTATTAATTTTTAATTGATCAATTATGTTTGGCGGCAACAACCAGCAAGTGCAACAGTAATAACAGCGCAACAGTAGGAAACCACAGCCGCAACAACAAGCCCAAACAACCCAAAGTGGCACAGCTCAGGGAAAACATAACGCCGAACGATGGATGCTGTTGCTGATCATAATCGCAACGATTTAAGTGATTGCCATTCCAGCGTCTGGGATTCCACGGGATTGGGGTGGAGTGCCAGTGCCAGGGCAGGATTGGGTTGTGGCACTACACTGCAAAAAATACACCACTAAATACCTATTACTATTATTTTAATCCGAATTTTTAAGAAGCATTTGAGAGTTTGATGCGAATATCTTTTAGATAAACTATCTTTTTATTAAAAGTGCTCTTCTGCAGTTGTAGTACCACCAATTTGAGAGCCTTTTCTTGCTTGTTTCCATATTAGATAGTTTTTTTTTGCAGTGCAGCGCCGTGAAGTGGGTGGAGCCGTGGCTAGACCCGAAAGCGAACGGTTAATGCCAAAACATGCACCACCTGGGAACCTGCGAGATCGGGAAATCTGGCAACAGGCATCCGAAGATCGTGCCTGCACCTGTTGCACCGCTGAATCTTTTTTTCTGAGGGTCGCCGCCGATCGCTGATCGCTGAGATCGTTGGTGTGAAAAGGCATTTGTTCTTTGGCCGCCGCTAACGCCGATGATGATGATGATGATGATACCGAAATGATCACGACTACGAGAGCGCTGAACGCAAATAGGCGGAGTTTTAATTTAATTAAAAGTTATTAGCAGTCAGCCAGTGGGGTTTTTTTTCCACAAAACGATCATTAATGATCACTTTAGTAGCTGGCAATTGGCCATTGAAATATAAATGAGAAACCATTTTCAACTCACTGTACTTTTGGGGCCATAATTGGTGGCTTCCACGAGCGGCGAACCTCATTGATCAGCCATTGATCGCCGGCTGATGAGCTGAGCGACATGTGTTAGATCGTTGTACAACTCATTTGGTTGAGTTGGCCTTCTTGGAATGCCAGACACGTACGCGCCACGAACATGGCGATCAACACCGAGCGAAACTGGGTGATCATCATGGATAGCAGATAGCAGATCGCAGATCGGTGATCGGTGATCACTGATCATGATCAAAGTCGATCAGCATCGCGCTAGCCTGATTAATTTGTGGCTCTGTGTTGTCAGCCGTGCTGGGAAATTGTTTCAATTAATTTAGTGATTAATCCCAGTACGTGATCGGTGTAACAAAGCCGGGCAGTCGCCGTTCAAACCGGGTCGTAAAACGCAGATTAAGTGCAACCAAGTGGCATGTAACGTGGCTTATAACTCATTCACGGCGGCCCAGTGGAATCGTAAACAAAATTGCTGCGCTACAAAGATGACCCAATTTCCTTTTTGCCATAAAATTCGAACTTAATTTGGTGTTAATGCAGCTAGCCGGTCACAAAAGGCGCTGATTTTGATTGTCCCCCTGAAATGGCCATAAACGGGCATTGAGGAAATTATAAACGCATAAAGCGGCAAGGAAAAATCAGAAGAAAAAAAAAAGGAAATAATAATAAAATGAAGGAGTATAGACTCGCAT
This sequence comes from Drosophila mauritiana, assembly GCF_004382145.1. NCBI lineage: Eukaryota > Metazoa > Arthropoda > Insecta > Diptera > Drosophilidae > Drosophila > Drosophila mauritiana. The sequence continues at coordinate 8,935,153 of NC_046670.1, forward strand.
GCCAGGATCTCAGGTGCAGCGGCTGTCCCATGCATATGCATTTGATTTATTAACCTTTCATAGCCATTCGTGTCGACAACAACGACCGGCTATGCAAAATTAATGCGCATTGAAACGCCAAACATGCAAAGCCTTAGACCCGAACCGACCATATATCTACTCCGGCCAGATTCAGATACCGATTCAGATACAGATTCAGCTCCAGCTCCAGATTCCAGGTCCGCGATCCTTTCATGTGCCTCGACATGTGTTTGATGCCAAAAACAGCGACGTTCGCCGAAATCTGGGGCTGCCGGAGCAGTGGTTCTCGATAACCGCCTACCAAAACCAATGAAACCACCAACCACACACCACGCAACTCCACTTGGTGGTTGGTACAGTTATGTCAGCGACGTTTTTGGAAGGCCTGCCCAAATGCCAGACAACCTGGCACTGGCACGCAGCTCCAGAAGATTACCCCCTCCTATTTCCTCCCCCCTCTTTTTTTTTTTGACAGTGTCGGGTAATTGCGGGGGCACGGGGGATTCCAGTCGTGGGGGGCAGGAGGCCAAGATCAAATACGGTAGCCTTTTGCGGAATGGATCGCAAATCGGCGGTTCGACCGACAACCGACAACAATAAATTTGCCAACACTTTTGAGTACACTTATTATCGCCATGGGGTATAATAGTTATATTGTTAAGTGGTTTATAATATGTTTATAAATCATACAAGAAAGAAACTGATACATATAAATGTTAGTGTTTAAATATGAGATATTTGTATTCAATTGTATCTAAATGTGAAGAAATGCAGAGCAGTATATATATAATATATTTGATCCTTAAGAGTATTTCCTCTTCGATTCCTGGTATTTTGGCCATCACCTCGAGTGACTTATGCGAACGCATTTGCATTGTGTGTAACCTGCCCGACATACGTGTATGGCTTGTGTAGTGCCATGCTTTTGGTCCGTGTAAGCGACGCCGGCTTGTGTGGGAAATATTTGTTGAGCCATCGTTGCTTGGTCGGTAGCAGTGGGCACTTGGATCAACTTGGTCCCAGGGATCCATGGTCTCCAGGTTCCTGGTGGTTCCTGGTCTCCAAGTTCCAGCTGCCCCTTATTTTTTTTTTTTTTTGCCAACCCAGGTGCAGTTATGATTTATGCGATACTCCTTCTCCGCCTCCTGCTCAGCGGAGGTTTGAGGTGAGGCACCAGTGCTTCGAACGGCGTAAATTATATCGGGCTTAGCATAAATCGTCAATTACAGCACATGATTATTATTAGGGATTATGGTTAAAAACCAGGGAATATACATATACAAGGGCCACGCCCGCGCGCCAAGCCCAATCCGGCCGAAAGGTCTGTTTAAACGCACTTTTAAGCGCCAGTTTTAGCCGCCCCAGCCCATTTTTCTGCCCCCCACCTCTCGTCCAAAGAGCCAGCTTTAAATTATGGCCTAGACCGCGACGGCGGCTAAGGCCCTTGGTGGAACAGAAAACGGGCAGATAAAACCACTTTCCGACCGAGAACTCGAACTCGAACAGTAGCCAGTAGATCGGGGAAGATCGTGTTGCTGGGGATATCTAATATAATTAATACACCTTTCATTAGATTCGCCGACTCGACTCGACTCCAGATTTCTGCTGGCTTTCGTTTCGAGCGTCGTGTTAAAAGCAAGATATCAGCGATCGCCGGGCTGCTTAAGCTGATTTACCATAGATCCAGAGATACATCAACCCAGCCAGCACAATATAAATCAATCAAGTGCATACAAGTTCATTGACAGCTCGCACAGCTTGCCGAGCCCCAAAGCGCCCGGCGATGGCAACAATTTCCAGCCCCACATGATCCATGAGCCATGATCCTCCGCTTGGATACCCGAACTCCTATCTCTGGCCAACTGGGTCCAAAAGAGCCAGAGAAGACAGAAAAAAAAGGCCAACAGCCTGTCAAATTGCCGGACCACATTGTAAGTTATGATTAGCTCACGCGCTCCAAGATTTAAGACCGGAAATGGCGCGGTGCTGGCAAGGTGGAGCCAATAATTCAAATTCGAATCTCCAATAGTTTTTGAGTGATTGGAAATTCGATTTCGGTCGTTTGTTTTTTTGTTTTTTCTCTCGCATTTTTGATTTTTGTTTTCCGCCTGTCTCGAGGCTTATTGCATTTTCATTTATTTATTTATTTATTTTTATTTTTTGCTATTTGCCTGCGCTTGTGGCAAATGCAAACACACCCGCATAATTTCGCCTGCCAGCAGCAACCCACTCGGTTTGGATGGCGAAGATGCCAAATTGCCACGCATAGTTGATGCATAAATTATCATCGACATCGACATCGACTGAGCCATCGAATTGGTCTGGTTTTAAGCGGGTTTTGGTTCTGAGCCATGATGAATCAGCTTACTTCAGCCCATATGAACTTAAATTCTACAATTTAGTTTCCTTAATCTACTTTCCTAGCATAACCCCAAACTTAATTGATTTCCCAAGTTACCTAGCCAAGTTAATATATTGCTCTTCCTTATTTCCATTGACAGCTTGAAAAGCCCATCTGTTTATCTATTGCAACTGAATAAGTCCAGTTTTGGTTGCCTTATTTTTTGGCTGTTTAATCCGCTGGTCGCAAGCGTTTCTCATTGGCATATTTCGCATATAATTGGCTATAAAAATTCATGTTAATGTGCAATTAATCATATTAGCAATTAACTTTATGCTGTTTGGCTGCTCTGCACGAGATCTCGACGAGCTGCGAGCTGCAGATCGTGTCGCCCAACTCGAAGATCGTGTCTCCAAAAGCCTGTTCCCGTTCCCGATTTTTTATTTCCCATTCCCAGATTCCCAGAGCGCCAAATGGCCAAAGGCTCGACCGACCAGACTTTGAGCCAATTTCCCAATATTTATTTCTATGTTCGAAACGCTAACAACTTGCGTTTCGTTCTGGCCAAATTGAAAAGCCATACGGAAGCTGGAAGCTGCGATCGGCAGCCTTCGAGGAGGAGCACTTTTGGTAGCCAAGAGGAGCCAGGTTGGAGCCAGGAGGCTTGCCCAGGAGTGCATAAAATTTAAGTATTATGACCATACACACTGGTCGGTCGGTGGCCGTCTTTAACCCGTGCTTTCCCCGGCTCTCTGCGGCTTTACGAGGTTGTTAACTGTTGAAACTATGCTAACCACTCATGGGGATCCTCCCTCCCATTCCGCGGAGCATCAATTAATCAGTCAGGCGTAACGCCATTTGGCACTGAGCGGGCCCCATCGGCCACAATTGATGGTCAATAATCGTTAATTGTTTTCGATTTTCGGCCAAAATCCCCTGCGCCGTCCATTGTTTGGCTAACCCTTTTCGTTATTTTTATTTATTTTTTTTTTTTTGGTGTCTCCATAGAGACAAACGCTAAACGATGCCATTGTCTTTGGCGCACAGCGTGTGTGCTTTGATGGCCTTTTCTACTCGAGTGTCATTCATTAGAGGGGCTTTCTTCCATCGCCACTTGGCTACTGGTTCTGATGTGGCTTTGGGCCATTTGACATTGGCTATAAGTAGCCCGTAATTAATAACTGCTAACTTACTTAGCGGTCTATTGTGTTGGCTAATGAAACACGAACGAAGCGCGAAGAAATGCCTAGAGTTTTTCTAAAATTACTGCTTAATAACTATTTGATGTGTGATAGCTGGCAATGAATTTGTCAGTAGAATATTTATCATAAATATAAATACAAAGTCATCAATATTTTTAAAATATAATAATTGAATAAAGCTAATTGATCTATTCTAACTAAGACTAGTTAGCTATTCTTTATAATAAAGCAGGATCAATCAAACCAATTATAGGCATAAGATCGATATTAATATAAAGAATCTTTTGGACATAATATTGATCTTAATAGAGGGAATCTTTTGGAGAACTACCCAAGTTCTTTCCACCCTCATATCATAATGAGATTCATGAATTTGCCCGCTGCGCTCGAAACTATGCAACATATTTTGTGGCAGAATATCTTTGAGATATTCCATTCGACTCAATTGAACGAATTTAGAACGAGTGCGGTCTGTGCACTCAATTACATTTCACTTTCCAAGGGAAGGCCGCCACTCAGCGAAACACACACATGTGTGTGTGGGTCCCCCATATGTAGGGTATGGGCCCCTATACCATATAGTACCATACATATAACGCATCCCCAACCCCTCGTTTTTCGACCCTTCCTCTCTTTGGCTGCGGATTATACAATGTGTGGCTGGCGTTCCGTTCAATTTTTGTGTGTGTTTTCTGTATTTGTTTACGCGCCTGCCGCAAAAATACATTGCAGAGATGTGTTCTCCAGCATGTTGAAGTTGATGGGGGAATGTGAATTCGTTTCATTTGTTCCCTCATTTAATTGAAGAGATTTATTTCGCAGAGCTGGCTCGGTTCTGTTCGGTTCGCTTGCTTTTGGACTCAGTTGCGATCGGACTGCGTGCCGTTACAGTAGGCAAAATCGGTGGAAAATCCGTGGAAAATCGTTGGAAAATCGTTGGAAAATCGAAGAAAAATCGTGGAAAGTTAGAGCGAACGATCGATCGCGATCGAACGCCATATTATATAATTATACTAATAATCATTAGTAATGCCTCTTGGTGAAACACACACATTTTGTGTATGGAAAGAAACAAAACAGAGTCAAGTGTGCAACAGTTTCTGTTTCTGTTTAAGTGCCTAAGTGCCATATAAATGCGTACTAAAACATTTCTGGAATTTTAAGTGGAAACATTCTCGAATTCTGTGAACTTTCCCAATTGTGTTTTTAGTGAAAGACTTACAATTTAGACGAAGCCAAGGAGAAATTCCAACGCAAAGACACTTTGGTGGATATTTGGCAAGAAGCTTTCTGCTTTTTTTCGTGGAGCAACGCACTTTGTGAGGTAAGTCTTTAAAAATACACACCGTGCATCGTTTAAATTAGTTTATTTTGTTTTTCGGTTTTTGTTTTTTTGCGTAATTGCGCAAATCATTTGTTTGGTCTACTTTTTGATTGACCGCGCACAGCAATTTGACTTTTTTAACCCAAAGGCCAAAAAGTGTAAAATGTGCAGTGGTTCGTTTGGTTCCAAAGCAATTTGTGTCGTTTATCCCGCTGTGTGTGTAGTCAATCGTTCAATTATCTATTCTCTGGCTACCCCATAATACAGTGAATATGGCCAGTTGTGGATATCCCCATAGAAAAATGTATCTCTTTTTTTTTATGCCGTTCGGTTCTGCTATGGTACATGCTCAAATTGAAAGCACTTTTCCACAGGGTTCACATTCTAATTTATATTTATTTATTTGCTTTTACAAGCCAACCGCGCTCGGAAAATATTTCAAACTCATAATTCTGTTATTTTCTAGCGCTCCCTTATGAGATTTTGTTTATTAACCAACAGCATCTAGCATGTAGCATCTAGCATCTAGCATCTAGAGTCTAGATTCTAGATTCTAGACTGTATAGGAACATGCAATATTTTCTAGCCGCGTAAACAAACATTTCAACTTGTCTGCTCTTTGTCCGACTTGCTCTATATCTGTGAGTATATAGCTAAAGATATAGCTATCTGTGTATATATATATATATTTATCGGGTATCTGTTTTGTCGGTCGGTTAGCTTTACGATGCCATCTTCTCGGTGATTCGGCTTCTGTTTTGTTGCCTTTGGCAATCACTCAATTTGCTGGCCGACAACCGACGATGCTGCTTACTTTTCGCCTCCCTTCTCTGCAATTTATTTATGAATGATAATTAAGGTTAGGTTTGTTTAGCTAATTGTGCGGCCAGTTCCCGGTATTGTTCACATCCCATCTCAGGTGGGATCGCCGAAGACTTTCGGCATGGTCTTTTGATCTTTAAGATGCTAAAGTACAAATGTCACGAAAATATATGCTTGTCATATAATATTAAATGATTTCATGAGATTGGATCATATAATCATATAATAATAATTTTGATATAGAAATGTATTCACTTTTTATTTAATTCAAATGCCAACAATAAAGTAATAATGTTATTTTTTGTTATTATATATATTATTTGATAATATGATTTTATATTCTGGTTTTCCTCATGCTTATCAATGCTACAGCACTTTAATAATAGATTTTGTTGTCCAAATGTTTTTTAATACTTATAAAATATTGAAGCTCAGCTTAATATATTGAAGTAAAGTTTGCAACAATTTAAACTTAGCTCATATTTATTTCAACTAAATCTGTTCAATATTCTATATATAAATCGCTGCCTCTGTGCGTGCTTTATATTTCTGAAATGCAAATCGAATCAATAATTCACTACTCATATACTTTGTGATAATTTAACGTAGCTCCGCGTTTTTGATAAAGTCGACTTGCCACAATCGACCTTTCGCTCCATCTGCTTCTTTTCGTTTGCCCCATGGGATGCAACCTTCTCGCCGTCACGTACTGAATGGCATATGCTAGATGAACGGGTGGATGGATGGCTGGATGAGATTGGATTGGGTGGCTGATGGCTGGTGGAACCTGCCCACGAACCGTGCGAAATAACAGACTCGTGCCGGTCTCGACTTGGTATCGGGATACACTGAGCGGCAGCGGGCCCACCGCCAAGTGCCAAGTGCGTCAATTGCGGGTCAACCCGTGCGATTGAAATGGATGCGCCAAGTGACCGGCGGGTTCAGTGCGATGGGAGATGTTTGTATGCCGTGCAATGTTTGTATACTTGCCAAATACTTTCCGGAACGTGTTTGTTTATAAATCGGGCGATTTTGGACGGTACAGGAAATACATATACTAAAATTGCGCGCTCGTTATCGATGGAGGTGAAGGTCGGAGGGTGGAGATAGGAAAGTATATACACTTTTTGGCAGTTTCCGATTTGGCGGATGCCTTCCTGGAAGTCAACATTTCGGATAACCCCATCGTTTAGCCGCTGCAGTCGCCACTCGCTACTTCCCCTCGAGCATCGACGACAATGTCTGTGCAACACATGTGGCACGATCTTAGGTAGACACACACATACAACCGTGTATGTTCGATGCTGATGATGTGCCCACATGTTGCAGTCAACAATAGAGCAGCAAATGCAAGCCGAAACAATATTTGCCCTTGTCTGCTCTGACTCTGGCTGTGGGCGTGGCCCCGGGGGCGGGAGAACAGAGACAACTGAACACAGTAGTCTTCTCGCCGGCCGTTATTTTTGTTATTTTTGTTGCTTTTAATTTCTTTAATTTTTTTTGTCCGCCAGATGTGGGCTGAATGTTGAATGCGGACTGGAAAGATCACACCCAGAACGCCGAGAGAAACTGTGTCTGTTTTAATTAAAGATGAGAGTACTACTCGTGGCGAACTGAGAGATACCGCGATACTGAGATACAAAGGCTGGCATGTGTGGAAAATTAAGGCTGCCGTTGAAAGCGAAAAGATGCGGGACTCTGAAGGCAACGACCATCCAAACAGAACCGCAATGGGAATGGAATAGCGAGCCTGTCAATCTATTGACTATAGCATACCTGGCATTTTGACAACTCGACTTTACTCGAAAGCATAAAATATGGTAGAAAAATAAATATTAAATTGAAAGAACTAAGTATGCTTATGATTAAGCTCCAAATGGTTAGGGTATTGGTGTGCTAAAGAAACTAGCACACACTTAAGGGGTATACAATTAAAGGTGCCTTATAATGATATATGCCATTATGTTTTTAACAGAAAATAACAAATATTACTAGCCATATATTGTATTGTATTTAGTACTTAAACTATTTCACAAAAATTATTTGTTCAAAAACGATGTTTATATCAAAGCAGGAAGCTTTTAACGCTTGGCTCTTTTGATCATATCATCATATCGATTCCTTATTTGATGAAGTTCGTGCATACCCCATGGCACCCTTACATTGCAGGGTATTAGGCATTGGAAATTTAACGGCAAAAGTGGAAGCGACTCGAGGGCCCACTAAATTGAGTCGCCTTTTCCGACGCCGGCGCATTGAGTAGGACATTTGTGTGTGGGAGAGAGATGGTGAAAGAGAGAAGGGCGATCGGATCCGGGGTGAGAAAGAGAGATGGCGAGAGAGAGTGTGGGAGAATTAAGAGAGGTAGAGAATCGGAATCGTAGCGATCACCAGTAGAATTGGAATCGGAATTGGCATTGGGCATATTCAGTACATCGGACTGCGCGGACCAATTTGGAACAGTTTTTCGCTTGGCTCCGTGAAAATTCACAACATTTCGAATTTGAAATCGCAATCCCTTGTATAAAATCGAAAAAAACGTGACTGAGTTGTGCGAAAAATAGAAACACATTTGAGGGCGCAGTGTATGTGTATATATAGAATCCCCTCGTAAAGTAAACTGACAACAAGTTGAAAAGAGTTTTCCCTCGCCAAAAAGGTAAACGAAAAGACAGGTCGTTATTTTATGGCGGTATTAAAAATATTTTTTGTGTGGCCATAAAGCTATTTTGAAAATCGATAAAATATGCAACGCGTAAAAGATGAAAAACCATGAGTATTTGTTGTTATATGTACATATGTTCCACACACATTCTGAGCTCATTCCACTGGACCATTTTTAATTTATGGCACGCGCTGGACAAAAATCAGAAACGGGTATACGAGAAATGCTGAACAAGTTACCGGAAATGTGCGCGACATTTTAATTAAGTTCGCCAAATGGAAATGGCCTTTAATCAAGTCAAGACCAAAAAGAATCTCTGCGAAAGACACGAAAGTTTACTCGCAAAGAGCCTATAAACAAAATAGAAAGGAAATTCATTCAGTCAAAGAAATTGAGCGGATGTATATAGTACACTTCCGATTTCCCACTTATTATTTGCACATGTTCTTGTATCTTTGAAAGTTTACGTGTAGCTAAATGAATGTACCCAAAGTGATCATAAATCTAATCGCATGCATTCTTTCAGGTGTTGCAGCAGTCACATCAAAAGCGATCCAAGGAATCCACGCTCCAGAAGCCAGCGAATGATCTATGGAACTCACCGTCATCCACGCCCACGAGTGGAGCTCCTTTGGTGACAATATGGCTGCCATAAATCCATCAACTCACTGAGTATATCACACACGAGCAGCCATCTCCCCCCCATAAGTGGAAGTTTTTGGGGGAAAGTATTTCCGTTACATCGAGAAGAGAGATAGGTGATCATCGAGAGGATCATCTCGGCCTCATCTCATCATCAACAGCATCCGATTGCAATCGTGGGTGGAGTGGAGGATCACTTCAAAGGCACACATGTTGCACTGAAGAGGCCACTGTTGCAGTTGTTGTTTCCATTATAAATTAGAAACTAGAAGATCACCGATCTTCTTCCGGCGCTGACGAAAGAAGGGGGAGCGCGGTCCATATAGAGCGGAGCACTCTAAAGTGGATTTCCGGTGAATAAAAAACCAAGCAGCACATGCGACAAAACTCCGACAAGGGAGTTGCCGTCGAAGTTGCAGTTGCACCACATCCAGTGGCAGTTGCACATCCAGTTGCACTCGCTGTTGCACATTCGAGGGTGCTGCCCTGCCGGCAAGAGTTACAAAAATAAATATACCAAAAATGGCTGCCGCCTGGAGTTGGCGAGCCAGTCACTCGACGATCACAATGACAAGCGGATCGCTGGTAGTGCTCTTCCTGTTGCTATCGATTTGGCAGCCAGCAGTGCAGGTTGAAGGACGACGCCAAATGGCCAACAGCCAGGAGATGATCAAGGAGCATCTGGTAGCCAGGAGTCAGAACAAGACACCAGCCATCACGAACAATGCTAATCAATCGAGCACATCCAGTGCGGATTTGGATGATGGCGCCGCGGATGACGATGATAACAAGGCCGATTTGCCGGTGAATGTCAGCTCGAAACCCTACTGGCGGAATCCCAAGAAGATGAGTTTTCTGCAGACGCGGCCCTCGGGCTCCCTGCTCACCCTCAATTGCCATGCCCTGGGCAATCCGGAACCCAATATCACATGGTATCGCAATGGCACCGTCGACTGGACGCGGGGCTATGGGAGCTTGAAGCGGAATCGATGGACCCTGACCATGGAGGATCTGGTGCCGGGCGATTGTGGCAACTACACCTGCAAGGTGTGCAATTCGTTGGGTTGCATTCGTCACGACACCCAGGTGATTGTAAGCGATCGAGTTAATCACAAGCCGATCCTGATGACCGGCCCATTGAACCTCACACTGGTGGTCAATTCCACTGGCAGCATGCACTGCAAATATCTGTCGGACTTGACCAGCAAGAAGGCGTGGATCTTTGTGCCCTGCCATGGAATGGCCAACTGCTCCAACAATCGATCCATCATTGCCGAGGATAAGGATCAGTTGGACTTCGTGAACGTTAGGATGGAGCAGGAGGGCTGGTACACGTGCGTCGAAAGCAACAGTCTGGGTCAATCCAACAGCACTGCATATCTGCGAGTGGTGCGAAGTCTGCACGTCTTGGAGGCCGGAGTGGCCAGTGGTTCGCTCCACTCGACCAGCTTCGTGTACATCTTCGTCTTTGGCGGACTCATTTTCATCTTTATGACCACGCTATTTGTGTTCTATGCCATCCGGAAGATGAAGCATGAAAAGGTTCTGAAACAACGCATCGAAACCGTTCATCAGTGGACCAAGAAAGTGATCATCTTTAAGCCCGAAGGTGGCGGAGACTCCAGTGGTTCCATGGACACCATGATCATGCCGGTGGTTAGGATACAGAAACAGCGCACCACTGTCCTTCAGAATGGCAACGAGCCGGCTCCCTTCAACGAATATGAATTTCCACTGGACTCGAACTGGGAGCTGCCCAGAAGTCATTTGGTACTGGGTGCCACTTTGGGAGAAGGTGCTTTCGGACGAGTGGTCATGGCGGAGGTCAATAATGCTATTGTGGCCGTAAAAATGGTGAAGGAAGGACACACGGATGATGACATTGCCAGCTTGGTGCGGGAAATGGAAGTGATGAAGATCATTGGGCGACATATCAATATTATTAACCTACTGGGCTGCTGCAGTCAGAATGGTCCACTCTATGTGATTGTCGAGTATGCGCCACACGGAAACCTCAAGGACTTCCTCTACAAAAATCGACCCTTCGGAAGGGATCAGGACAGCTCACAACCGCCTCCATCGCCGCCAGCTCATGTGATAACCGAAAAGGATCTGATCAAGTTTGCTCACCAAATTGCCAGAGGAATGGACTATCTGGCCTCGCGGCGATGCATCCATCGAGATTTGGCAGCCAGGAATGTGCTCGTCAGCGATGATTATGTGCTGAAGATTGCTGATTTTGGACTGGCGAGGGATATCCAAAGCACGGATTACTATCGGAAGAACACGAATGGCAGGCTACCCATCAAATGGATGGCACCAGAGTCGCTGCAGGAGAAATTCTATGACTCCAAGAGCGATGTCTGGTCATATGGCATCCTGCTGTGGGAGATCATGACCTATGGGCAGCAACCATATCCCACTATCATGTCCGCGGAGGAGCTGTACACCTATCTCATGTCCGGCCAGCGGATGGAGAAGCCAGCGAAATGTTCCATGAACATCTACATTCTGATGCGACAATGCTGGCACTTCAACGCCGACGATCGGCCACCCTTTACGGAAATCGTGGAGTATATGGACAAGCTGCTCCAGACGAAGGAGGACTACCTCGATGTGGATATCGCCAATCTGGATACGCCGCCCTCGACGAGCGACGAGGAGGAAGATGAAACGGACAACCTGCAGAAGTGGTGTAACTATTAAACGAATCAGAATCCTTAGATGGGATCAAGCAATTCAAGCCTGGTTTTTGAACCACAGTCAAATTGTTAACTAGAGATTATGGAGTGTCCTTTAAATCCTTGTTAGGATACAAAAAAATCCTACAAATCGTACTACACTCGAATTTATGTATATAACTCATTTAAGTCTGTATATCTCTTGAAACATTTTACCAAAATTGCACCAAAGGCGTAAAACCAAAAACAAGCAGCTGCTCGAATTTACTTCTAGTTTAGAATTGATTTAAGATACACCATAAAACATGTACTAGTATATGCGTAGTAGTAAGTTATGCTTAAGACTCGGTTGTATTTTCTGTTGTATTTCATATTGTACTGATCTTTGTAGTATTCGCAGTTTTATACTCGCTAAATTATACTCGTAGCCCATAGAAACACAACAATGTTCTATCTTACCGTTAGTTGCATGCCGCAGTGCCTTATGAAACAATAAATGTTGTACACGAATCCCAACGAAAAATGATCATCGTACCTAAGCATAACCGAGGAGATCCGACGGAACCGATGGCCAGATCATGACGTCTCAATTTGAAAATCGGTGAAAAAAATCACACTCGATTTGAGGCGCACGAGGCACGCGCGTCACTAAACGAAAAATGATGAATGGAACGGCCTGCGGTCCGCTCTGTTGTTTTTCGTTTTTTTCCTTTTATACGAGTATATTTTCATTTTTCAGCTTCGAACCGCTGCTTTGAGGTGTGATAGGATTAAGGGGCTGGGGGTGGGGCTCTTTTGGGGCTGGGGTCGCGGCGGCGGCTCGTTTGTTGACGCGCTAAATGCCACGAGCGTCGACGATGCAATTAGACGATAATACAAGACCCGCCGCATTGGGCAGAAGAAAAATATGTTTATAAAGTATTGTAATTGCGGGAGATTTGTGGAGTGTCCGATTTATTTGGCGGTACATTCGCAATGAGCCTCAACCCGCTGCGCCGCCGGCCAGCAGTTGGCCGACTTAGATCTGTGCTGCAGCACAGCGATGCGATGCGAGATCCGAAAGATCTTGCAACATTGTGCGCCTGAGATACTTGCCAGATAAATGGGCATTGGGGCATATTTAAATTAAAACTTGTGTCTTGATTAGGAGTCGCTCTAAGCCAGAGATCAGCGGTAATTGCCACGACTTCGTGTGGGTGTGGAAGCCAACAGAAGTCCAAACTTATGAGCCTGGGATATTTATTCATCGATTAACCCGTTGTGATGCACACATTGGCTTGCTTTTTTTTTATAGGCGCTTATTTAATTAAAAATTTCGGTTGAGTCAGTTAAATTGCAATTTAAAATGCACTTTAATTTTTATTATTATATTTATTTACACTTGTGTTATTTATGTTGATGTTGTCAATTAATTTAAAGGCATCATTAAAGTATTACCAAACCATTACGATATTTTATAACTTTGTCTAGAGTTTAGCTGTTGGCATTTAGAGATTTGATAAGCTCTTCTGTTTTCATTGTTTGATTTAGCATGCAATAAGTTCTAGCAGCTAATGCCAGCGTATCAAATTGTCAAATATTTCATCATGCTCTGGCTTTTGTCTATATTGTTTTTACTTTCCAGTGACCCACTGGATTAGACGAAGACATCGATTTCCATCCATTCTTCCCGAGCGTGGCAACCATTAATTAGGCGGCATTACCGCGGAGGATCGCCAACGCATCCGATCGCATGATGACGAGCGGCCCGCTGGTCCAGTGATCAATCTCAATATCTTTTTGTCTAAACTGCATTTCGATAATTTATCAATTCGAGGGCTTTTCATCGGCGAGGGCCATAAAATTAAAATTGTTTTGTCTGTTTATTAATTAGGGCCCTGCAGCAGTGCGAGTGGGCGTGGTGCGATGAGCCCCCTTCTCCTCCTAATGATCGGAAGTTTGACACGTGTCTGCCGGGGATTCGGGATACGGCGGACGTGGGTGTCTTTTCTATTTGCCTATTCGCTGGCCACTAGAGACGTGGGCCGCTCGGAGACCCCTGCAATTATTGCGTGAATATGTTAATTGAAATTTGTTCATGCAGCCATGGAAATCAGACCACATTTCACCAGACGGCTACCTCAGGAAGTCTGTGATCAGCCGGAGAGCATGCGGGCACTTACCACCAGCACCAAACTTAATTCGCGTCGATCGATCGATTGTCGGGTCTATAAGTCTGGTCCGGTCTGCAATCTCAGCAATGTTACCTGTCTCGAGTGATCAATTAATTTTTCGGCCACAGTTGGCTATTAATTTGCATGCGCTTTTATGCTCTTTCATTGGGTATATAAGATAAGTTATCAAGTTTGTAATAGATTTCAATGGTATCTCCCAGACAGTGGAGACCAAATGAGATTTATTAAATTGCAAAAATATAAATATTTATTCTGTGGGCTTCCCTTTTAAAGGTTAAAGTTTGTTTTGCAATCTATTCGCTCTTTACAAATGTATGGTTTAATTACTTTGAAATAGTTGGCTAGTAACAAACACATGTGATTCCAATCGGCTTCTTTTGGGAAAATTGGCCTAAAGTCGCATCTTAGTTTTGTTGGTAGAAACAGATAATTTAAGGATACAAATTGTATAGTTGTTACTAATATCTTTCACTTGATAAGAAACTCTCGCATACAGAATCATGAATCGATATGGTATTTTACCAATTCCGCCTTAGCATTCGAAAATAATGATTTAGATTTCGATTTATCTGCATTATATCAAATTTACAGAATATATAACTAGAATTCTTTAAAAAGAACATCCCAGGGAAGTGTATTAAAACCTTCGACTTGCCAAAACCCGAATCCTTATTGTTTTGTTTTCTGTGGTCAATCGTTTTTGGCGATCGGACAGCGCACAGGTTGTCTGGTGGATTGCCTGCTGGCTGGCTGAATAGTTTGAAACTATTTTAAAAGTCTACAAATTGCCTGTCTAACGTCGATCGTCCAGATCGTGGCCGTCATTCAGTCAGTCAGTCAGTTGGTCAGGCAGTTGGTCGATTGCACAGCTTGGGTTTGACCTCGTCTTGGGGCTTTTTTGTTTGGAAAGGCGGACCGAAGGCAGATAGATCAGCGTGATCAGTTGAGTTGAGGTATCATTTCGCCACCGACATAATTGGCGCCTTATTGTGCGGATAGTTCAATGGAACGGAGGGTGCAAAGTTTGACAAGTGCTTAAAGCATTAGATGTGTTTGCATTTCTATGGATACATTATTTATCGCTCTGAGCTTGGCAGCACTCGAAACTGAAAAGCACCGGAAACAATAAATTAATAATAATACATTCGAATAGCCAAGCAGATGAATCAGTTTGGCGCACCTGTCAGCAAAATGTTGATTCACAGTGGCATCAGCCAATTCCTCAGGAACACTGAATCGCTATTTCTTGGCCTAAGTCCACCGGGGCGTATGAGTAATCTCGAGTGGTGCTTCACGTGTTTTAGATGCAAATTTTACGCTCTTCCATTCATAAAACTTTAACAAAACTCGAAAAAAAGACACAAAAACACACAGCTGAAACAGTTTCATAACCGGCAAACCGGTCTGGCAATTCTCGGGCTAAAAGCTTTGAATCTTTAACGATTTGGTGCCTTTTTTTTACTACAGCAGTCGCGATCACTTGACTTGGCTTGTACGAACTATGCAAATCCAGTCAAAAACATTTGCCATGTGTGGGCAGCAGTCGAATCCGAATCCACCGAATCCAAGTCGAAAACTGTGACAGAGTCTCTGTCGGATTTTTATGAATGAAACGAACGGTGGAGTGGAGGTGACAACGCTGAATGAATCGAGCAGCGGATGTGCCTAATTAACATTGCTGATTACATTTTGTGTGTTATTAATTAGAAATACTCGACTGGTCGCATAAATTTCCGAGTCTACATATTGCATATGCATTATAATAAGCGAAAGGCAGCGAATCGATAAGTTTTCTGATTTAGTAATTCATTTTCTCGGCTCTCTCGGTTTTTTATTTAATTTTTTTTTGATTTTGTCGCCATGGTCCGTGTTCGTTGCATCTGTCGGATTTGTGAAATCATTTTCGCCGACTTGCCACCAAATTATGAAGCCAATAATCCGTAGCGAAAATGGTATGCCCTTCGTTGCATATGGAGTTTACTTTAATAATTAATAGTTGGAAGACTAAACAAGAATTCAAAAAATCTAACTTGATAATTTGAGTTATAAAATCTTCAAAACTGGGAAAAAATATTGTTTCATCCCAAGCTTAACCTTTAAGTTATTTATTGGCCAAACTAAAATTCGAACTAATCTATCTTGATTTTCTCAAAGGGCATCACTTTTGGCCTGCAAACTTAATTTCCGATTTTAGTTACCCAACTCAGTTACCCAATTCCTTGGCCACAGCCTTCAACAATCTTGTATTCGAGTGACTTTTGTGGGTCTTTTCTCTTTTTTTTGCTGCCATTGCCGTTGCCTTTCTGCTACTGTTAAACGCAAAATTTATGAACAATTTTCAAAAGGAGTCACGCGTTAAATGTACGACATGAACTCACGCGACATTCCCAGGGAGCGGAGGTTCGAGGGGGCTTGCACCTGGAGAAGATCTGGAAGGGGCGCCGGAGGAGGATGTGGTGGATGATTTCGTTAACGCATTTGGGCCTGAATGCGACCAGAGAGCTGGGCTCGCAACCCGGTTGGCCTTTTGTATTGCGCCTTGTAATATATTTTATTAACAATAAAATGTTAAGTGCCACAAGCAAGGGGACAGGGACGGATCGGGGTATTGGGGGATCCAGGAACAGCGCGCCGGCTGGAGCTCCTCCAGAAAGTGTTCGGATTTCAGGCCTTCATGCTGTGCCAATGCTACTGTGCTGCTGTTGCAGGTAAAAAAAAAAAAAACAAAATAAGGCAAAAAGCCGTAGAGAAATAAGAAAAGAAGATAAACTGCGTGCGCACATATAATCGCGCCATGAATCAAAATCACACCAGTTGGCTATATATAGATATCCGGCTAGCTGCAACTGCAACAGCAACGTGCTGCTGAGCTAACGAGGGCAAAGCTCGCAGGAGGACACGTCCACGACCATTGGAGTTCTGCAGCGGTGTCACCGCTCCAAGTGCCACCTGTGCGAACCTGGATCAGAGTGCCACACTCGCGAATGGCACCACGCAAATGCCGAAGGAGGAGCATTAGGATGGAGTGGTAAGACGATGGCAATACCCTATTGGATGCGGAAACATAACCAGATCGGAGTTGCTATGCTTAAGTCCTACTGGAATACCCTTTATTTTGGGAATTTAATTCGACTTAAATGTTACGATTGTGCCATTTAATTCCAGTTTATAAATTTTATATTATACTATTATTAAATATGTATAAAAATTTATAAATATACTAATATTAAATATTATACTATTTCTATGGTACCATATAATATTTAGTACATTATGTGATATATTTAGCCTGTAGAAAAACCAAAAACACAAAGATTCTGCTGCCATACGTGCCGATTAGCCAAACAAATTTATACTAATATTAAGCTCTATGACTCGACCATTTGGAATAAAACAAACAAAAGCTGTTAAGTGATGCAAAGCAAAATATTCCAAAAAATTCAGATTTCAACAAAATGATAATACTTTCAAGTAGAGAACGCAGAAAACAAGAATGGATGCCTAAGCCCGTTCTCAGTTTTGTATTTCGGGATATGCAGAATGCCAAGACATGCCGAATTCGGTGGCTCAGTGGTGCTAGTGGTGCAGTACATCTGTGGTGCGGCTGCCACCCACAATTGGTCAACAAATAGCGGTCACAATTAACCGTACGATGCAAATGCGTCCCGGGACATTGAGAATGCCCATAAAGAGCCGATGCAGATGATGACGGGCCCAGACGATGATGCAGGGTGGTGAACTGGATCTGGATTCCAGACCATTCCCATTCCTGAACGCTCTGGCTCTCTGTCAGCATCATCAGTGGAGCATTTATCTTGCACCCGCTATTGAAATCCAAGGAGCAGGGCAACAGCGGCCAGCCCAATGGGTTTGGCCAACAGATTGGAGCCAACAGAAGCCACTGAAGCAACAGCAGGTGATCAGCTCTGCAATGGGGGGACCACACAGCATTTGCCATGTGCCTGGTCATTTATCTATTTCGGATTTATCATTGATTAATCGGCCGGCGGCAGTCGGTGGAGATGCCAGTGGCCAGGAGCCAGTAGCCAGCAGTCAAAAGTCAGTCCAATCCGGTAACCAGTCGGACTACGGAGTCCTAATCGTCGGCATATTTGCATATGCCACTTTATATAGCAAATGGTCTAGTCAATGATCGTTAAGCCGACTTCTGAGTTGATATACCCTTTCTTAGGGTTATATTATGTACATAGTATGTACGATTAATCTTGAGTTTTATATGAGCTAAGCTAGCATTATACATCAATTTATTTATTGGCTCCATAAACAAGAACAATTCTAATTTACTTGAGCATGTGTGTTAAGTTATTGATTTTTTCTAAAACAAATAAATTCAGAGAATCTACACGGGCATCACTTAATCTGCTCATATTTATTTAAGCACTAGATTATTTCATAATTTTATACAACCGGAAACCAGCAGCTGTTAATGCAATTATCACAAAAAACAATAAACCTGTTTATTCCTCTTTAGATTATAAACAAGAAGATGCTTCAATGAGAGGAATCACTCACAAATAATAACAAATGGTTGCTATTGTTTACAGAACATATTGTTCTAAACTTTCGCAGTGGAATTCCAGAATTCAAGTGTATTCTTCGGTGCGGATGCCAAATTTAGCACATCTCGGATTGCATGTTTTTGAACCTCCCCGAATACATTTATGTTTGTCATAGATCGCGGCTCAATTAGCACACCCAAAGACAGCGAGATGGAGTGGCATGCACCTGTGCCTCAGTAGTAGTCCCCCTGGTTCCACATTCATTTTGGCCACGTGTTAAATGGTCCGCTAATTGGCCATGGTTTCCAACCGCTGGCCACATTCGCCATGGCCTCCAGGGTTCATAAGATCTTGGGCTGTCTCCCGGTTTTGACTTGTGACCAATCAGTTTTCGTGCTGCCTGTCAGCGGGTTTTTTCTGCTTTGCTGACCCTGTTCCCGCGTAATCCTGTCAAGCTGTTAAATTAATTTCTGTGCCCCCAAGTCCAGGATGCCAGACGCACTTATTCGTATATGCCTTGTATATGTGGTACATATACATACATAAAGACAGACGAGAAATGGCAATTGGGAGCTGCCCTGCCCCCAAGTGCTGCCATTTGTGGCGCCCATTCAATTTCGCTGTCGGCCGGGTCCAGTTTTTCTAGCCGCCACTGGTCGAACCACTGGCAAAGTGTTATAATCCATCATCGTAATCAACGCAAAAAGTTGATAATTGTGCCTGGTGAGTCCGGTTGCCTCACCAAATAACTGTAACTAATGGAAATTGTAACACTTTGGCAATGTTTTTTTAAAAATGCAAAATTACCAGCCGTACTATCTTCCTGCCCCTCCTCAGTCTTTATCTACGGTTTTCAGCGCATTTATGACGCCTCGTGAGGCGTTCAAAAATGATTAGGATTAGGAACGACTACCAAAGACAGTTATTATACAAGGTACGAACAGATACCGCGGGGTATATCGGATTGGAAATATATTCATTCAGATACATCAAAATAATTCTTTCGCACTCCAATAGATTGGTTCATATCACAGCTTGATTTATTACCTCATAAGAATGCTAAACGTATACATTTCTTTTTACGACTATGGCTTTTTGTTAGATCAAAAGTAATGCGCACAAGCATGCAAATATTTATACTTGAAAATTATATTTGAATTTCAAATAGTTATAATTTAGCAACTATAAACTTTTAATACTATAAAAGTTTAAAAGCAGGTATCAAAAAGTCGCTATGAAGTGCACAATAACTTTAATTTACCCTGTGATTACCGACGGCCGTTGAGTGGAGTTGGCCACGCATTTAAGCCAAATTATCAGGCCATATAATGCCCGACTCCCCAATCGAGATATCCAGCTGGCCGCGTCGATCCATCAAGATATTGGCTTCGAGACACGTGACTGCGATCCGCGGAAAATTGGAGCTTGACAAACGCTTCGCGGCCAAAAACATTCTCACGCAACGAGGAGAGGCTTGGTCTTGGTCTTTTGGCCATAAGTGAGACATTAAGCACAGTTTGCAGTTTGCAGTCGGCTTGAACTTTGACCCAGGCCATATTTGAGAGGGGTGCCGTACGGAGTACTGAGTATAGAGTAGAGTATATGACCACGGCATCATTAGGAGTGGAAAACATTTGGCCAGGCACGACCCAAGGCACTTGATTAATTGCGTTTAGTGCAGAATTTGACTTTTTTGTTGCTCAAATTGCAAGGCTGCAGCCCAGAGTTTTTAGCCAGAGTAATTACCATGCCAGCACAAAAGCTTAAAAGCTAAAAAAAATCGAATAAAAACCACAATGGACTGCGACTCAGTTTCAGCCATTCGATTCTATTCCAAAATGCACTTAATATGGAATTTCAAGTTCAAACATGGCCTATGCTTTTCACATGCTAACCGCCGATAGCCAGCATGGCATTTGGCCATTTCAGTCAGGCGGCATAAAAATCCATTTGATCTGGCCGTTTTTTAGTCATGGCTTAGTTAGATGATGTCATCTGCCGGCTCAAATGGCCCCCGAGAGATCAAAGACTGTCAGATTGGCAAATCTTTTCACAAACTGTTTGTTGTCCGCTAATTTCTACTATAACTAATTGAATTATTTATGTGCGTGCTATGCAATGCACGACTGGGACACTGGGAAAAATATATAATTTAAGTTTAAAAATAATGTAAAAAATAATAATAATTAGCTTTAGGAAGTTTTGTTCAATAGGAAAGAATTCAAATGGATTTATACAAATTATACAATTTATACAAATAATATTTTTAGTAACATCCCATTGTTAGAATTAATTTAGATGAAGTTAAGGAGTAAGTATGCTTTATCCCTCAATTAGGCTACATAGTTTGATTGTTTTTTTTGGCTTAATATATTATGTTAAATTTACAAACTCTCGCAAATTTCGCCCAGTGTACTTACAAAGTGGCCTAACGATTTGCACACCATTTTTGGCTGCCATCCGGCGTGCGTCGTCTGCGTTTCACAGTCAATTTGCATATGTCGATTGTCGCTGCCAGGGATTTTCGAGTCTCGAGTTGCATGTTGCAAGTTGCCTGGCATTTGGCTGCAAATGTGGCTGCAGCGCTGTGCTGCTGATCTGCGATTTTGGCCAGATCTGTGGCCAAATTATGTCGTTATTTGTGCCATTTTTGGCAAACGCCTCCACCTTCGACTCCACACACCGTCGCTGACGACGATCCATCGTCAATGATAAATTCCATGCACTTAGAGCTCTCCTCAGAGTCTGTCTGTCAAGGAGTATGTCAATTGGCTTGCTAATGGCTGCCAGCGACTGGGTCGGCAGTAAAATCCTCTTAAAGTGTTGTAAACGATGCTTGGGAGACGGCTAACGAGCCGCGTCGGATTCAAAAGCTGCAGAGATCTTGGCATTTATCATAAATTTCATGCCAGTCGCCTCATAACCGCATAGCCAACAAATTTCCAAAAGGGAGGAGCATTGGGGCATGGATGGGGCTGGCGTTCGGCATCCATTGCCAGGTCTCGAGGCAATAGGAAGCAGCAAAGTGCAACAATTGAATAGATAATAACTCACGCCCCACCTACCCACCACCCACCCATCGATGCCAAGCGGGCAAAAGCAACATAATAACCGAAATACTAGCCGAAAGCCACTGACCGTTGACCACAGAGAGTCCCTATAAAAATGGCAGGAGTCCTGGTTAGCCGACTATTTAAATGCTCTTTGAATGCAGCTGAATGTTACCTATGTTACTGCTAAAAAACAAGGGGTATGATTTAGTTGATATATGGTACTTGCTAAGAGTTCCTTTGAATGTTGTGCTTTTGTTTTCATTGATACTGATAACTTACCATCTCTGTAGTTCCTTTACTACAAATTTATATATGGTATGTGCCCAAGTTATTCCCAAAACCGATATACCCTCTCTGCAGCGCACAAACAAAAGCAACAACAAGGCCTGTTACTGTTTGGAGCTGGCGCTGTCATATTCAAATTGCTAATATGATTGGTGTTTACAGATTAGAAAACAAATATTTCACAAATATTACCACTAATAATTTTGCCATGTAAACATGGAGCGCAGGCGAGATCGGCGTCATTATCATCGTCGTGATGATCATGCCACATGATGAGGCCGCATAAATGCAGCAAGTGTGGCGATAACCTTTTGACTTCGATCCCCACATCCTTCTCCCGCCACCCCCAAGATACGCGGGGCACGGGCAGGGGCAGTGGAGATCTTCGCCTCGGTTTCGACTGGGTTTCGTTTTGTGCTAGTGCAAAACTGACAAATTGAATGAATAAAAGAGCAACAAGTGGTCTTGCGGCGGGCTGGTTAAACATTTTGAATGAAAATGCCGCAGTCGAGAGTCGGCCAGAGCGCATGTGGCATGCAGCATGTAGCATATATAGCGTAAAGCCTAGCTGTGGCGGCCGAGGCGCAAAAACATAAATCGAAACACTTGCTACATGGCATACACTGTGGGAAAATATCATATCAGATTATAAGAATAACATTACTTAAGCTTATTGAATGCTATTTATATTAATTTAGAAATGTCTGACTACTAATTATTAAAAATTATAGCTTTTTACTTGAGATCTTCTAGCAAAAAAAGATCGTTTCAATAGGATGCTAGCTTAAATCATCCACCGCTACAATTGTTAATATGTACTGAGTAAATTCCTAGTAAACTCTGAAAAAAATCTTAGATACATTTTATAACAGTTGTCTGATTTCTATATACATTCCCGAATTATGTGGGATTTTTTCTAAGTGTCTAGTCGCCTCCCTTATGTTTCCTGCCTCAGTTTCAACCGCCCACCGACGGCTCAGCGGGCTGTGGTGTTTTTTGTTGTTTTGGCCATTTGGTGGCTTGGTGCCTCGATGCCTTGGTAGGTGTTGCCTTGTGCCTCGAACTCGAGAAAAAGAAGGTGGAGGAGGAGGAGGAATAAAGCCAAACCAAGGCGTTCAGAGCCTGGAAATGAAGTCGAAAATTGCAATTCCAAAATGTTTGCCCTCGGCTATGAAAAAAAAAACAAAAAACAACAAAAGTGGAGTGTGCAGTGCATTGGAGTGGTCAGTCATGTGGCATCTATTCGGATTCGCACACATGTGGCATGGGTCGGCGGACTAGAGCTGGAGCTTTTCCTGCCTCTTTCTTGGATTTTGGCCTGCCTGGATTCGTTGCAATGTCTTCTGTGGTGTGTGTCGTTTAATGCGTGGCCGCCTCGCAAGGCGCTTTATTAATTCACTCGACGGTTGTTTAATATTTTTACCTCTTTGCAATACTCTCACTTCGGGTACTATGATGTCTGGGGAAGATCTGTCTTGTTACATTGTTGTACCTCTAACTGCAGAAGTCAGAAACACTTTGATATTTAAACTAACAACTGCAAAGAATTTGAGATACTTTGAAGATTGAGGTCATATCCAAAGGATGCATCTTTCTGCTAAGGAAAATAATACAAAGATATATTAATTTACATATCCTTTTACAACCTAGAGTTGTAGAGCATTTGTTAATCGACCTTTAATTGGGATCTTGAATTGCTGTCTCTTTTGTTGCGGGTGCGGGCTATAGCAATGGTTGTTGTTCCTTTTGTTCGTTGGTTGGTTTGTGGCATAAATCGGCCCCAGGTGCCTCGACAAGCATTTCCCACGGATTAGTGCATAAATAAAGGAGGTCAGGGCAGCCCCAGAGTTAACTAGATATTTCAAATGTTGTGGCCCAGGGGTCGTCCTTCCAGGCCATTCATTTCGTTGCCTTACCAATATCTACCCCTTCAGATAGCCACGTTCTTTTCGCAATCAGAGCGAATTGCTTTATTAGCCCATGTCGAACGGAATAACAGCTTAATTCGCACTAACTGTGCAGCCCAAGGTGGTCCTTCTGGCATTTCCTTAAGCTCATTAACACCCCCTGAAAAAAGATGTATATATATTAAAATCAAGTTTGGGCTAAAGCCACACGCAGCGGTTCTCACGCTGCGAAACAAAAGCGAGAGGCTCGACTTCAATTTAAGATTAGCAACAGTTAACACACAAAGGAATTGGCGGAAAGGCACCGGGATCTCATGATGATAGTGCCCTTAATAACAGCGGTCATCCTGCGCAAGGACCACACCAAAAGTTAGCCATCCCGCTGATAAGATGGCCAAGTGAGCGGTCTGCGTGCTCTGGCCAAGATCCCTTCATCGATAATCGCGCACTAAGCGTGCGTAAGTCACGTCACACACAGCTGCCAGCGGTGGGGCCACCAAGGGGTTAAGGGACCAGTCCCGCCGTTCCGGGATGAAGATCATCCGAAGATGCCGGATCGGTAAGACCTTGCCCTGGGTGCGATCGCGATAAGCGCGACTTTTGCCTCGGTACGTGCTAAGCCCCTGAGCTGCGATCATTTTAATTATACCCCATATCGGCCCGACCGGCCACGCCCATGCCCATCGGCTCCATATCCCCTTTTATCCGCGCGCCCCTTGCCCCTCTGGCGCTGGGGTCAAGCAACGCAAATTGCAGGCTGGGTCAATGTTTGTTTTAGCCAACCATAAATACTTAATTTGGGCAACGGTTTCGAGCTGACGAAAGCCTCGGAAGAAAAAGATATAAAAGGGCTGGGTGCCTTTGCAGACCGAATCGAAGATACTCTCAGAAGATATTTAGCAAAAGATTGTCAGTTTAAGATTTTCTACAATTTATAGTATTTTATATTATAGGTATTAGTACCACTTAGTCTTTAGTAAAATATTCAATAAGTTAAATTTATTAAAATTTCGTTGATTCAAAATACAGACGAAAGGGGCAGATACAGAGCACATATCAGTCGAGCGAGTCATCCTCCGGATCGGTGTCTCGTCGCGAGGCGGGAGCCGATGCATCCACCTCCAGATAGTCGTGCACCAGCTGGCAGATGTTCTCGGAGGCCTCGTTGAAGTTGCCCTCCTCGAGTCCTTCGCCCACATAGTGATAGACGAAGGCGCGCCGCTGATAGAGCTTGTCGAACTTGTTGACCAGGCGGCACCAGGCGATCCGGATGTTCGTGTTGTTCGAGATGGCCACGCAGGCGCGATTGGTGGGCGCCAGATCGCCGCCAGGAACATAGTACGGCGGCATGGGGCTCACGCCGATCTTGAAGCCCGTGGGCGACCAGTCGACAAATCGGAAAGACCTGTTCCGCTTGATGTTCTCCAGCGCCGTATTGATCTCATTGGGTGCGATGTCACCGCGGTAGAGCAGCACACTGGCCATGTACTTGCCATGCGAGGGATTGCACCTGACCATTTGGTTGCTCATCTGGAAACACTGACCCGTTAGCTGGGCCGTCGACATATTGACGAACTGCGAGTGTGAAATGGGCACCAGTGGTGCGTAGTTGATCAGCGGATAGTGGATTCGTGGATATGGCACCAGGTTCGTCTGCAGCTCCTGGAAGCTCACGGTCGATCCGCCGCCAAAACGCTGCGAGGCCGTAAAGCTGGACACCACTTGTGCGATGATCCTATTGAGATTTGTATACGTGGGAGCAGGGACATTGAGTGTATTAGCACATATGTCGTATAGAGCTTCATTGTCCACAATAAACGATACATCCGCGCAGTCCATGGAGAAATGGGCAGCCAGCAGTGCGTTGTATGGCTCCACAATAACCGGAGAGATTCTAGGAGCAAACCAAAGTGCACATGAGTACCAGAAAACACACCCAAATGTGACCTCAACTTACGAAGGCGAAGGATACACGAGGAACTCCACAACAGTCATCTTCTTGCCAAAGTCTTCGACCAGTCTCTCCATGATGCGAGTGCCTAGCCCGGAACCAGAACCTCCGCCAATTGCCCGAAAGACCAGGAAACCCCTGAGATTTCTGCAGCGATCTGCCACGCGACGAATGCCATTCATGGAGCGATCCAACAGCTCGCTGGCCATTAGGTTGTAGCCCCTGGCGAAGTTACTGCCGCTGTCATCCTTGCCCGTGATCAAAGTATCCGGATGAAAGAGGTTGCGGTAGGAGCCGGTACGGATTTCATCTGGAAAGGAAGATAACAAATTATATTACACAAACCAGTCTACTGGTGGAAACATACCTATCACTGTGGGCTCCGTGTCGATCATGACGAGTCGTGGCTGCACGCATGGCTGATGGCTGGTGAACTCAAAGAACGTGAGGAACGAGTCGTCCATGGACGACTGGGTAAGCCTTCCATTGGCCAAAATGCCGTGCTCCAGGCAGAAGAGCTCCCAACAGGCGTTGGCTATCTGCACACCGGCCTGGCCGATGTGGATCTGGATGATCTCCCCCTTTCCGGACATGTGTCATATCTTAATTTAAACCATTAACTTTCTTTCTCTGGCGAAGTAGTTTTCCAAAATGCTCTAAAACCAATTCCTTGACAATCTGAACTAGGAAAACTTGCCACACAACGGAGTAAGTACATAACATTGATTTATTGTCCGCGCGCGGATTAATCAGTTTTCGAAGCGTTGGATACGTGTAGATACAATTTATTAGATATATAGATATATTCTTACAATTAGTTAGGTAATTCCGTGCTCGAGTACGTTGCCGTTGTAAATTGGAATGTGTTTGAAGTCCGAATTGAATTGTGGCCACCTAGTCCTACAAAAAAATTCATCTGTATCTGTATGCAGATACGTATCTCTGTGTATAATACAATTGCAGTCGCGAGTTCAAGCTACGTAAATAATTTACAAAACATTAATAAAATTATACAAATACTTTCGGTTTGGGTAGTGCAAGGACTAGAGAGTTTACAAAGTTTATACACCTGATGTCTAAATGAGAACAGAACAGTGCATTTTACGATTAAATTAAGTAAATGTGTGGAGAAAATATACAAACTCCAAAGTAAGTGATATAATTTAATAGTTGTTGTGGTTGTGAGATAGAATTTAGCTTGGAAACTTTACTTTTTGACTAGAGAAGAAATATGGCAAAGGATTTACTTATACTAAAACTAAAATGTGGACATAATTTGTTTTATACTACAAGTTTATATTTTAAAACTTAAAGTATCTTTCTTGTAACTAAACTTTTACATTAAATAAAAGCTTTGAATTACTGAAATAAAATGCTGCCTAAAGTCCTAAAATGCACCGTCTTTAAGTTATTCTTGTTAATAATTTGTTCTCATGCTGCTAATTTGTTCAAGGCTTTTTTGTGTGGACTATCTAAAGAAGCGACTGTTCCAATAGAATGCGTTCGAATCCTGGTGGTGGTCCGTGCGAAAAATTATCCAAGATAATGTCCAGAATGGCGCCATTGCCCACTGAAAATAGGAAATAAGGATCAAGATTCTCTTAAGAGTAGTAGAGGTAACTCACCATAAATGACGGGAAATAGTGCTGCTCCTCGTACATTTCGGAATGGAACCTCCAGATTCCTTCCATTGAAGTAGAAATTCAGCTCCACATGGTCAAAGGCAACGCCCACAATGTCTCCTTCATCGGGAAAGTCTCGCTGTGGCGATGCCATCAACGAATCACCGATATCCACATCGGATGGTGCCACTCCAGTGGTCATCAGCAGATCTTCCTGCTGCAAATCCTCGATGGCAATGAGTCCGGCCGCTTTGGCAGCGCTATTGTTCAGGATTCCATTGCTCGTCCTCGCCGGCTGAGTGGTGCAAGCGGCCTGAACCACTGGTCGGAACTCCTCCCGGTCATTGTGGCGTGTGGCATTATCGGAGCACAGGCACCACGACTCTCGATCCCCGCCGCCGCTCTTGCGACTGAGATCCGTTTGTCGCGTTGCCAAGCCAACCGACCAGCTGCCTCCGTGCTGGATCTTCACCTCGAAGTAGGACTTCGACTGCACCAAAGGCGCCGTGGCCAGGACGCCTCCAGTGCCCGTGACGCGCAGCTGGTGTGACAACAGGATAACATCAGGTCCTGTTAAATACATGATATATTATTAATAAGATACAAGATTGTATTGTATGTACATATATTGCTATCTGATCACGTATCTGAATTGTGCGATAAAACTGGGAATGTGGATATCTTTATAGGTATCACTCATTATCGAAACAAATCAGTCTTTTGGAAAAACACATTAGTTCTCTCTGAATCGCTTTAGTTGACCATTATTACGATAGTGTAACTTAATCCTTCTGTATTTAGTGTAATTTTACCCATATGCGCTGCATCCAGGTGAACATCGGGTTCCCGCAGGCGACTGGTTGCCGTGGGTTTCCTCATGTGGCCTCCATTGAGACAGGTGCGTAGGCAGCAGAACATCCCCAAATCTATGAAGGTTTTCCGACTCTGTTCGTATAATCTTGTTTTTATTTGGATTTTAAAAATCGCCAATAATTTTCGCTTCTTCGCTTGGTTTTGTTTTTGTAAACAGCTGTTTTCTTTGCAGCTGATGGTCATACTGAATTTGAATTTTCTGGTATATGTGATAATTATGGGTAGAAGACTGACGGATAGGTGGCGCTAGAATAAAAATATAAATAGATGTATCTATGCAATATGCAATTAACGCATTTATAAATAATTTATATATGATTTTTAATATTTCAATGATTTTTGTCAAATAGTTTTGAAACAGCTATATAACTAAGCAAATGTTTAGTGCGAGCGCCACCTAGTTTTCAATGCGTTTTTTAGTACCTAAAATGTACTACAAAAGTATGTTGGAGAAATGGCGCTAGCGAGCGTGCGGAAAAGAGCAGAAAGAAGAAGAAAAGAAGGCGCCTTAAATTTGAAATTTAAATTATTAAATGCAAATAAGTTCTTTGCATAAATAATACATTTTTTTAACACCTTTCATTTTCTTTTATGCATTAAAAGTAATGCAAAAATAGTTTTTATTTCATTCTTGACGCAACTTTACAAATAATCCTTGTAAATCCAGATTCTATTCCTGTTCGGCGCACTTGTCGTAGTTGGCGACCAGCTGGCGGTACAGATTGGATACCCTGGCGCTCTTGTGGCACACGGTTCCACCACCACGGTGCAACTGACCTTGTTGCCGGTTGATGTCGCCCACACAAATCCAATCTCCGCCGCCAACTCGCCAGTGGTAGATCAGAATGCCCGTGGGGCGAGATACCGCCCACTTGGAGTGATCCTGGGTAGTCCTAAAGTCCACCGATAGCTCCGGATTGGAAATGGACTCCACGTTGAGGATCTTGTCGGACTTATCGCAGCTATTCGGTAGATTGCCGGCACCGTCGCGCCACGCCTCCACGAAAAGACTGACATCCAGAGTGGGTGCGACCACATCGGCGTACAGCTCCACATTGGCGCGTCCACTCTTGCCAAACAGCCGGAACTTCTTGCCGTCCAAGCTGCGCAGCTCTAAGTCCTTCTGGAACGGTGATTCCGTGCGCCACTGACCATGCAGAGCCCTTTCCAGGCTCGGGAACAGCTCATCGGAGCGAGTGGCCAGCGGGTTACGTTGGTAGTAGAAGTGCGGTTCATTGTACACCAGAATCTGACCAACCTTCTCCAGATCCTCGCCCTTCAGTGTGACGCATAGCATGCTCTGTGCGTACTGCTCGCCGGAAGTGGGGTAGCTGTAGTCCGGAATCGTGGGAAATTTGGGCACCGAGTGGACAATCCAAATAGCCGTCTCCCCGTCACTGGCCACCACTCCTTTGGCATGACCACCGCTGCTGAAAACAGTGCCATTCGGCTGCTGATCGTTGTAGGCGGCCAGCAGAGTGTGGCTGGGATCGGCATTCAAGGGGTTAAGTGTCTGGGCAGGCAGCGATAGGGGGTCACTAATGAACTTGCCCGACATCTGCCAGGTGTCGTAGTTCTGGCTGGTCACGTACAGGTACTTCAAGCCACTGGTGTCCTTGCCCAAATCGTTGTGCTGGTAGTGCTTGGGCAGCTTGTAAAGGTGCCACCTAAAATGTAAAGGAATATTTAAAAAAATTATGAAATAAATTAGAAACACGTTGATTTAATCAAGAAAACCTCTCAATCTTCTGGAACTTGTTTCTAAGATATTTAAAAAAAAAGCTGATTACCATTTAATCTATTTTTAAAAATGAAAGTGTATAAAATGACGAAATTGTTATCAAATTGATAGTGTTTGTTTCCAACTAATCGTTCAAATTAGACTAGGAAACAAAATATTATACTAATTGCTTTTTAATTTCTTGTGACACAGTATTGTATCATTATTATTAATTTTTCCGCTTGAACTTGAACTCATTATATTCAATTTGTTTATCTTCTCGTTTTGAATAATCTCAATACAGCAGTGTATATAAATAACTAAAATACGTTGTGTTTGCAAATTGTTAATGATATGCAAACAGGGACTACAGAGAAATGAAAAAGTGTGTGAAAGGCCAATATTTATAAGTAATAAGCACATTAAGTAATGCAAATTGATGATGTATGAGCTAAACTCTTTATTGTTTGTTCTGTTAACCGGAATACTTACCAATCTACATCGTTTCCAGCTTCATCCTTACAGGAAACCTTAGACTTAGCTTCGGTTTGGCTGAGAAACCAAACGAGCAGCAAAATGAAACACAGAGATCGCATTGTACAACCTTCAAGTTGCTCGGCCGGAAAACAACTAAATAAGTGTCAGTGAATCCAATCCAATCAACTTCTCTGCTCATACAGGGTGTCTCAGCCGCAGAGAGAAATCCATCTTAATCTTTTCCGATTTCTTCACTAGGTAAAAACGCTTGAATCGAGTGAAAACTGAAATCCTTGCTGTTTGCCTGCTTTATCTAGCAGTTGGAGTGGGTTTTTACCCAGCCTATCGCCACATGGTCGGCTATCTGAGGGGTCAGCCACTTATTGCGAAAGATCAGTCGCACAGAGAGGTCGCTGATAAGCCGAGCTAACTAAATGCGGCTACAACGAATATATTATACCCTATTATATATGTTTGGCTTCATTTTTATGGATATTACAAGAAACTACTGAGAAGGATATTTGCCCAATCTGTATAAATACCTACCCATTTCCATCAACGCATCTGGCGGTGAAAAGAACTCCACTTCTTTACAATTACACAAAACAATTGTTAAAGTTTTTATTTATTATTCGTATTGTATTATTATAATTTGTCGCCTGCTGAAAACTGCGATTTGTTGCTCTGCTCCCCGTTTGCTTGGCAGGGCATATCGTTTGTGCTTTCCTCCTCGATCGTGATCGCATGAAAATATTATCGTTATCAAATTGTATAATTTGTCTTGCGGGCGAGCCCATCAGCTATTATTGAATTATATTGGAAATAAACTGTCTGGTAAATTAATTGAATTCAACTTCGTTAGTTCTTATCGCTTGGTGGCTGTCTGTGAAAAAATGGTTCACCTTTCATTCTGTTTCGGATTTCCACTGATCTGTTCTGATCCGATCTGATATGATATTATCAGATCTGTTGGTTTTGTTCTTTTCTGTTTTGCCAATCGTTTGGTATTGCCATTTAGATTTATATTTAACTTAGGTGTACCGATTTGTTATGTCATTTCTTTGGTTTCGTATGCAACAATACATTTAAACTCACAATACAATATTTTCGCTAAATATTTTTTATGTTTTTGTATCAATTTTTTCATAGTTGTTAATAATTTATTAATATTTTGTATGGTTTTTCATTTTTTTGGTTTTTCAAATATATATATAAAGAACAAGGCTGATATTTATATTTATATATATATATATACGAGTTTTGTTTTTGCTTTATGTAAGTTTTATAATAATATTTAGCTATACGTTTTGGTTTTCATTTGCTTGAAAAATCAATTTGTTTTTTACAATATTAGCAAAAGATCTTTATTCGATTTGAAAAAGAAGGTCGTACTTGGTTTCGCGAAAATGTTAAATAAATGAGCCTCAAAATAGACAAATACTTGCCATTTCTTGTAGTTTTTTTTTAGTTTTAATATCTCAATTAATATTAATCATTATTTTCGTATTATTTACGGATAAAAGTAGACTCAACTGTTGAGTTATGCAAATAAAATTGCATTTCCCGTTAGACTTTCGGCATATTTAATAATTTTATCATTCTGCTTCTTTGTTACCTTTGAAATTTGCTGCGCCTAATTTGCGGCTGCTTTTCATTAATATATGTATATATATATAGTGTATATATATGTGTATATATAGTTTTAATCGGGCACGAGTTTGATATGTTTTGACTTGTGTTATCTCCATTTATCTGCCGGTATTCGGATACCTCTCTCTGCCTTGATATTTTCAATATTCAATATCAGTTACCTTGCCTACTTAACCCTCTAAAGATACTATACATATGTCTGTCTGTATAAGATATAGATATGCATAGTACTTAAGTATTACAAATGTACAGCGATCTTCTCAGACCTGCCAGGTTGAGTACAATGCCATTCTAGTTGGCTCTCCCGCAAATGACTCAAAACTCGAAGTGGGGAGAGAGATGCATATATGTGGTATAATATGTTTAATTGTATAGTTGGTTTTAATTTTCTTGCAAAAATTGTCACTAATTCAAAATTCGTTTCTTCAAAGGTTTATCGCTTGGTTGTGTGAGAGTTGGAACTCAATGAAACAATAAGGGGTTTGTTTAACGAACAAAATATAAAGTTTATTATGCGTAATTAATACCGTCAATTGAAAAGTTCTAAGTTAAGGCTACACAAATGATATAAGTATATTTATATAAGGGTTTATCATAGAGGTATACCATACATATACATATAAATTACTTAGAAATTAGTATTAAATTGTTGGTAATTTTAGTTTATTTTTTTTTTAGGCAAACATAAGGCAATTTCGGGGGCAACTTAAACTAAACAGAAATCAATCAATCAAGTACGCAATAAAAGTATTTTCGAGACACAAATTATAGCCGTACAATAATAAATACAATAGAGTAGGATATATATATACTAATATATACTGTTACTGATTTTTATCGTTATGTTTACTGTTACTGTTACTGTCTTTCTATTACTGCTGCCACGTATGTAGATATGACATTACTAGGTAAGCATATAGCTAGCATTATGTAAGTAGTTCCGTAATCTATTACTAAGCTTTCAATCAGTTATGCTTGCTTCCCCCTTATTTTTTGGTAACTGCTTTCTGCCTTTTTGCGCTTACAATGTTTAAAAATTTAAAAACCACATCAAAACATATCGGTTTTATGTTCCTTAATAATGTTGCTTGTAAAAGTTTTCTTCTCGCTTTGTTCTTTATCCGTTTTGCTGATATGTATTTGTTATTTTCTCATCATTTGTAATTATTATTAGGTTTTCGTTTGTTTCAAAAATGTTTTAATATATGCGTATGTATATTCATATAATGTTCCCATAATTCATATTGTTTAGTTTAGTTTTTCTGTCATTCATTTTAGCTTGCTCTAGTTTATCCTTTACGAGCTAGGTTTTTATCTTCTGTTGTGTTTTCGAGATATTCCCAATTTTTAGTTTAATATTTGCATGCTGCAGATTTGTAAAATCTGGATGTATATAGAGCTATGAAATTTAGTTTGAAGAATGTCTGGAAATCAAGCCTCGAAATGGTTTTTTTTCTATTTGGGGGTGGGGACTGAACAACCTTGCCAACGCGCTGGTTTTCCCTCTTCCTATCGCTTCCTATCTTCAATGAAAATTGCACAAGATTTTCCCAGATGCACACACACGCACGCACACACACTGTTGCACACTCACACACTTATGCGTACTTCCATTGCTTTTGTTGCATACTTTTGGGCTTTGTGGGCCACACTTAGGCGCTAAAAATTAATTTCGAAAATATTTGTTTCGTACTTTAGCATCTATCGATTTTTGTTTCGTTATTTATGCTTATTTGTAGTTGTAAATATTTTTGTTTTCCATCGTCGGGCTTTTTGTTTTTCTTAATTGTTTTTGAAAGGCGCAATTTTATGATATGCATTAGTATATTATGTATAATTAAACATTTTTCCTTGCTTACACGCTAAAACTTTAACTAATTTACTTGTCTTTGTGGTGAGCGTGTGCGTGTGTGTGTGTGTGTTAGGATTACAGACTTATAAGTAGACCTCTGTTCTTAACTCCGAATGATGATGCCTCTCAAACCAACGCGATGCTGGCGAAGAGATGATATTTTTGGGCAAGAGGAAAGCACGAAATGTAATTGGACGGAATATGCATTTTACATTCGACTAAGGTTAGACGGGAAATAATTTAATTAAATATTTAAAGAAAAATTGTATGGAAAATAGGGCTAAAACAGTACCAATTAGTAAATGTTTCTCTTTTTGTTTCAGATTTCCTTTTAACAATTGTGGTTTTTGTTTCAAATATGCCTTTGGTATGTCTAGTCACGTTTACCCTAAACTAAGCTTTAAAAACGTTTAAAATTAGTTGATTTACTCGTGGGTTTCTTCTGTTTTTGTTCAACAAATTGTGTGTGAATTGGTTAACATAACTTGTTTAATTAGTAAGGACAACTTTGGTAAAAATTTAAGATTTTATCCGTATATATATATACTTATATTGGTTTAAAAACAAGGCTGAACGAACTCTTTCGAAAACCATTCGAAAATTATGATGTAAAAAGCTTGCTTACAATTTGTTTTCGTATTTAACTATATATAGTTGTTAGCCTTTAAGCTTTACATTGTTTTTATTAATTAATTATAGTTGGTTTCTGCTGTTCTGCTGCTCTTGCATTTAGTTACAATAGAATTTGTCTTTGTCGCTTTCTTATGCTTTGTTACGTAAGATGATATGCCATTGATTTTATTTACTCGTCCTTGTTTGCTGTTACCTCTTAAACACTCTCCCCACCCTCGCACGGTATCCGATATTCGATCCCTACGCATCCGATCTCGTCCTGCGCCCTCCCCCCACTAAATCGATCGTTGGTTTAGCAAGAAATGTGATTTGATTGTTCTAGCATTTCGAAAGTTGGTTAGGAATAGTTTCTCACTATGTAAATGGAGTCCTGCAGATTTGGGGGCCTCTAGTAAAGTTCAAGTCTTTGTAGGGGAAACGCAGAAAAGTCTCAACCAAAAGTGGCAGAAAGAAAACATAGAGTTCTGGGCGGAAAGTTTGGAGTGTCCTGTGCCAGCAGTTTCAGCATTTCTGGTTTCTTGTTTCTTAAAAATCGTTTTTTTCGAGTCTTTGCTTCACTACAGCGCACGTGCAACGTTCATCCCATGTCGTCGATAGGTCTTATCGGGTAAATTTGAAATTCACATTTAAATTTTGTTATGCTTACGTTTGTAACAAATAAATTTCGAAACCAGCTTTCAGTATTCCTCAATATAAATTTAAATTTATACGATGACGTCTACTACTCGTTGTGGTTTGTTTTGTAGAATTTTCTTGTTGAGTAACATTTTGAAAATTTACCTTACTAGTTATACAATTATTACATTAATGCATACATTTAAATTGTTTTCTTTTGGTTTTTTTTTGTTTCATATTACTTTTCATAATTCTAGAAAGAGAGCTATTTAAAGGGCACATTCGGTTAAGCTATAATTATATACTTTTCTTCCTCCCTACACTTTGTTCATAATTTATTCCCTTACGCTGTTTGATATATCGAAAAATTTGAAATTATGAGATTAATACGAATTTCATGTCTCAATTCCTTGTGTGAAAAGTCGGTTAGGTTTCGGGTGTTTTGAATGAAGGGGAAGAAGTAACAATAAATGAACGCAAACATTTCACAAACAAAAACTTCAAACAAAATCAATTCATCAAGCTACAAAAGAACATTAAATGGATATTGAATAACAAACAAATTCTCGATCAGCTTGCTATATATATGTTTGTATATATAGGTTTATGTATATATGTGTGTATTCGTTTATAGGGGGCATATCGGCTGTATTTGCAACTAACTTAGTTAAGTAGTTCGCTCAGCTTTCGATCTATGGTAAATTGTATATTTTACTACAAGTTTATCCCGTTTTTGGTTTTCACTACAAATCTTTTGTTGCCTGTCGAAAAATTTCACTAAACTGGGGTTATACACGGGTCTGCTGCGACTGCTGCTTCCTCTCCGTCACATATAAATTAATTTCTTTTTGCATTTTTGTTTTTAGTTTTTTTTTTTTGGATTTTTCAACATTTTTTTTCTTTGTATGCCTAGAACTAAAGGTTCTTACTTCTCGCATGAATCCGTTGCATGCGGAGCTTCTTTGCCTCGATTTTCTCAAACTCAAATGTGGCCACTTCAGGCTGCTATGTGACTGACTGCCGGCAGCACGTACGAGTAGATGTGGTGCGGCTGCATCTGCTGCTGCTGTTGGTGGTGCGGCTGGTGGAGCTGATGTGGGTGGTGGTGCGGCGGCGTCGTCGTCGTCGTCGCATAAGGTCAGGTTGCTGTCGGCGTCATCAAGAACTGCTGCTGATGGTGATGATGATGGTGGTGGTGGTGGCTCAGGTGCTGCTGCTGTGCCTGCTGTTGCTGCTGCTGCTGTTGCTGCTGCTGGTGGTGCTGCTGCTGCTGTTGCTGGTGGTGCGCTGTCTGGTGGCTGTGGTGGTAGTGCTGCGCTGCTGTGTGGTGGTGCTGCTGCTGTTGCTGCTGCTGCGTCTGGTGGTGCACTTGCGTCTGCTGTTGCTGCATCTCGCGCTCTAGCTTTTTAGCGAGCAAATCATGCCGTGATTCCATACCCGCTCCTCTGGAAATAATTTGCAAAGTGAGAGGCCCAATTAGTTTTTGTCAGTTTAAGTGGTCCAACTACGGGTTTCGGTGGTGCTGGCTATTTAGGTGGTTATTTGGGAACTACTCGTGCTCAGTATTCTAAATTACTTTTTATGGCTTCTAACTTTCTATTTATTTTAATTAGTTAGGGTAAATAAAAAATAAAAAAATATATAAATTTTATTTAGATATAGACTTTAAAATACCTGAAAAGTTACAATAAAACCTAGTCAAACATTTTAATCTATATATAATATAGTAAAATTTAGGCAGGAAAACCTTCTTTTTAAAGTTTTCTTACTTAAAACTTAAATTTCCATTAGTTAGTGATAAAATTTATGGCAGCTCGTGCATGCTCACCCCTCGATATGCAAATTGATTTTCAAACAACCTACAATAAAGTAAAGTACCGACCATGCCTTGAACAAAAGTGGTTTAAAGCCCGAACGTTTAACGTGGTTGGGTTAAGTTGGTGGGGCAGTCAAGTGGGTTATGTGTATGGCAATATAGGTGTGGCATGCTGCGTTTAATTTTGCATTTTTTATAAAGCTGCTGCCACTGCTGCCGTGGCTTTTTCTTGCAGCAAATTGAAAAACATATTTATGTGGCCGTTTGGCATTTGAAGTACGTGAGTCAAAGCCCGCGCTATGTGGAGATAGAGTGGTTGGCGGGGCAGTCTCCCAGCGGAAGCTGCCATTTAGGAAACGGATGTCTATGAGGAAGT
Organism: Drosophila mauritiana; assembly: GCF_004382145.1. Lineage (NCBI taxonomy): Eukaryota > Metazoa > Arthropoda > Insecta > Diptera > Drosophilidae > Drosophila > Drosophila mauritiana. The sequence continues at coordinate 8,972,375 of NC_046670.1, forward strand.
CCCAGCAGCACCTCCTCTGGACTCGCTCCCTTCCCCCACCTCGTTATGGCTGCCAACTTTTTGTGTGCTACAATTTGTGTTTAAATGCGGCTCCAATTGTTATGGCTAAGTGTGTGTGTGTGTGCGAGTGCGCTCCGGAGTTCGGGCCAAACTCATATGGTTTTGGCCATCCCTTAGGTAGGTTCTTACTTGTTGTTGCTGATTGCTGCTGGATTGTTGCTTGCTGCTGATGCTGCTGCTGTTGCTGTTGCTGTTGTTGTGTTGGTGGTGGAGGTAGCATGCAAAGTAAACGGGCAAGCTTAACAATAACAATTTGCAAAATTTTATAAATAGTTAATGGGTTTCCCCTTTTATATTTTGGATTTGGGTTTCAGGTTCTGTGTTTTGGTTGAGGGTCATGCATTCGAGGGACTTTTGGGCCTGTGAAAACCTTTTTGCGGATTGAAAGGCTTATTCTAATATTAATGGGCCAAGGGCTAAGCGTGTGTGCAGTTTAGTGGAGCAACTTAATGATAATGATGGGGGTTAGATTACGCTACACAGACATACATAGAAGAAACTTGGTTCATTTGGTTCACCCAGAATAATACATACGTCTCTAAAGAGATGATTTTGGTGGTGCTGATTTGGATGATGAAGTTGGTGGTGCTGTAGTGAGTTAACAACAACGCTAGTGGTGCTGCTGTGGGTGGTGGTGCTTGCTGCGGTGCATGGTGCTGCCACGGTCAGTTGGAGTTGCTGCTGCTGCTGATGTTGCTGCTGCAGGTGCATCTGCTGCTGCAGTTGCTGCATCTGGAGTTGCTGCTGCTGCTGCTGCTGTGCCGACGGCGGTGGTGCTGGGACCAGCAGGTGCTCGACCCCCCCACCGCCGTTCAGGATGTACATGGGTGCTGGTGGTGGCGGTGGTGCAGCAGTAGCAGCAACAGCAGTGGGTGGTGGTGGTGGCGGTGCCTTGGTGTTCATTATGGTCACCTCGTTGATCATTTTGCTGCGCGCAAACTCGATGCGGATGGAACCGCGATCCGAGCTGAGCAGATATTTACCCTGCAGCTGCTGCATGGCCTGAGACGCGGTCGGTGGGTCCTTGAACTCGATGAATGCCACCGGATGTTGCTGCACCGCAGCGTTGTTGTGGTTGCTGTTGCTGCTGCCACTGCCGTTACTGGTGGAGCAGCTTGAGCCAGTTGCTGTTGCCATGGCTGGTGGTTCAGGAGCAGTCACAGTTGCAGACGCAGTCGCAGATGTGGTTGTTGTGGAGTAGGAAGTTGAAGTTGGTTTGGTTGAGGTCAGAGTTGAAGACAAAGTAATAGGCATAGAATTTGTGATTGGGTGCGTACCTTTTGTGTGCATTCGTAGGCGACAAAAGCCAGGCATACTGTGCATATTATTTATCATAGTTGGGTATATATAATTTGTTGTTAGATATATATGTCGGTTATCATGTATCATACAAGAAGAGTGATCGGGTGGGATGGTGGGCAACAAACGAACCAAGGAAGAGAACGCAAAAGTTTTCGGTTAGTACTCGGTTAAGAAAGTTCACAAAGTGCCATCAAGAGTGGTGGTTGTTATAGTGGTTATGTGTGATCGTGATCGTGATCGGGTGGTTTATACTGTGGTGATGGTTTCCAGTGATCCCAGTGCAGTTTTCATTGTGTCTCAAAAAGATTACAAAGTACGTTTGGCATTATTCGTGTGCAATTTACCTAGAGAACACCTCCTTCAGCTCGTGCTCGGACACGAATTGCCCCAGATTGGCCACAAACAGCGTGGAGCAGGGCGCATTGGCCGCGATCTGTGGATTGCCCGGATGACTGGCGTTGTTCGTGGAGCCAGCCGGGCTGGCCAGCGCCGGACTCGACAGATAGTGATGATGTGAGGCAGCAGCCGCTGCAGCGGCACTTGCAGCAGCCGTCGCAGCAGCACTCTGCGGTGCAGCAGCAGCGGTGGCCGCTCCCCCGCCTCCGCCGGCTGCTGCAGCTGCCGCAGCCATGTGAGCCATCGCAGCTCCGGGATGAATAGCAGTTGTCTGATGATGTGGCGGCATGGTCATTTGAGTCTGCAAAGTGGGTTAAGAAGAATATTAATAATCTTTCTTTGTCAAATGTTTATATTTCTATTGCAAATTTTGACTGATTTATGTGCATTCCACTTACTTGATGCATCGGCTGCTCCATTACTTTGTCTGTATTTAGTCAGAGATAGGAGCGCACTGGCACCTGCGGATGCAGGGCCGGATGCACTAGCGTTGCATGCTGCAGTGCAGCAGCTCCTGGCAATTCGGCGGCGGCGGCTGCCGAATAGGCTAGCGGATGATGCCATAGCTCCGGTCCGCCCGGAAAGAAGGGACCGCCCAGATCTGCGAGTCGAGAAGAGAAATAGTGGGGTAAATCAGATGGCAGCTCACCTAAGTGGGGTACTAATTGAGTATTAAACACTGGTTTTAGTTGACAAAAATCTAAATGGTAAAAACAAGAACGGTTTCCAAACGAAAAAAAAAATATATTAAGAAATGATTTTTATGCTTAAAGTTCGTTGCCTCAGTCTTTTGTTAAAACAGCTTATTTGTCAATGACTCTAAATTTAATCTCTGTAAGTTAATTAATTGTTTTAAACATTTCTTAGGTTGAAGCTATAGAAGCCTATTTATTCAGTACTAACTTTTAGCTCTTTGGCTTATTCTTTTCTTCTATTTTTTGTAGGCGTGTATGGTCTTTTCGTGTGTGAGTTGCACAAAGTGTGGCAAGTGATCAAAGTGCAGTACATTATATATAGATGTTGTAGTTATCGTGGCTGTAACCTAGTTGGGAATATAAACATAACGCAATAGCGACTCGAAGTATGCAGAGATAACAACTTGATATGGTAGATATAGCATACAAAAGTATTTACGATATATATTTGCTGTTATATATATGTATGTATATATATTTAAAGTTGTGTGCACTTGAAGCTAGTTTGGTTTTGTTTTGTTCGTTTCCATATATAACATTTTCAACTGCTCAATTGTTGGATAGATCGGTGTAAGAGTGTGCGAGTGTTCGGTGTGTTCGGTGTGTTTGTGTGTGGTTTTGTCAATAGTTAGGAGGAGGTGCTTGAGTACGCCTTCGGTTCGGATTTCTTGTACCCTTAAACATAGTATCGGTATTTCATAGATATCAACTACATACTCAATAGGAAAACAAAACAAACTCAAAGAAATTAGCAGCTGCCGAGTTCTTTTGCTTTTGATAATTTCTCGTTACTGTTTTTATATTTGTTTTATTTTTTGTTCATTTTTTTTTTTTTACTTACGTCCAGTGAGTGGGTGCATCAATGCAGGATGTGAGGCTGTTGTCGCTGTATTGGGCTGTGGTTTGGGTTTGCTCACTTTCGTGTTACTCTTGGCGAATTCCAAGCGAATTGTTTGGGGCATATCGGGATCGAAGCGTACACCCTGCTGTAAATGATCAGATCAAAATACAGCGGTTTGTATTTTCCATTGTTTTCTTTTTTATTTTGTTCAAGTAATTTATTCTTTCGGCAAAGTTCAAAGGTAACGTGGGAGACTTTTCAAGTAGTTCTTTTGCAACAATTCGCCAAAAATAATTTTGAATGTCGCGTGAAAGTAACGTTAACAACAAAAAACAAAAAAAACTGTGTTCAAACTTGTGTTTCTCATTTTTTGACTTGGAGAGCTATTGCTTGGGGTTTTTTTCGGGGGACGGGAGACATTCAACGCGTAGCATTTGTATTACGTGGTGCCTGCTCGTTAATCTGAGTTTTGGTTTTGGGGGTCGTGACAGCTGGTTTTGGCTAAGTGTTGCTATGGATTGGGGTCTTTTGGGGGAAAATCACTTGAATCGGTAAAAGTCCTAGCCATTTTTCAATATTTTTCAATCACAGTTTTGATAATACTACGAAAATTCTAATACTTTCCTTATGAAAATTAGATTTTAAAACCAGAATTATTTTTCTAAACAATTAAGCAATCCAAACAATTTTTTTTGTTCCTTTAGAAAAATTTTAAAATATTTATATTTAGGTTCATTTCTGAAAAATGTATCTTTGAACTAAATATTCTTTGCTGCTCTTAGTTTTATTTCAAGGCGAACTATTAAATGACTCAAAAATGCTTTTAGCTGAAAGCCAGGACATCAGGATCTCCAAGGATAATTATAAGTTGTTTCGAGGAACTTGAGGGTGCTCTTCCAGGGGCGGTTGGTTTTTGGGGGGGCGTGGCTGGGGGACATGCACCACAGGCTTGAGACGTTGCTTTTCGTTTGTTGGTGCTTTTTGCTTTGCCATTTTGCATATTTTTTGCCAGAGATGGAGGTGTGTGTGTGTGGGTGTGATGAGTGTACCAGTTTACGTGTGTATTTGTGTTCTCTGCGTGTCAAAGAGTTTTCGTAGAATGAGCAAATAATAGGGGGGGATGCAGATACCAAAAACAATAAGACAACTCAATGGCAAGTTAGAGAGAGATATATAGAACGACAGAGAGAGAGAGAAAGAGAGATATAGAGATACATAGAGAGAGAGAGAGCGGGACAGCAAAGGCTAGACAGAGAGGGAAACACTTAATGCGATTTGGTGAATTTTAAGATTCTTTCTTTCAAATGCAAGCACGTGTTCGTGTGGATCGTTGTTTGTTTGTTTGTTCGTATTTTGTTTGCTATCATTTGTTTTTTTGTTTGGTGATTTTTGATTTTTGGGTGATGCAAAAGGAGCTTGCAGCTCGATTTTTGAGCAGCGGCAACGGGGGCCTAAAGGTATTTAAGCCAGGCAATACGAGTATACAAGTATTTTGGTTATTTTCGTAGTTTCAGTACTTTTTCATTGGGTGCTTTACAGTTCTTAAGTTATGTGTGTAGGTTTCATTTGCTCTTGTCGCTGAGAAAATATTTCTGGGATTTTCTGTTTTTGTCGCATTGCTCATACAAATTTGCTAAATAATTTTGGTGTTTCTTCGATTATAAAAGGTACAGCGATATGGGTGTATCTGTTGTGCATATTTACCTGCAGATCCTGTTTAGCTGCCTCAGCTCCAGCTCTTGTATGGAATGTCACAAAGCCAACGGGCTGTAAGTATTTTTGGAAATTATTAAAAGATTGAAAGGTAGTTTAAAAAATTAAAGAAAATTCCAGGATTCAAAAATAAAAAAAATAATGAAGAAAACGTTTACTTACCGATGCAGTTTTGCCATTTTTGCTAGTTACTTTCAAAAGAGATCCTTCATAGCCCTGTTCGTGTGTACATTTTGCATTAATAAATGGTTTTACTTAGTTTATATACAAGAAAAACCCACCTCATAGGCTCTGAATAACAAATAGAGCTCGCGCGGCTTGGCGTCCATGGGCAAACCACTGACGAAAAGTGTGCGAACCTGCAATGATGACAAGATAGATAGAGAATCGTTAGGTGATTGCTAGTTCGCAAAACCAATTTCCCATGATTACATAATTAAGTTGAAACTGTCACGTTGTCGCTGCGAAAACACAAATACAACCTTCAGCCTCAATTTTCAACTTCAAATGTTTGTAATGCGCTTTGTGCGCCACCAAACCCGCTGTGCCCCTCATTTGGCCAAAAAGTTCATGACACCAAACGCACACGACATTGCAAAGGGGTGGGGTGGTGGCAAATGGGTGCGGGTGGGGTTCACATTTACCCACTGATAATGAAACCAAATGGAATAAGCGCCATAAACGCTGAATTCATTATGACAACGCCAGAGACGTGACTCTTGTTCGTCGGACGCAAGGGTGGATGGTTGGGGCAGATAGGCGGGTGTTGGGGGTGTGGCAAGTAGGGGCCAGGGGAATACGTATTACAGGTGAGTCAGGTAAAACCAACACACACACACACATGTGCCGTGCTGCAGGGACTAAATGAGTCCCCAGTTCTGACAGCTTTTTATTTTTAACACCTAGGCGAAAATGTTTGAGTCGAGGTGGCGAGCGTTACTTTTGAGCGATGTGACTGCGAATGTGTGCAACTGGGTTACATTTCCACTCGCTCTGCTTAATTTCGTCCTTTTTTCGGGCTGGCATTTTGTGCTGAGCGGGTGAATTTACTTTGTTGCTGGTCTTTAAAGCTGTAGCGTCATTAGCTTAAAGGTAAAATGTATAATGGCTTCAGTCTAATCAAGAAAAACATGTAGTCTTGCACTCAGCTGGTGTCTTCAGCTAATTTAATAAAATAATAATTGTGCAGCTAATTCAAACATTTTCTTCAAAAATTACTTATTTGAGAACAAACTAGCTTACCTTCTATAAATTTCATGAGGCTTTCTATCTTTCTATTCAAGTTCATTTCTGATTCCGATCATGGTCACGACTGCCTTTTTAAAATGTACAGCTTCCATGACAATGAAGTTTACATTTTTCCAACCAACTGATTTTTCCCAGTTTTTTATCCCCTTGCGGCGCACATGTTGTGTTCAAAATTAAAACGTGTTCTATCATTGCCATCTACCCACTTCTTTTTGTTTTCCCTGCTGTAATCTACTGCAAACTCTGTCCTTGTGTGTTTTAAATTTGTTTTTATAGAAATAGCGATACAGGTTGGCAACATGTCACGCATACTATCTATTAGGAAAATTCGAAGTAGCTGTATGCAGGGGAAAATCCCCCATCGCAGATGAAAATTCAAGTGCAGCCAAAACGGATAAGAAACGCCGACAAGAGCAGCTTGTATTTGTCCACTGTCTAACCGCAGAAATGCTCATAAATTAATTAGGAAAAGTCCTGCCTCAAACTTCAGCGGAAAAACAAAAACCGAATTCTGCTGGGCGGGGAAAAGAAGAAAAGCCTAGCTGGTTTAGGAAAACGCCGAGCATGGTCAGTTAAATAGCAATTTAAATTAATTTTTATGCACTAAGCGGTCGGCTAATTGAAGGCAATAATGAGGCAGCGGGTGCAAAAGGGCAGTCAGCCAAGTTAGCAGGCTAATTAGAAAAGGGCTGCTTGGAATTGGTGGCGCGGCTAAAAGGCTTTCCAGCTAATGGCAATTGAAATGCAATTATCAAAATGCTCCAGAAAGTGTTAATCAACTTGGGGCAAGTGCCGGAAAATATGTTGAAGTTTTTATTCATTCTTATTCGAGTTAAGACTATGAATTTTACGCTTTTACCCCCTCTCAACCCTGTCTATATATGGGTTTATCTTTGCGACTCTGTCTGGGAACGTGGATTTGGATTGTGTGCGCTTGTGGGCATTGCGGATAGACATTTAGTATTTTGGCAACTTCAACTGCAATTGCAGCTCCAACTCCGTCGGCCAACTCTCAACTTTAAATGCAAACTTTGGCTTACACATGCAAGCTGCAGCATATCAAAGCACTGAGAAAAATTGTAAATGCTGTCTAAATTGGTAAATGTTACTACTAACTTACATAGTACAAATATGGAAAATAAATAAACAATATTTAAGGAGGAGAATTATAATATAGTTATTGCTAACTAATACATTATATTTTGTTTTTTATCATAAATTTTAAAGAGCCAACCCTTCTAATTAAACTTCTCAGTGATTCTGTGGCTGATTTCGATGCTGTGGGTGTTTTGTTTTTGGATCCGTATCTGTATCTGCAACTGTTGTTGTTGCACTTTGCGGGTTTGCCCAACTCCAGTTGCCAAAATCCATTTAAATACAGCAAAACTGTTGTTGCTGTTGTCTTTTGGTCAACCTTGCAACTTGGCTCTGATTTTGGCTTGCAAAACATGCACTCCACTCCCCGCATTTGTCTGACTCTCTTACTCTGTGTATGTTTATTTTTGCTATTTGCGGTTTGCTGTTTGTTGCCAAGAAGTTAAAATACCCAGCTTCCCCCACTCCCTTCCCCAGTCTTTTCCGTTTGCCGCAATGCCTGCCACGCCCACCCCCTTTTTGTCAGTCTATATTCCTTGGCCAAACTTTGTTTATAATTATGCTCGATTCCATTTGTTGTTTTGCCCACAATTAATGTTCTAACTCTTGTGATTTAGCTGAATATTCTATACGTTGCGTATACGCAGTGTTGGCCACTGGAAATTTGCGCTTGAACGGTGGAAGGCGACCTTGTCTTTCGACATTGTTGTTGCCAGCATAAACAGTGAAAATAACAACGTTTATAAATCACTCGGTAGTCAAGTGTTGACTTACAATAATTAAGCATGACACACACACTAACACAGGCACATCTACCGGTTCAGGCCGCCACTCACTAACGCCCATGCAGCCCTGACGTGGGCGTGGCAATGGCATATAAATGCAAACAATTTGGCCGGCCAAAGTAGCCACCAATTACTTGAACGTGTTGCAGTCGACGCTAAAACTATTTAGCCTCAACAATTTTGCATACACAGTATTCCCATGTGACGCGGCTTAATGAGCGAGGCTTTTGAGCCACTTTTAAGCTGATTTGTTGCTGATTTTTATCGTGCGGCGGCGTTTTTACAAAGCAAACAGCATGGCTTTCAATAGCTTTTATTTTCTCTATATGTATAGCTGGTAATTAAATTGCAATTGATGCAGGCTACAAATTTATGGCAAATGTCGATTGGAGAAAAATGGGCGCACGAAATGGTGAAATATTCGCATTTGATTGATGTTAATTTATTTGCAAATACATTTGGTTATATAATTGAGCTCATTTAATCAGAAAAATATACCGCCATTTTGGGCGTATTTATTTGAATTCGAATAACATTAGCTTACTGTGTGATTATGTTTACTTATAAATTATTCAGCTTATGCGAATCAAAACGATTTTAATTGTGTAAATATTATTCAACACTTGAAATGGCTGCTAGTATTTGCATAACAGTTTTCATAATTCCTATTGGTTGACTTTAATTAACAAATTGTGCTCAAGTTGTGTTTTCTGTTCTTTTTTTATATACCGTTTTGTTAGTTTTCGATCAATATTTGCACTTGCGACACTTTTTTTTCATATGCATTCAAGTGCCACTCTTTATTATAATTACATTTTTTATTCGCATTGTTTACACGGTATGTACTTTTTATGAATTTCCTTGTTGGTGTGTTTTTTTTTTTAGTAAAATTCTTTCGTAATTTAAGGTGGTTTTTTAACCTGATTTGTTATATTTTCATGTCAAATCGGGTCAGGCCAAAGTCTTTTCAATAGTCTGTATCTAGTTTTCAATGCCTCTGATTTTTCCTTTTGTACTGCATTCTGTTCTACCCTCGACTGTTAGCCAATTAAGTCGAGCATTTAGTCAACTTAAATGCCAGCGGCTAAAAGTTTATGTTACAATTTGTTATTGTTGTGCTGTTGCTGCTGCTGTTGTTGTTGTTATTGTTGCCAGCTACTTGTGTTTGTTTAGCCTTTCTTTGCTTTCTTCGCTCCTTTCTCATTTCTTTGCTAACGGCAGCGGAACAACAATAATAACAATAAGATTGCTTTGGTGGCAACAAAAGCAGCATCCGTGGAAAATCTTCAAGTGTGCTGCAACAGCGAATGTTGCCAGTAAGCCGGAAAAAGTAGTGTTAATAAAGTATGTTTTATGTCATAAGTGTTGTAACTTATCATTTAAATGTTGCATAAATTAAATTTACTATCTATAACTACACAAACTTTATATCAGCGATTTTCGTGATAAATTAAATTTGAATTAAGTGAAATTAAATAATTTCGCACAGTGTAATCTGCAATTGTCGTTGGCAAGTGGAAAATGCTGCAATGGTAGAAAAGAACTGCAACTAAATGAGTAAACCAAATGAATGAATGCATGTGGCTTGACTTTGGTAGTCCGCATTGTTGTTGCCTTCCATTGTAGTTTTACCCTTTTCCCCACCATTCATGTTGTTGTAGTTGCTTTGGCGCATTTTGCATACAAAATGTGAACTGAAGTCGCTCTCGGTGAAAGGGATAAATAAGAATACCAAATGGCAGCGATTGCCTGTCTCTTTCTGCATCTCTATTGCCGTCCCTGTCAATGGGCGCATTTCTTTGCGTTGCACTGCACTGCTGCTGCATCACAATGCCGCAAACGTTTTGTATTTTCCTCGATTTTCCATCCTTTCGGCGTTTGGCATTTAGCTCACGCGTCTGGCAAACATCGCGTATACGCGATGTGGATTGCTACCCCCCTAACCATTCGCCGCTCCTCCTTCGCTCAATTAAGCCTGGTCGCGGTTTTAATCTCTTCACAATCTTAGTTGTTGCTTTAGCCTTGGTTTGTTTTGTTTTTGTTTTGCTTTTGGCTTTGGCTCAGCTTCCAGCCATTGTTTAAGCTTGTTTCCCAGCCATGTCTTCTCCTTTCTTCTCATTTCTTTTCCCTTCAGTTGTTCTCACTTGTTCCCATTCTTAGTCTTTTCATCCTGGCTTATTTATTTTCTTCTGGCGCATTTCTTTTCTTAAGCAAGTGAATCGCGGCGAGTTGCGCATAATTAGCGCCTGTCGCATTTACGCATTTACCTAATTAAAGTTTATTTGGGTTGGCCAAATCTTAGCATAAGTCGCTTTTAAAACTAATATTTTAATTGTGATCCGCGACGAAGTATGCACAGAATAAATGTTTTGCTTGTGCTGCAGCTTATTTTATAAATTAGCCTACAATCTGGATGGGAAAATTTGGAAACTCCTGGCTGTGTGAGATACAGATAGTGGGTGAGATAAACAGCTGGAGGCAAAGCCACGCCCCGCACACTCACACAAACACACTCACTCACTGGGAATTTTCGTAGCCGGCAACTTTTGATTGCAAATTATTTGCAACACACACTCACACAAACGCCGAATTTTATACACTGGCTGACAAAAGTTAGTTGCCAGCAGCGCAGTGTGCTTGTAGTTGCTGCTTGTGTTGCTTGGCAGTTTGAAAACAACAAAAATTTATAACAAGATAAACCCACGAACACCAGTTTGCGACTGGGAATTGCTGCAGTTAAGCAAAAGTCGCAAAGTGGGCGGCGGTGCCTGTGTATAACCCATGAAATATATAATATCTATAAATAAAGCCCAGCTGTCCTTAAAATTGCAACAGCAGCCGTCGTGGCAGTAACTTCAAAATTTTAATAATTAAAACTCATTAACACTTTCGCCTGCCAGCGGACGGTGGGCGTTAAGGGTTAAGCAGGACAACAGCAGCAGCAGCAGCAGCCGCCCCTTGGCCGAAAAAGGATTACATAACAAATGAGCGATGACTTTTGCAGGGCCATATTCGTTGCATACTTTTTGGAGCAAAGTCAAGTGGAGAGCTTAAGTTAAGTTGTGTCAGCCACGCTGGCTTATTAATTATGAACTGAGCTGGAGCGAAATCTTCCCCAACAGCAGCAGATGCTTCTAATTTATGGGATATCCTGTAATTGCAATGAATAAACTACAAAATTTATCAGGCTGAGTACGTAGGTGAGTAATATCCTAGCTACTCGAAAAACCAGGACAAGGCCTTCGGCTCGGCGGTCTAAGCAAACAATTCAGCGTTTAGGCCAAGGTAAGTAAAACAAAACGAATTGTTTCCGCCAGCGGAGCAGAAAGAAATGAAAGAGCGAGGGAAAAACTCAAACAAAAAATGAAAGCCAACAGCGACAAATGACAAAACAATAGAGAAGTCGGAAGAAAAGGATTGCTGTGCCACAAATAAATTGCCAGACAATTTGACAGGAAGCATTATTCAAAGTAAATGATTTTTATGTGCGAGCGGATTAGGATAAATGACACAGGCTAAAGCAAAAGTTTGCAGCAACATAATAATCATTAAGACAGTAATTAACTGGCTGCTCTCTAATTAAATTGATATAACATTTTGACCAAAAGTTATCTTCATTTATATAAAACAAACTTCGGTCATTAATTACTACTACATTATTTGATATTTTGATAATATCTTATATATAGATAGATTCTGCTAGTTGCTAATTGCAATTTAAGTGCCATCTAATAAAATGCATATGCGGCGTATACGTGATATGTGGCCACATATACAGGACACATCTACCATGGCCGTAACGCTGGATAACTGTAAACTGCGTCGACATCAGTTAATTAAGATTGAAGTTGCCGCAGTGCCAAAAGGAAGGGCGGTGGCAAAAGCAGTAGCTTCAGCAACCCGAGCAGCTAATTTATTATGCCAAAAGTATGTTGTGGCAGGCCACAGGGGCAAAGAGGGAGATAGAGATAGAGTGTGCGAGGGAGAGAGTGAAGCATAGGGGAAATGGGAAAATTGTGTAGGTACCATGTGTATGTGTGTAAGGTGTTGAAATGCAGGTGTTAAATGGCAGGTTTAGGGCTGATTCTAGCTAGTGATCAACAGCGTTTGGCTTCTGCAGCTAATTATGGCCAAACTTTTACACTAAGTCAATTGAGAGTAATCAAATCAGAAAAGGCAGCTCCAAAAACCTTGTAAACTGAACAAACTAATGTGATTCGATGTGCAATTTTCCCATCTATTGTTCGTCCTGCAAAATGTTGCTCATTGAATTTTTTGGAAGGCCAATTGAAAAGTTCGCCCCGAGCCATATTTTTGTTTTCAATTTGATGGGGAGTCGAGCAAAAAAAAAAGAGAAGAAAAACTGGTTTAAGCAGGAGTGGATGCGCAAAACAGAGTGAAAAATCAAAACGAATCATCGCATTTTTGGGTCAATCACTGAGACAGCAAAGTGAGGAGCCTGGAAGGAGCGCAAAGGAGGACATGGATTACGTGCCTAGGATATGTCCTCTTCCCACCTTCACCCCTGGCCATCTACTCGTGCCAGATTTGAGCCATCTTTTTGGTTAGCCCCGGGCTAACGAGCGCCCATCCTGCGCCACTACTTTCGTTACTTTTCCATGTCCTGGCATGTCCTGTTCAGTTCTGCTCCGATTGACCAAACAACAGGCTACGCATATTAAACACGCCCCTCTTAAATAAATAATGTTGACCTAAGCAGCGCTGCGGCTTTTCAATCAAAGCCGGTCTGAAAAGGCCTTGCTTCAAGTGCAGCAAAGAAAAAAAAAGAGAAAATTAAAAATAAAAAATCGGGAAAAATATACAACTTGGGCATTCGCTTTTCAGGACTTTCATTCAATGCGGCTGTTTAATGATTCGCTGCAAAGCTGTTCATTGTGCCAGAATTTGCATTCCCTTTTGCAAAATGACTTAGTTCTTGGTAATTAGTTTTGTCGCTCGGAAACAACATTTTTATGGCACAAACAATTAAGTTTTGATCAATTTTTCAGTGAGTCACAGAGGACCCAAAACGATATGAACATTTTGTATCCTTGTAGGAGTTCATTTGCCATTTACCGCAAAACAACAATGAAATACCAACTGAATTATTTAAAACCTGACAATTATCCAAAGCTCATCTGCGAATGTGGTAGTGAGTGAGTGTGTTTGTGTGTGTCACAGTGACAATTAAACATTGGCCATGTGAGTTGTTGTCAAGTTGTTTGGCAAAATGTTGCTCCACAAATATGTAATTAAATATTTATAATTGTTATTTACACATTCGGTCAGGTTAAGTGCATTGGGCTCGGGCTGGGATTTAATGTGGTGCTGACTTTGTGGCCATATCTATCCATAACTATTTGAATTGCTGATTTGCCATTACACAATATAAATATCAAAAATAAACACAATTTTATTCGGCAAACAACGAAAGAAAGAAGTCTTCAGTGGTCCAAGACAAAGAAGTTATCTTTGCATTTGCATAATTCAGTGGCTGAGCCAAAGGAAAATTGAATAATTTTGGGAAGTATGTATATTTGTCATTATTGATTTGGTCAAAAGTTGACTTATTGTTTTCCTAATTGCTATTTGCATATTATATTGTATTATTTCCTCTCTCTAACTATTATTCAGTTATTTGCAATTTAAATCGTACTTTATATTCTATGTTGCTTTCGTTATTTCTATCTTTAGTGTTTTAATTTAAATATTTTGTAAAGTCTTTACTTAAATTTCTTTCCTTCTTAAATTTTCTGTGCTCGCTGCCGAGCTGCTTTTCCTATTTTTTCTTATTTTCTCGCCACCAAATTTCAGCTGCTTTTCGTGGCACTTGCTTTTATTGCCGCAAATTAGGCAAAACTTTTCTTCCGACCAGTTTTTCCGAATTGCTGTCCCTCTTTTTTTGGGTTCTTCTTTTTTTTTTTAGACCATTGTGGAGGAAGTTTATTAGCTACTTGGCAGGTGGCCAGTCGGAAACAGAAGGAATCTTAAACTTGCAGTTGGGTAAATGTTCGTTGCAGCCTAGTTTTCTTTTCATTTTTGGTGCGGCTTAAATGTGTGTCTCTGTTGCAAGGCTCGTTTTCCGGGCGCTTATTTATAGACAGAGAGAGGGACACCAATGTGAGGCCCTCGAAATGCTGGGGGTGCAGCAATTTTCACACTCACTTGAGCTGCCATCGATGTGCACACGCATCTGAAATCCTGTGTCTCTCACTGGTCCGCTTGTCAGTCACAATTAGCCGCTTGGCTAAAAATAAGGATGTGCGATGCCAGGATGTAAGGATGTGAGATGGGATGGTATCGTATGCTGCTGTGCTTCAAACTGACTTGGGGCTAAAACGGGTTTGACAGCGTGTGACAATACAGAGAACACACACACACTGGCAAACACTTCAGCTGGCACTTGTTGGAAGAGCACAGCGATAGCCAGCGCTTAGCTTATATTTTCCTCTTTTTTTTTTGAAGCTGAAGAGAGGGACAGACACACTTGGACACAAGGATTCAAGTGTCCTTCAGTCTATTTGGATACTTTGCATTTTCTAACGCTTTTTTTTCCATTTTTCCGCTGCTGTTGTTGGCTAAATGTGCTCTACTTTTGAGCCAGAGAGTGGGATGGCTAACACACACACAGACAATGCCACTTTGGCTAATGAAATGCAAACGCCAAGGCAAAGCCGTGTATCTGTTTCTCAGTGTGTGTGTGAGTTTTTGTGTGGGAGTATGAATATTTATATAAACAAGAGTGTGCGAGTGTGGGTTGCAAATAGCTGGAAAACATGGCTTACACTAACTAGAGAATCTTCAGCTGCCACATTAATATTTATGCTCTGCAGCCGTTTTGTAGCTGAAACACATAACCGATTCATAACCGCTAGCTAAGCGATGCCTTCTTGAAAACTTAAAATCCCAGAATATATTCCATTAATAAATCGGAAGAGTTTTCACATTAAAGTCTTAATTAAAGCAGGCACTAAAATTCCCGGTAAAATTCCATTCAAAGGATTACCGATGTGATTATATGTCGATGATACAATATATTCATAAGCGGATTGCAAATATTTTCTGAAATAATGGTTAAACTCTTAACCGATTCTAAACCGATTGAAATTGCAAACTGAAGGACAGGAAATTGGTCAGTGCCTTTAAGCAATGGAGAACTTTAATTTCTGCACACAAAAATGGGGTGTTCGAAAAACTTGTCGTCAAAGTTGAAAGGTGAAATTTTCCGCCCCTTGGCCAACTGGCAATTTGATTTGCAAATTGAAAACGGAAATCTGGTTTGGAAATCAGTGGGGGTAAGAAGTCAGGACCCCCAGATTCTGAGATCTCAACTTTCGGATGGGGAGTCATGATTTTAATTAGCGGTTTGCTTGAGGAGCGGGAAACGGGTGGGGGTGGGCAAGTCGACAAGTGATTTATGCGCTGATTTATTCATAAACTGCAACTTGAGGCAAATATACGCAGAGTCTGGGGAATATACTTGATTGAGTGCAAATAAAAATGTTGCAATTGCATTTGAAACGCTGCGAGTATTTATTTATTTTACTTGCTTTTTCTGCTTGGCCATGCAAATTAATTGAAATTAATTACTTCATTTGTTACGGCATTTCTGATATGGCCAACAGCAATGGCATGTGTTTTTATGTAATTTTTCATTCCGCTCCGCGCTGGCTGGCAATTGAATTAAATTAAAATCGTTACCCCAAACTACAATTTTCGCACAATTTAATTTGCATTATTTCGGTTATTTGTTGTAATTAACGAATGTGGTCAACCGTTCAAGTGAAAGCTGTCAGCGCCAGAGTTTGTTAAGATTACTTAAACTTTTGGTTGCAAATACCGTGTGCTGGAATTTAAAAGAACTGGCGCAGTGGATTCAAAGCCAAATGGTCATCCAATTGAGTTCTTATAGCGCAAATATCGACACAAACAAGCGCGTAATTGAGTCTGCACTGCAGTCCTTGCCCTTTTGCCGGATTTTTGAAAAGTTCAAATGGCATGAAAATGCAGCAGAATAAACAAGAATTAAGCCGGAAAAAAAGGGAAATAGTGTTTTTGGCTTGCCATAACAAAACTATCTAAATATAATAAAACTCGTCAGGGCAATAAAAGCATAAATTTAGACTTGCTGAAATATTCAGCAGTTTTATTCTAAGTTTCAAGCCTTTCAGCGCAGCATTAAATTTACATGGAATTTAATACGAACAAAAATTGTACTTTGTTATGATTCTGTTTTCAAGCGATAGATATGTATCCCATGGATTGGTTTTACAATTAGATAGTTTAGATACTGCACTAGTCATTGACTTTAGTTTATAAATTGAAGCCGACCTCTTCATTTGGTGAGTGTATGAAGTAGCTTTTTTTACTGGCTGGTCGACAATCGCGATGACAGCTAGTATCCTCTGCACATCCTGTTCCTACCTCCCCTACCCATCATATCGCTCTGTCAATAGACATCAAAAATGAAAATTGTAATGCGAATAGTTCGGCAAACGCAGTCCGGAGTCCTCGAACCCGGAATCTGTCCGGTTCGCCAGGCAGTGTGGATATAACATGGTGGTGGCAATGGGCATCCCGCTTGGAGCAGGAGCAGGAGGACTCTCTGGTCCCGCCCGTTTGTTGTTTTTATGCAGTCCTGCTACTACTGCTCCTGCGTCCTTCTGCCATTTCTCTCCTTTGGTAGTTGGCCATATTGACAGCGGCAAATTCATTAATGTCGGAGCAAAGTGGTGGGTGAGGGAGCCGGGACGAGCAGGTATTGCTGCAGTTTCGACGAGGTCCTGCGACAAGGACCTCCCACTCGCTCATCCACCGCCTTCGGTAATCCAAGTTTATACTTCTGGACGCCATTGTTAAATGGTTTGCATGCACAGCAGGCGAGCGGGTGTGGGTGGGTGAGGTAAATTCCCCCAAAAAAGGATAGTGGGTGCGATACATATAGAGTGAGTTATTGAAGCACCACACAGAATGCCGGTTGCAGGACGCAGTACAATGCGCGTAATGAAGTGACAGCTTTATTGACAAATAAATTCTGTTTGACAACACTCAACGTGGAGCGGTAAAAGTCCAGAAAAATGCCGAAAAAAGCGTTGAAAACACTAGAGAATGCACTCAAACCGACTGCTGGTGGCCAATTGTGCAATTTGCTTTGATCTTTGGCTCTAAAATAAATTGCGTAAATATAACAAATGGCCAAAGGGAATCCAGTGCGAGGCGAGGAAAGTTTCATTTAAAATTCAAATCATCACAGAAATGATGGGCCATGGAGTTTTGTGGAGCCACGAGGCCATAGTGGGGATAGTGCCACAAACATTGCATCATGAACACAAAAACAAACTACAATTGCTGCAGTTTCAGTTGCAATTTCTGTTTCAGTTTGCGACGTGGCGCCATGAATTATGCAACAAATGTGCAGATTAAACACAAAATGCCAGAGCACTTAAAATGCCCCGAATAACTAATGCTGCCGCCAGGCTGGGTACTGGGTGGTAGGAAAAATCCTATCCCGGATTGCCATTCAACATTCGACTCAATGACAATGAAATGCCAGCAGGGTTAGCCGAAAACTCCCCACCGGAATTTCCATCTGTCTATTGTCATTAGCCGGCTCGAAGCGTCGAAAGACGATGCATTCACACAGACCATTATAATTGTTTGAATTATTTAGCCAAATAATAAAATGCAAACGAAAGAGGAATGTGAGAGTGAGCAGGATGCATTGAGGTAAATCCCCGACTATAAAACCCCGAAGTGAACATGAATGCCAGAACGACAAGAGCTCAAGAACGAGGAGAAATCCTCCAGAGTAAGCTGATGACTTAGAGATACAATCAGCCGAGTATCGCTTCTAATCGCATAAGTTACATTTTAATCAAGTTTTCATTAGACGGCAGACAGGAAGTCACAATAATGCAATGAACTTAATGGGCTCGCTGGCTTATAAATAAATGGGAACAATGTGACTGCTTTGGTATTTAAAACAGCAGTTTAATGCGCTGTGAAGCGAAGTTTGCTACAGGTCTTAATTAATTTCAACGTGTGATTTAGTATTGATAAGGAAAACATAACATAACTGAAAGTTCCTCTGAAGCTTATTCTCTTGATTCTAAAACGAGTTTAAACTCAAATATATCTATTTCGAAAACTAATAGGAATGCTTACCAATATGGAAACTTATATAATATAAAAGTGGATATTTTAGAGTTTTAGGCTCTTTAGGAGATTATTCAATTGGTCACAACTGATGTGTATTAGTTTAGTTAATCCCTATCCATATTTATCTTATCAAACGTACTTTTTCACAGATCTTGAGCTGAGTTTCGCTTTCTTTTTCCACCGAAGCATTCCTACAAGCCCCACAACTTTGTGGGTTACTATCAAGTGAAAATCCTCTTGAAGCCAAGCAACTAAAACCAAGATTTCTTTCCGACAATTGCAAAACTCAATCTCGAACCCTGAGATGAAGACATTTTTCATCCATGTGGTTGTGCGTGTGTGTTTGTGTAGCGGAGTGTTTAGCACTGCATGTGTGTGCGTTTGGCCCCAAGGATAAGGATTCTTGTCGCCCGGCGTGTTTGCGTTTGTTTGTTTGTTTGTTTGACTCAATGTCTGTCTGCCTGCCTGTCGCATTTTATCTTTTGCCTTTTTATGGGCAGCCATTTTTTTTATCGCCTAACGTGGCTGAGTTGATAGACCACCAGCCGTACCGCCCTATCCATCTACTGGCTTATCTTCCCAGCGACGTTTTGTAACCATTTTTATTGTTTTTGTGCCGCCATCGCCTGGAGTTTGTGGCTTTTGAGCAGATTTATCTTGGCAGTGGCAAGAGTAACTGAAAACTGGTAAACGGGCTTAGTGCAGCTGCGATAAGAGTGCCAAAGAGCTTCGGGCTGGCCAAAACGTTGAACGATTTATTTTCTATTTGTTGCCTGTGAAATGAACTCAAAATTAAATCAAGCGCACTGGCTGGGGAAAGAGTTCCAGATCGATTCGATTCGTTTGATTTTCGGGCAAGCAAAATACGACCCATATTTTCAGGCTCAGCACGTTCGCTTAAAGTAGGCACAACTACACACTCATTGTCCTGGCAAACATCCTGCAGCGCAGCATGAAATCCCCGGGAGCCCTGGCAGCTGCAACAGCAGCTCCTGATTTTATGCGATTTCTGGCTTATTTCACAAATTTACCGCGCGCGGCAAGGAGCAGAAAAAAAAGGAAAAAAAATGTCAACGGGGAAATCGGCGGAATCAGGTTGAGCACCCAGTCACGTTTTCCAAACTCAAACCGCCTCATCAATATTATGGCTTTCCATGACTTGTCCTCTCAGTGGGGGGATATGGAATTATGATGCAGTAAATTTAATGCCAGCGTAGGAGGGGGTCAAAATCACATACATACATATGATATGTATGGTGTTTACATATAATGCAAAATCAAATGGCAACTGGCGACATTGAGTGACAATGAAAATGCAACCAGCAGTGTCTGCCAGTTGCATGTCAAAATGAAACTGAGCCAGAGGAACAAAAACGGGAAAGTGCCAGTGGATTTTCTCGACATCTGACAGCAGGCGACAAAAGGCAAATGAAGCAAACTCTTGAAAGCCACGATAAACAGGAAAAAAGTGCCACTCCCCCAAGTGCAGTCACAAAAAATTATGTACAACCAACATTTATCACACTTTCTTCCCTTTTTTTCCTGGTGTTGGTGGAAAATGTTTTCTTGGCTAGAAAAGCCAAAGTGTGCGACATGTGCAAACTTCTGGAGTTTTTCCTGGATCCAAACTTTATTGGTTTTCAGCAGGAAAAGTGGCAAAAGAAATTTCGAAACGTAATCTGCCAACTTAACATTACTTCACGCTTGAAGTTCCCATCTAAGTGGAATATATATATATATCTCATAACGTATCTGAAGCGTTCACACTCTCGCGTAATCATTCGAAATCAATCAAAGGACATAACTATGCTCAGGTAGCTAATAGCAACGAAATAAATGAGCGATGTGCGTGTTCCACTTGGAATCACCTCCATAGACGAGGTGGGCGAAATTTAATCAAGTTTCCATGCTACGCGATTGATGTGCATATATAAATCAGCCTATATTAAGGCTTGAAAAGTGGCAGTCATAAGCGTCAAGCAGCGTGTCAAACGTGGCGTATGCGTGATATCAAGGAGACTCTCCAATGGAGAATAAGGACATTTTTGCTTAACTGCTTGATAAGCTTATCTTTATACATTTCTTGGAATGTATATATAATAATTTTCTTTAAAGAAAACTGTACTGTAAAGTGATTTGAAGGCCCGCAACTTTGTGGATTTCCTGTAGCTAATTTCCCCACATTACGTATACGCAGTGGGTTCACAGGAGCCGCAAAATTGGCATTGCCTGCCCGTCGACTAGTCTGCCCTGCCGATCTGATGGCATTTCCCAATCAACGCCAATCAAATCAATGCCGTCTAATGGCATTAACCCATCAACTTCAGTGTCAGACTCCAGCGGCCGTGTTCTCATATTCGTATTTACCCATATGCATCCCCGATTTCCAATCGATTCCCGCCGCCCGTCTGTCGTACTGAAGCTTTCCACTTTTGCGTTTTCGCCTCGATTCGCGCAACTCTTTTGCAAACTTTGCTTTGATTCGATCAGAAAATGTTTTTCGTTGTGCTTCTCTACCTTTTCTTTTTTTATTCAAAACCCCCGACTTTTTGCCGCATGCTCGTCCATGGAGTTCTGTAATTTCACCAGTGACCAGTGGGCGTGGCGGCCAGGAATTGAAAATGGTATTTGCCCAAAACGTCAGCGACATCGGCGGCCAACGACATTTGCAATATTCAAAGGTACAGCGGCTTGCTCGTTTTGAAATTTTGTCAGCTTAAAATTGAACTTGATTTTAAAGGCATATTTCGGCTTTTGCTTTTGTCCAATTGTATTTATCATCCTCGAAAGGATAAAAGCACTGATGGAACGTGTCGAAATGCCAAATCACGCAACACCTCATTGAGCTCATTAAATGGCCACGCTGGGGTTAATCTCAGTTTACTTTCGCCATACCGAACTTAAAATTTTTCACAAATATTAAAGCGGCTCGAAGTCGTAAAAGCTTAACGACTGCCGTTTTCTTAACCCACCAAAAAGGCGTCGATCGGGAATTGTGAAACATTAAACAGAAAACAAGTTGAGGGGTATGGGCTGTTTGGTTGTTTGGTTGTTTGTCCGTCATATTATTGATGAAATGTTGTCAGGCGAATTTTTCTTGCTCGCCTTTATTGTATTTGGTATCATGATGAGCGGCAAACTATGGCAACGGCAAACAAAAGGCAGAGGCGTCAGGCGCCAAAGAACACATCAAATTTTAAGGAGGGGCAAATGGTTGGGGATGGTTGGTTGCCTAGCAATTCGGCAGACACGAAAATTTAATAGCCTCCGCAACAACAGCAAACTTGATGGGCCAAAAAAGTTGGCAGGGGCGGCGGGCGTGTGGCAAGGCTGGCTGCCCCTTAATACCAAGGAGGGCAGCGAGCGGAGGGACACTGTGCAACAAAATTTTCAACACTTGCCGGAACATGTCATGAATGCGAACATGAGGGGCGACGTGGCCAAAAAAGACGAGGGCGTTCGGAAAAGGGTGGCCATTTTTGGGGGGGTGTTGTTGGATTTACCCCCAAATGGGCACAAAGTAGAGCAGCCAGACACGTGACAGGAACCAGCTTTGTGGGCTCCAAGTAGTTTGTCATGAGTCAAGTCAAAAATATCGCTGGAAGCCCAGAGAGAAAGAGGTTCCAAGGGCGTTAAGCAGAGGGAATATTAAAATTACATAATATCGCAAACATATTGTTTTACAACATTTCTGGCCGTCAGTCAAACGTTCGAGCCGAGAGTTCAACGAACTCTAAGTACTCTGAAATAAAGCATGATATTTTGGCAGCCCCTTGCCACAAGTTGTATTTCTGTCCAACTTGACTTTTTGTTGGCAAACGCGAAGAATGCAAATTTAATGCCAAATGCTGTGTGCAATTTTAGCATCAAATTGCAATTAATCAGCGACCTAGTCAAATCTCCTTTCGAACTTGTTTCCCTCGATTTTTTGTGTGGCTTTTGTGCCACTTGCCTTGCCTCGCATATGTGCAACACTTGCACTTGTCGACGTGGCAAGCTGCTGAACTGCTGACAGCGATAAATGTCCTCGCATTTATAATAATTTGCGACTAATTTATTGCCCCAACACATTCCCTTTTCGCAGAGTTCGTTTCGGCTGATCGGCGGCGAATTATGTGCTTATATGCTCAAAATCCATGATGTATTTCGGCGGACTTACAGATGGTCGAAATAATCGAGATTTATGCTGTACATACCTGCAACGAGAATCGGAGAAAAGTGTATAATTAGCATTTTGTTTCGATTTTATGTGGCAAGAGATCTAACGCTAAGTAGGTTAATTGATTGCAAATTTAGTGGAAAATGTGATATACAGTAAGTGAAATAATTATTTGGTTGCAGTTTACATTCATATTTATTCATCTTCTTTCAATCATCATGAATTTTAAGAGTTTTATGCAGCTTGAATTGCTGCTAAACTTAAAGGCGTTTAAATTCCTCGGATCAAGTTTCCCCTGAGTTCTTAGTATTTATGCACATTGTCGCATAAATCTTTTGCATATGCATTGAAATGCGTCTAATGGGAGTTAAAGTTGCCATAAATAAGAGGGGTTCTGGCTTAAAGGGTGGCACGCTGTGGCAGGATGCGCCAGGATGTGGGAGCAGAGCCGAGTAACAAGGACTTGTTGTGGCACGCACGTTCTCTCCTGGACACATGTACAACAACCGCTGGGTAATAACTGTCCTCGCACGAGGACGATGCTGTTGCTTGTTGTCCTGTTCGAGAGGATATCCTACCCAGTCCTTAGCAACACCCCGCACCCACCGCTACTCAGTTTCAGTTCGCAACTTGGGTCCTGTCCGTCGTCTGGCTGGCAAAACATATTTCGTATTTTATGCAATGCGGCGCATAAAACTTTGCGCTTAAGCCTTCCTGGCGAAAACACACACACACA
Source organism: Drosophila mauritiana (assembly GCF_004382145.1). Taxonomy (NCBI): domain Eukaryota; kingdom Metazoa; phylum Arthropoda; class Insecta; order Diptera; family Drosophilidae; genus Drosophila; species Drosophila mauritiana. The sequence goes on from NC_046670.1 coordinate 8,995,563, forward strand.
CACTGCCAAAGGGAAGAACTGGGAAAAATTCTATCAAAAACATACAAAGTTAGCTGTTAATCTTTGCTTGAGTAAGGCTTAATAGTTTTAGCCAACAATTATCGTCAGTTTGAAATGGTGCTAATCAAAGGGGATTGCAAATTTCTATTAGAGTATGTGCATACCACTTAGAAGCTATTTATTTTTTTTTATAATTAAAGCAACAGTCCTAATTAATATTCTTGCATTTCTTGATTTTAAATACAACATATATTGTATATATTCAAATTTTAATTGTTTTATATATTTAAAGAGTAAAATAAACGTTTTGTTTATCAATATATTTTATCAAAAATGAACTCAATGATTTGGCTGTCAGTTGTTATTTCTAGAAGTCATGTGGTTTTTTGTCCAGTGCAGTGGCGCCGTAACTGACCAACGTCCCCGCATCCTGGCGCGTATTATCCTGGACCCACCCTCTTGTTGGTGGGGAGGCAGTTCGTCAGGCGAGTCTCTCAACACATTTGGCACGGTTCGTTGGGGGCGCGTGACATGTATATGAGAAATTATTCCGTCGACTGCCCCCTTGGAGTTGCCAGCTCCAAGGATGGATGTGCATGGGGCGCGCGCTGCTGTTTTCATGCTCGACTGCCAGTTTCGTCCGCATTTTATTCGATTTTCCTTCGCCGGCTACGTTTTTGCACCTTTTTCGGCTGGGGAATAATTTATTATTGCCATAGCCATTGGATGGCCGAATGGCCACTCCTTTCTCCGCTTTCGCTGCTCTTTTTTCCTCGGCGAATGCATAATTCTTTTTTTTTTTTTTGCTTGGCCACAGGATTTACTCCACACTCCTTTGACCTTTGGGCTCTTCATTCCGGATGGACATGTCATTGTAATGAAATTATTTGTCAGCTTAAATGATTTTTTCAGCTCTTTAAGTAGCACTTTCAGCTATTTTGCTTTTTTTGTACTCCACATATGACTTTGCCTTGTGAATATTTTATTATTTTTGTGCCAGTTGCTGGAATTTCAGTGAAATATTTGACTGGCGTTTGGGAAATCTCTGTGGAAAATCCCACCTAGCCACTCTCACTCGCAATCACTTTAGGCATTAAAATATTAATAACAATTTTGTGATGCATATTTTCAGGCTGATGGGCAGCGAGTCAATATCGAAAAAAACCGAGTGCAAAATAAATTGACAAAATGCAAATCAGCAGAGTAAAATGTTTTTCTATACCCAAACTTTCTTTGGGGCATTTGTGCGCAATGAAAGGCTTTGACATCGAATCAATGTGATTTCAGTTTTCAGATTCAGTGAAATTAAAGCCAGCTATTTTTCGAATTCCAAACATAATCTTTAATCTAAGATTATAAACTAAGACCATGGTAATTAGTTGGTTTTGTCATCAAATATTTAATACTTCTTTAAAAATAACTATAATTTTATTTAATGAAACTACAGTGCCTTTCCTATTCGGCGATTGAAATTATTTATAGTTTTCGCTTCATTGATGTTCATATTTGTATGTGACTTTTGAGCCGCATCGATTTAAATTTTTTCCAATGTATTTGGAAATGAGTTTTGCGTTTGGATGTTTAACATAAATGACTTTATGGCAAGCCAATTGAGTCCCCAGAGCGAATGTTCTCAGAGGAGGAGGAGGCGCTCGATTAATTGCCACCGATAGCAAATGGTAATGAGGCACGCCCCTTCCTTTCCCGATTCCAACCGCCGCACTGCCCCCCTCGTCTGGCATGCATTGTGAGCAGCTAATCACTGTGAAATCTGCCCAGGCAATGATCATTGGACCAAAACGTGACATAATTTGGCCTCCAAAATGGGTGGGGATATCTAATTGATGTTGCAACTGCTGCTGCTTCTGCTGCAGCTGCACCCTTTGTAATTAAAGCCTGCACCCATTTCCGCGATGAGAACGCATTTAGGCCATTAAACAGTGCGCTTTTTTACCCCCTTCACAAAATTCTATTTCGATTAATCCACATTTAGTTGCCACGGCGACGAAATTTATTGCAAATCCAATTAGATGATAATACTTTTGTTGCATCACACGTATTTGCTCTGCCATCAATTAGTATTTGCTTTTAGTGCAAGCTTTCATTTCGCATGGAAAGTTACATAAATGGGAATTGTGACACAATTTAGTTGCGTTAAATAACTGGCAGCAGCTTATGGTGTCAGAAAGTTGAAGGCAAAAGCAGCAGCTCAATTCACTTTTAACTTTACTTTGGCGAGCTTCTTCAGCATTCATTAGCCTTTGAACTGAAGAGCCTTATTGCATTCAGGACATCGTTTGCTGCACTTCCTGTTGGACTCGACGTTGTTTTGTCCCTGCCTGCACGATAAGCATTTGATTGGTTTCCCAGGAAACTGGGCCAAAAGGATGCCTTTATTAAAAATTCCATTACTTCGCCACAGAATGCGACCCAAACTGACAAATCAAAATTAAAGTGAACTGTTGTAACTAGCGACAATGTTAATTGCAATTGTAATTGCACTCGCACACACACACAGACACTCTCTTGCAGCAGTGAAAATCACGGCAAGGAAATCAGCTTTTTGCTTTTTGCCTTTCGCCATTTGCCATTTGCTCTTCGGCCTCCCTTGCCCTCTCTTTGCAGGTGAAATATGCGCTAATTAGTGTGCGCTCCGCAAAAGGGTGCAAAATGGGTTTTCGGGCAATACGGTGGGTGGATGAGGGGTGAGCTGGCGAAAAACTGGCGCAGCAAGGAATGCCATTCACTTGCGAAATACGCGAAAGCAAGAGGCAACAAATGTCTAACAGAGACGACAACTGTAGCAGCAGCAGCAGCAATATCAGGCTACCATTGCAGCAGCAACAATAGAACAACTGCAGCAACACGAGCAACAGCAGCAGCAGCAACATGCAGCAACTACATGCAGCAGCAGCAGCAACAACTATCATCAGCTCGAGCAGCAAAACAAAAACCAATTACAATTATATCTGCGCTTGGTTAATCATGTGAGTCCGCCGGAGAAGCGGGTATTAACTGCTGCTGCTGCAGTTGATGTTGCTGCTGTTGCTGCTGCTAATGTTGCTGCTGTTGCTGCTGCCGCACTTTGCACGTTGTTGCTTGTGTTCCGCTTGGTGGCCATTGTTATCTGGAAATCCAGACTGGGCGTAGGCCAGTTTGCGGCAGAATCGTTCTTAAAAGGGCGACTCCCAATCGAGCTGTGTTGCTGTTGCAGCTGTAGTTGCAACAACTGCTTCTTTTTTGCAGCTCACTTCCGCTCAATTGTGAGCTGATGATTTGGCTTGTTTGTCTTTCACTTCCTGTTGGCACTTGGAAACTTTCAGCAAGTACTCGCCATTATGCTGCCAAATTTAATACGCTACTTCTGTATCCAACTAAAATAATAACTATCATTTTCATTGAATAAGAATATATATTTATTAAAATGACTTTGGTTCTTTCTAGCCTATGCATATATATATTCCTTTTAATTTCAAATCCTTTCTTTTCTTTTAATAACTAGTTCTAGGAATAACATTAGCTGCATTGCATTGGAAACTGAAAGTAATTACATTAAAGTATCGTTTTCTTGCGTGTCATTTAAATTTAGATTTTTATTTAAAAATTTATAGTTTGAATTTAATATAGCTCTAAAGCTTTATCCCAACACATGTCTTTTCTTGTATACTCCTTCTTTTTTACGATTTTCCCATATTTTTATTCTGAGTCAACATCAACAATGACCACGCAACTGTGGCAGCGTAAATCCCGCCTTTTTTTTCGTCCCGTTTCCGTGCAGCATTTGCTGCACATAGCGGCTGTGGCACGTAAGATAAGCGATAATCGGCATGGCAACATTTTGGGCAAATATGACGCGGTTGGAAAAAGCTTCTGTTGCAGAACCAATTTGCATTCATTTCGGACCGCCATTGATAGGGTGGCAAATTCCGCACATTACGCATACGCAACGTGTTGCGTCTGCTCGTGGAGAGCGGGCGCCACATCAGAAACACCGATCACGTTGGCTAATCAGGTTGCCAAATCATTTAATGATGCGTCATACTGAGTCGTTGAGTATTTCAGTTGGTGAGTTCATGTGTGTGTGTGTGTGTAGTTTCGTCCTCGGCCAGGACATTTTAAATATTCGTCCATGACTGGGGCAAAAACTGTTTGCAGGCCTCCGACTGAATGTCATGTGGGGGTGCCCGGGTAAATAGCGTGTTAAGGTTTGGAGGGCGGGAGGTCAACCTTGTCTGGCCGCTTGGCCGTTCCATTGGCAAATTGACGTTGACAGGCGGACGCTAGAGTGAAAACAGGATGAGGCGCATCGATCCAGCAGCAGCTGACAACACATGTTCCATTGATTTGTGAGTAGGTTTTGCTGTTGTCGGTTTGAGCTAAATTAGTTTATGGCCCCAAAATGTCAGATGTCCAAATTGGCGTACCGTTTTACTGCTGCGATTTTTGCAAACAATAACAAGCACGTATTTTTTTTGAAAATGATCTCTGGCTTTATGTTTTCTGAAATTGATTTCATTTCAATTTGCATTCGGTTTGACTTTAAGGGCCATGCTTTTTTAACCAACATAAATAATGTGCACACTTTTTCAATGCCACTAGATATAGACTTTAATGTTTTATGCTTTGTTCCTATTTCATTTGAATTTAATGAGCTTTTATTGGTAAATATTAATGACCAGCAGGTTGGCCTTTTTGGTTTCAACTTTAACCATTTGTTATCCTTAAAGCCCACACGTGTATTTATTTATGGCCATTAGCCGTTCTTTCCGCTCTAAACTGAATCTGCGGTCTAACCACAATCCACGATGCAACAACAACAAAACTGGCGCCCACGGCAACCAGATTTTTGCAATTAATTTAATTAGCTTTAGGACACCGACACGCAAAAAAACTGCATTTAAAAATGCTCCAAATGCATGGCAGCAAAATGGAAACATTTTAATAATTAAACCGCAAAAAATGCTTACATTTCTGTTTTTATTTGTACTTATTTGCGTATTTTCCTCTTGGCAAGAAAAAACACAAAACAGCAAATGAGCAATGCAAAAAATGCGAAAAATGCCGGCAAATAAAATATTTTCAAGCGCGTAATTTGTCAGCCTGGCAGGTAAAAAAAAAACAGAAGGCGGTTTGAGCCAGAAGTGGGCACAACAAAAGCCCGTGGCAGGTCAGCCAGGCATTCTGGGCTTCCAAGGGATCAGCTCCTGCCATAATTAGCATCCCAGTGTAGCGAAGTGCAGAGAGTAGTTCTGCAGCAGCAGAAATATCTGGCGAAAACGTCCAAAAAGCTCATTAACATAATGTGCGGTTACCTGGCCCGAAAACCTCCATTTCCCTAACCTTTTAGCCCGACTTCTCTGGCAATTGCAGCAGCTCGGAGATTTTTATTTGCCTGCTTAGACACGGACTTTATGAGCAAATCTGCGGTCCACTTAATGGGCCACAAAAAACCAGCATAAATAGTTTTTAGCTTGGCTGCGGCTGCTGGCTACTTTTCACTGAATATTTAAGTGGTAAACGCTGGTATATTGTTTTTACAATAAATTTGCAGCTTAGTTAGGCGCATTTGAAATTAATTACGCTTTCAATGAAGTTTAGGCGATTCATGCTGGCAAAGAATATATAGAAAATATATAAGAGAAATCATTTTAGACTTCTTGACTATCTTAAATGGCTTAAGCCATTAACAAGGTGCTACTTATATATCTTCTTCGCCGTAAATAGCACTTCTTTATGTGGCTGGTTTTAATGCAAGACATCCTCTTTTTACACATTTAACTTTTGCATATTATTGAACCCGGCTTAGTCCTGGAACAACGTGCCTGGCATGCTGAGCACTTCCTCCGCCATGCAAAAATTCCCTCGACACCCGCATATCGCACTGCTGTATATCGCACATTTCACTTTGGTTTATGAAAAATTCATAACAAAACATTTTTCCCTGTCACGGGCCACGACACAACAAATTTGAAATGGAATTCGCTGCCACTCCATCATACACACACGTTTCTATTTAAATGTTAATGCAATTGAAGTACGTACTATATATATGCATCACATGCCCTTTCTTAGTGGAGAATCCTTGAAGTGTTTTCCCCCCGGGTTTGTGCCACCACTTTAATAAGCCACATAGTTACATCGGTGGCAAGAATCAAATGGCTGTAATTAAATGAAATGACGTCGACAAGTCTGCGGGCGGAGCTAAGAAGTCCAAGCCAAGAAGAACGCATTAAAGTAACTTATTTCAATCTCAAAAACATTCAACTCTGAGCTGCTTACTGCTTCTATTTCCTTTCTATTCCCTTTCTTTTTTTTTATTTTTGCTCCTGGCAATTGGCGCATTTGTATTGCTGAACCAACAGCAATTCACAACGCCAAGCTGGCTTAAACGATTCTACATAAATATGACAAGTTGTCGCCGGCGAAGGGGGAAAGCCGAAGCCAAGGATGATTCCCACTTTTCCGCAGTTTTCCGCAGCCCTGAGACATCTCAGGAAAAGCGACTCCTGCAGCGCGGGGGGAAATTCAGCTCAAGTGTCGGGCGACGCTTATGAAAAGTCATGTGATGTATTTGCGGCCATTAAAGTGGCAAAATGGCTGCCACACACACACACACAAATACAGTTAAGCAGTTTGAGGAGTGCGTGTGGCAAAATGAATATTTATGTTGGCCATGTGGCATACACATAATATTTTCATGGCATTTATTAGTTTGTTTGCGCAACGGATGAGGGGAAATGGCGGCCAGATAAGCATGGGAAAACCTTTTAGTTAAATGTCAAGAGCTGCGGACAGTTTTCATCTCCGCAAATCATTAATCAATTTGCCGCAAATGTCATCGCCACCTGGTCAGAAAAGATGCAAAAACGCAAGCGAAGTAAAGTTATGAGGTAGATTCATATGTATATGCGGCTGATGATGATATTTCCCAGGCGTTAATTAACAGTAAAAACCAGACAGAGTCGACTCCGCCTGGCAGGCGTGACCCGGCAAATAAACTTTAACCCCATCAGGCGGGATGTCTTACACTGGGAGAAACTATCTGCTGATTCGTATCAACGCTATAAGTGATTGTTACTCCCATTTTCACGCAAATTAAATATTGAATATATTAATGGCATCAGTGCCAGATTTAATTAAAAATGTCATCTCATAATAAATTCCCCAATTTGACCATCCATTAGCAAAGAGTTTTTCTTTCTGTGGACTGGCGTGCCCTGTCAACCAGTTAACCTTTTTCCGCCAACTGCACTTTTGCATATATGCAAAATGAATGTGGCAAATGCTATATTTTTTCAGTTTTATTCGCTGGCACACATATGTGTGTGTACATTTTTATGGTCTGCTGACAAATTACGCGAACTTTCCATTAGTACGAGGTTATGACGCGGAGGAGGGTGGGACTCGATTGCTGTTAGAAGGAGGAGGAGTACATGGTGGTTTGTCCATGACTTGTCACTTAATGTTTAAACTCCAAAGTGGCAATGCCGAACGAATAAAATTATTCCCAGACTCAGACGCCATGTCAGTGCCTTAAATTGCTTTTTAATTGTCTAAGACAGGGTGTTTCTTGCGCTGAAATTTCAAAGCTAACCAGGCAAATACCCCCCTGTAGCCCGTATGTAGCGCACCTGTCGCCGACAAAGATTAATCTGTTGGAGCTCATTAAAATGTCAGTTTTAATATACATATATAGCAAACACGGTCCTGCCGGCGGAAGATTCATTCCAAAGGGCCCTCTAAATAATATGTCTGCACGCCAAGTTCGAGGAACTCCAGTCGTTGGGAGGATGTGCGGAAACTTGGGCTTTGTTTCAGGCTTCGGGGGTAGTAGTATGTTACTACACATAAAAACATATAAAAAAAGGCCACAGCTCTTGGAGCCCTTGATATATGGTCCAGTATATCTGCCATGCATCATTTGCTGAGGCAGCAAGCAGGCGGTGGAGTGGGTTGGGATACTAATAAATTTATTACATCCACACGCATGCTGGCGGAGTTTGAGAATGGTGGTGTGATTCCAGGGGTAGACACACGCTAATGATGTAACCACATTTGGTTAGAAAATTATCTGCAACATCAAAAGGTGGAGGTGTGTGTGTGCGGTGATTTCGGGCGGCAAAATGGTGGAACGACATGTTTTTAATGAGCACTTTCAGTGGTTTTTCATCAGAGACTTAAAGTTTGACTTTAAGCCACCTTCGCCGACATCGTTGGTGGCTTCAAAGTTTCACCATCTCATCTCGCTTCATCTGCGCGCATAAAGCAACCAACTAATACTTCCTGTTGACAAATGGGCTTAGTCGCATTTGCTTAAGCAAAAGTTGGGCTTTAATTTCGGCTTAGTCTGCCATTAGGCAACAGCTGGCCATCTTTTGTGGATTCTTTGTACCGAGCGTGCTATTAACGGACCATTTACCGAATTGGTTTTCTGATTAGATGCCAAAGCGGCCGGGCAAAATCTCTTATCAGGGAAAAACTACGCCTCTGGTTTATAGTTGCAACTGCCACTCAACTTCTGCTCCCAGACGCTAGTCACAGTCCTGAGATGAAATTGCCGCGATAAACGTGATGGAAGTGTCTGCTCCGTCTGCTAGAAAAATGGCAGTGAAAAGCGGCGGGTCGGGCGGGAAAACTCGCAGTGGAGCCGTGGAGCAGAGATTTATCAAAACTGGGCAATCTGCCGGAATCTGTTTCTGTTTCTGTCTTCTGCCTGCTGCCGAGTGTGTAAAGTAATTTGTTTACCAAATGACAGGCTGGCGATTCTTTCTGTTTCGCAGAGGTGGTGGCAAGTCGGATTTCAAATGAAATATTTAATTATGCGCCAACGGAAAACACACTCGCACTTTTCCTCATTTTATTCGTCGGACGGATAGACAGTCAGACTGGCTGCTGAAATGTCCATGCAAATCCACTTTACACCATCTTGCAAATGCGTTCAGCATTTTTGAGCAGCTTGCTCCGGCAATTTGGGTAGTGCGAAGTGGGGCTATTTTTAAACAATTTCAAGGTGGGCCATAAATGTACATATAAGGCGAACTGAAGTATTTATTTAGGAACTTCGGGCGAAGTAGCAAAATCTAATCACTTTTTATTGCGATTTAATTGAGGACTGCTCTTTGTGTGCGCATAAATGCATTCAATCGAGCTGCAAAACAATTGAACCTATTTGATTTGCGGTTTTTCTTATTTGATTTTAAAATGCAAACCATTTGGCCATTTGACCGGTAAAAATGGGTTTAATTTAGGAGCTGGAATTTATTTATTTCGGTTTTTATTCAATGATTTTCCTTCAACTAACTTGGTTTAGCTGCAATTTTAATTTGAATTGTGTATGTAAATTGTGAATGCATTTCCTAATGTCTAAATGGCATTTACTTTTAGTTGAATTGTTAGACGAGGTGATTGATGGCACGATCTTTGGCTGTCATAAGTAAACGCGATTCAAACACTTAATTGGTTTAATTAGGGCTTTGCAAAACATTGTTTCACTTGAGATGATGATTGAAGTGAGTGCTCATAGTCACAGTCAGATTCGAAATCACATTCAAGGCAATCAACTTTCGAGCGAAGGCGCCTGATTAATATTTATTATTTCATTAGCTCATTACACCGCATGCAATTGTGGGTGCTTTTCGGATGGTATTGGATACGAATGGATTGAATTGTGGTTGCTGGTAATTTGAGCGGGAGGCCTAAGGCTTTGGGCGCGGCCAAAAAAAAGTGAATAAAATGAATCATTTGTTGTGAGTGTGTGCCGAGGTAACTGGATAAGTTGGGCAATTCCTCGGTGGGGTAAGGCTACTTTTTTTGTATACACTCGTATTTGGTTAGCAACTCGACTTGCATAAGTCGCTTTTGTAATTCGAGTCAACACCTCGAAGGCCCCCAGCTTTACCGCACTCGAATGTAAACATTATTCCGCTACTACCCTCTATGCATAAATGTTATTATTTTCCATTTTCATTTCTGTACAACTTTTTGCCATTTTCCATTGTTTGTTTTCATCTGGCAGCGAAATGCCATTAGCTTCCTGTACTTGCCACTCTTAATTGCTGCTGTTGCTGTTTTTGTCTCTAATTTGTCAAACATTAAACAGGGGGTCGTAAATAAAACAATCAACTCGAGACATTTGGACATTTTGCAATGAAATTCGTAGCTTATTTTCGGTTTGTTTATCTTTTTTGGAATCGACGATCCGTGAAGGTTGAGCGACGATAGAGCAAACACCAATCCACTTGGAGGTTGGTGTACTAATCCATGGGAAATTTGTGGGGCTTAGAACGCAATAAAAGGCGCAGTATCTCGTTTTTGAGATGGTCTTATTGCGTTTAAACAGTCTTTTAAGACGTATCTTTCATCAAAAATCATTAGACCTTCTGCAAACCCAATGCTCAGATGTATTTTTCAATAAGTGTCATCATTGTTTATATCTTACAGTGGAGAATAAGTCAGTGAATTGACTTTTTTAGGGGCTGAGTCCACATTTCAATTGCGACAAACATCATCAACTATAATAAGGGGGCAATCTTGGCTGCCATTGTTGCCCCCGCACTCACGACAATCGTACGAGACACAAATTAGCATTAGTATGAGTAATTAACTTAAATACAATAGAACAATTTAGTTTCCCGAATTGCGCGCAGCGAGATGCCAACAACAAGGCATCATTAGTAGGGGGCGACATTGTGCGACTTTGGTTTCCGCACACAATTGAAAATTTTGCAAGCTAAATAAGGCTTTGTGGGTGGGTGGAAAATCAGCAAGGGGTGGGGGTTCGTTTTCCGGCGGACTGTCGACATTTTGGACTGTAATTACGCGAAAGCACGTCAACTGACCGCTCCAACGAATATCGAAGCCATCGCACTCCCATTTTTCAACCCCTCTATATGCTGGGCATTATGTTCGGTGCATATTTGATTTTCAGCTGGGATTACAAATGCTCGCTGGCCATTGAAAAACTTGATATCGTGCACTTAAAGAGGATGTTTTTAGGGGGGAGTAGCACCGTCGAATCGGATCTGTATAATTTGTGTGCGATTTTTTCTTTTTTTTTGCATAGCCAAATGGACATTTCATGACCCAAATTTCTGTGCCGGCTAATGAGCTTTTGATTGAGTCTATACACTCTGGTTTTTTGTTTTTTCATGATATTCCTGTCAGCCGAGCGTAACGAAAGTTGTTTTGTATACTTGCATGTGGTTTGAGATAAATTTCAATAGATACACGATATTTGATAATTCGTTTAATGTGCACATACCTGCAAAGATATCAAAAAACACAAAAATCGTATTAGTTACCTTGCACATCATACTAATTTTATTTTAGTTGGGCAAGAAAAAATACATGGCTTATAAAAAGTATCCCTCGAATGCTGAATCAACCGTTATGCAGGATTCAGAACACTTAACCCATGCTGACCAGCGATAATTTTTCTCGCTGCTTGCCAATGTCCCTCTAAATGGGTTTTCCCCATTCATTGACAACAATGCCCATTCAGATTATGTTTTCTATAACCAAGTGTTTCTACTCCTTACTCCTTTTCTCAACACTTGATTTTTTCCTTTGAGACAGCAACATTTTGGAATTAAGCGTCGATTCCTTTCTTATTTGCCGCCTTTCTGGAAACTCCTTCCTGGTTCGCCTTTTGTGACGTAAATAGGCGGAAAAGAAAATTATGTTTACGCAGAGGGAGCGGGATTTCAGTGGCAGGGGAGTTTCCGCCGGTTTCAGGTTTCAAACGGATACCCTTTCTGAAAGGTGAAGGCTTACAGTGGGCTAAAAAGCTTTTCGAAAGTGGCATAAACTTTCTAAGAAAGTCTTATTGGTTTTTAAGGAATTATACATTACTTTTAGGTATCTAATTCCGCTTTCATTACATAATATAGCTTCTTCATTTAAACGCAGTTTGATTTAAATACATGTTGCGTTTCAAATTAAATATATATACATATTATTTTTCGACTTTTCCACTTTGCCAGAAATGTAGTTAATTCTCCTGCTTGCCTGGAAACAACTTCCATTGAATCCCTTCGACGTCCCACAAGGACGACCACAGTGCATCCTGGCCGGCCGTAAACTTGCACCCTTACGTGGCACGCAAATTAAATGAATTGCTTACCCAGCTACATGGATACCCATGCCCACACCCCTGGACAAGCCCCATTCTACGACTCTTTTGCGCTGCCATTAAAATCATGCTTCAATGGTTTTTGACCATTTTTACCCGCTCCGCTGTGCTGTTGTTGTTGGTGGCCCCAGGATTGAATGAAGTTTTTTTTTTCCAGCTTTGTGCAGCGCACAAAAAAGTTCCGAGCCAAGTGGCAAAGTGGAACGTGTAGCGTGGAGCCTGCCCCGCCCACCAATCGTGTTCTAGGTAAATGAACCTGCTGAACACTTGCCTGCTAAATGATTTACGCACTTTGGGAAATTTAATGGAGCAATTTTCCCCACAGTCAGTTAGTTGGGGGGGAAATCTTGAGAAATCACCATGGACTGGGAAATAGCAAGGTGCTGTAATTTGTTGAATCAGCAGGGCGTGTCCTCAAACATTAAAGTTGTTTTATAAGGTAGCGCTCTCGAAAAAAATGTTAAATTTGTGCAACTCTATGGTATCCAATCAATTTTCAGAGAAATGCCAAAGCTCTCTCCTAAGTTTCTCCTAACCCTATTTGATACCCCAATTACCATATTATTCTATTTAACTATGGGTAACCTCAGTTTCGTTTTCCAATCCTTCGGTGTTATTCTTTGGACTTTTTTGGTTTGTTTGCTTATTGATGTCTGTCCCCTTGTTGGGGAATCTGCCAGACAGCCATTCTTTCTCTTTCGGCTTGCATAAAACATCAAAAGCTGTGTGAAAACACAATCCTTGTGCCAGGCTTTGCCCATCGAACATGCTAAACAAATAAGGACCATGAAGCTGCGAAATATGAGCTAAAAAATGTTGTGGGTGGAAAAGCGAACTGATGGCGGCCCCTAAAGCTGTGCTATGATTTTTTCCGAGTGCCGCACGTTGTTCTTCTGCAGTTCGTGTTGTGGTTGTTGTTGTTGTCCATGTTTTGTTTTCTGTGTTCGAGTGCAGAGCGCAAAAAATCGCATAAACAAAAGGCGTCCTAAAGTTGATTTCCGGTTTCCGCTCAAATGGCTGCCTCAGCCGCGACACCCTCTATCCGTGTGAGAAGTCCGTGCGAGATTGAGTGCAGCTGCAGGGTAATTGCATTGGTATGTGTGCGTGGAGGCGTGCGGGCTGGTGGGCGTGTCCATTGGGGTGTGTAAATTTCATATTTTATGATTGACTCCACCCACACGGTTCGGAGAACAGAAAAACAAACAAAAACACCGCTGCCTGCCACCGAATATCACAAAAACTAACTTAAGTCCTGCCAGTTGAGTGAGTTCGCTACAATTTATATAGTATTCACTAAATTGTATATTGCAAAATGTTGAATAAGTATATCAAATATGAACATATATTCATTTTAACACCCTTTCACATTTCAATGCATAATGTTGGCTTTTTGAAGAAACATCACATTTGTGAATCCACTAAGTTCTTTGCGAACTGATTGGATGAACTGGCCTTTGGAAATCAGGCTGAAATCTTGAAGTGAAACAGCGAAACAAGCAGAATTTTTACTTGAGTGAAGATGCGGTCTTGTTCGTAGGGGGCACAAAACACATGTTCTGGACTGCGGCCTAATTATGATGGACGGCAAACACTTTTGGTGTTCGGGGGCCCACTAATGAAGCCCTCCCAAGTGCGACAGATCAAACAAACAGCACGCGCCGTCCAAGAATTATTTCGACTCTCCAAGGAACCGAAGCGGAAACAAAGCAAATAGTCAAAGAAGCGGCGGGAGGAGCAGGAGCAGGTGGAAGTGGAGACCCAGGGTAACACGAATGCCACACTCACACATAGACAAATCGTGTGGCATGTGGCACTGTCATTTGTCTCTGGCCTGTAGAGGATGTTGATACGCTCCCCGACCGATCTCACTCCCCCAAAAAGGGAGCTTCCTGATTGCGTGTTGTCAGCACATTACCGCCAGCATGTTCAACACATTAACGTTTTTCCAAGGGGGGTGGTGTTCCTTAGGGGGGGCAAAAGGGAATCTGGTGCATGTAGGGTCCTCTATTCACTTAGTGCCACATCACTTACCCTACACTTTCTGGCTTATTTTGAGAAGATATTGACAATATAAATAAAAGCAGTAAAGAATCGTAAAAATATTACAGAATATTACAAGCAATTTAGGGTAATTGGTATAAGAATCCTTTTGTGTTGTGTGGTTTTTCTTTTTTAGAATTCTAACAAAAGTTAGAGGCTGTCATAAATTATTAATCTAGCAATCTGAAAACTTAGAATATTTCTGTATTTACTTAAAAGGCATTTAGCCTAGAACGCTTTTTCAATTGTGCTCCTTCTTGGAAATGTCTTTGTGGGAAATGCACAATGGAAAAACCTTTTCCTTACGTACAATCCTTATTTATAGAGCCAACCCGGATTCAACCGCAGTGTGTAAATTAAATTTTCCGCAAGGCAGAACGGTCAGCAAGCTTATAAATTTTCAATTGATGGAAATTCACTTTCCCCCATCCCCTTGCCATCTCCATCAATATTTAATTGAGCTTAACCCTTTTTTTCACTCACTCGCCGTTGACCGCAGGAGTTTCGACTCCAACTTGGCAACAGTTTGTCCACCTCCATCTCCTCGACATAAAAAAAAGAACAACAAAGGAGGACAACTCAAATGAAACTTCAATTATTCCACGTAAAAAATAAGCAGCCGAAAGTGAGGTGTTTTTCTTTGGAGGGTGGGAATGGCGGAGTTTTGGCAAGACCATAAACAGTAACTAAAATAAGGCAACAGAAAAGGTAGCGAATTCTTATTCACTTTGTTGTTTCTGGCCTTGTCACGATTTTGTGTTTACAAAGAGCATTTTGTGGGTTGAATCTTTCCATTTGGCGTTACCTTTGTGCCTGGCCGGCCATTCCCAAAATGCCCGTTTGCACTTATTTGTTTGGTGATTTGTTTGACTTGCGTGTCGATGATGACACAACACAAAACATCAGCACACAGCACCCACGACGAAAAAAAGAAAAAAGGAGCAGCAAAAGCGGTAAGTGAAAATTTCGCCAAGAAGGGGACAAAAACCACCACAACACCACCCACAACAGCAACAACAAACAAAAGAGGGGAAAAAAACCGGGGGCCAAACTTATAATAATCATAAAAAAGGCAGCGGACAGCAGATGTCGCATTGCATACAAAAAGGCGCTGGGACATGGAAAATGAGTGGAAAAACGTGCGAAGAGAGGAAACAGCCAACTGACCGGAACCGGAAATTGTTGCAAGTGTCAGCAGCATTTTTGTATATGCGTGTTTACAGACAGCCTTATTTATTAGTTGGCCAGAAATCGCTGGGTGGAAAAAAGGATGCAAACTGTATAGGAATTTTCA
Organism: Drosophila mauritiana; assembly: GCF_004382145.1. Lineage (NCBI taxonomy): Eukaryota > Metazoa > Arthropoda > Insecta > Diptera > Drosophilidae > Drosophila > Drosophila mauritiana. Next base: position 9,011,027 of record NC_046670.1, read on the forward strand.
CGAAAAATAATGGGAGTCAGATGGATAGTTACACATTTTAAAATATTAAAAAGAAGGTATTTCCAAATGAATCATCTTCAATCGCAATCTTACCTGAAGACCAAGTCTACGTCTTGAACACCCACAATGATAATTCCACCTATCCAACAAATCCATTTTATGGCGCTTTAATTACTTGGCCTTCCACTCATTTGCTTTTCCCAATTGCTTTTTTCTGGCGTGTTGATGGGAATTCTCGTTTATGAGGCTTTTGCATGTTGCGTCGGTTTGATGGCAACGCATAAACAAGAACACGAGAAAAAGCACTGTATTTGGAGCAAAGACAAAGCGACTAATGAGTTTTAAGGGGCCAGAGATGGGGCTCCCGGGTGCGATTTTGCGAACATAATGAGCACAGGAAACAAAAGGCGAAAAAGCAGCCACAATATGGCCAAATCCGAAAAAGGAGTACCGCCTGCGATTCCACAAACAGCTAAAAGGAATATTAATGATGGCCGGCGACTGGGCGAAGAAATGGAGTTTGGAGCTGCCAGCTCCCTGTGGGTCAGCTCGACAAACATGGCCAAGAAAAGTGTGCAGACTGCACTGCGTTCTTCTCCAACATCTTCATCAGCTATCTGCTTTCTTTCTCTCTCACCTGTCGCCGCACACTTTCTCTACCCTTTCGCCCACGCAGGTATCCTTATGTAGCTGAAGGTAATTAAGAGTTATGGGCCTGGGAGTCGAGGCCGAACAGAACTTATTAATTTCTGCATTATTTAAGCGTGTAATTTATGTGTTCAGCTGGCATTTTTAATTGCATTACACGGCGTTGGGTTAATGCATGTAAAATGCATAATGAGCACCGCAAGCCGATAGGAGGAGCAAAATGCCATTGGAGAGATGTGTCACACACGCGAGGTGACGTTGCATGGCGTTTGTTTTATTAATTGAAGTTTAATCAGCGACAGCTGCCACAAGTCACGTTCACATTTCCCATTTTCCCATCACCCCATTTCCCAGCCGTCTGGAAAAGGTCAAATTTGATAGTAAACCCACTTTAAATGACTCCGCTGCGTCTCATAACAATTTCGAACTAACTTGAACTATCTTAGATCTTTTGTAAAACGACTTGCACTTGCAGCCTTAGTTCTACTATTTTTATGTTGGCACCTTTGGTTTTTACACAAATTATTTCCGATAACATCTTAAGAGCCTTTTCTTTCCTCCCCGTTCTTGGCCTCAACCTTTTAATAATTTCATTTGGCGCGAAATTGTCTTTGGCCAAATTGAATTAGCCACCAACCATTCCTTGGAAGCCATGAAGGCATCTTCAGGGGTTTTTCTTTTCACACAGTTTAATAGAGTACTTAGATGCACTCGAAAAAATCATATTAAATTATTCGCACCGAAAAATGTAGGATTTAGTTAAGGAATTAGTTTTTAAAAGGGTAAATTTTGATTTAATATCCAAGTTAGTAACAATTAAAGAACTTTATTTCTAGTGTATTCTGGTCATCTTAACCCAAACTTAAGAGTTGACACTTAACTTGGCCTAATGGCGATCAAGATGCTTCAAGAACTTGGCCGCAAAGTGGACATTGTTAGGAGGAATGGCAAAAGATGGGAAATGGAATTTAGAAGTGGCTTAGGCGGTGACCAAACATTCGACCACGTAAAGCAATTTGCCAACTGCATCGATGTTAGCTTAAAAGCCCTGTCAAAAAAAAAGAAACTGAAAAATCGCAAAATTTCGGCAGAGAGAGAGAGCGGGGAAGAGCAGGGACAAATAAAATGCAAATGTAAATAGGTAAATAAAATACATACAGTTGGCATTTTGATTTCAGAGGCGGGAACACAAGTGTGAAGAGACCATCAAAGGGGCGTGAATTGTTTTAGCCAAATTCATTGGGCCAAAAAGCATCTGCGTTCCCTATTCCTGCACACACATTTTACCCTCATTTTATTCGGCTCTCTTTTTATTTTTAGCCCTAGCCATATGGTATACATATATACACACTACTGTAGGTGAGCAACAGTTGAAAACTTTTCTTTCTAATTTGTTTAGACAACCTGACAGTGTGACGCGCGCCACCTAGTGGCCAAAACTCTCAACTTTGATATACTTTCGGCCATTATTCTATTTGCAATTTCGCTCACAAACAACGGCAAATAAATAAGCAAATTGAAAAAATGTGAAACGAAATAAGGCAAACAAACTGCTAAACTGGAAAACTGCAAACTGTCAGGGGAGTGAAAATGGAAAGCGGTCGCCAGGAGGAGGAGGAGTTGGAGGCCAAGAGCTGAGTTGGAGGCAGCTACCGTTTTGGCACATGGCAATTTCCGTTGAGTGCACATGACAAAAATGTGGAATGTGCATAAAAAGTGCCACAAGATGTGGGCTCCTGCGAGGGGATGCAGGGGTAGAATTCCTTTCGCAAACTGGCAAAAAGTTAAAAGTTTAATTGTGCGCAACTTTGGGCAGGATGTGATGTCAACCCAGGCAACCGGCAGGGGCCAAAGGACATCTGTGACAAGTTCTATTAAGTTTATTTTATATATTCTCACATTTTGCATTTAAACAAAGCAGAACGTGCCAGTCGGTGCAGTCAGGGGAGTATAAATTAACTAGCTCGTATTAAAGTTTAAAACTGCATTAATATAACTTTGAAAAGGGTTTGAGTTCGTGCTTTAAATTTCAAATTTAATCTCTGAGGCAATGCCAACATGTTATTCTTAATCAAACTCCGAATTTTGGCGCAGTGGAGCCAAGGGAATTGGCCTGCTCGACTCATAAAACGTTTAAATGAAAGAAAAGCAATATGTTGTCGCCTGCAGATGACAAGCAAACATCGTGGCCAGGATGCACCGGGCTTCGGAGTGCCTAGTCCTTCGGCTTGAGGTCTCTGTAAAATATTTACCAACCATCAGCCGCTGTCATACTTTTTTAATTGACTTATCAATAATTCATGCAGCTCACACAGAGTGAGAGAGAGAGAGAGAGAGAGAGAGTGAGGAGAGGGACACATGTGAAGGGACTTCGCAGGACGAAGTGAGTGGGTGGATTGCTGGATGGGGCTGAGAATGAATACTCATAAATACAAATGAAGTCAGATTGCAGTGTGAATGAATAGGACAGCAGAGAGAGAGAGAGAGTGAGAGAAATGGAGATTCAGACAAAAGGTGAATTGCATTTACAACTCTTTTCCCACGTTCAGGTCAACGACTCTCAATCTCCCCATGTCATCCTTCCAGTTTTTCTTGTATTTTTCCAACCTTTCGCACTGCCAGAAGATTGCCTTCGTTTACTTTTCGGCTTGATATTTATTTTGATTAATTTAAGTCTCCTAGTCAGTAATATTTTTCATTTTCATGTGCAACTTTATCTTACACCGCCCTGGATTTTCCTTGCCTTTCATTTTGGCCAGAAACTGCAGGGGATAGTGAAAAGCAAGTGGAGCCAAGTGATTGATGCATTTTTAATGCGAATTTCCGTGGACTAAATCCAGCAGCAAGGCGGCAAAAGGTTCTCTGTGCATCTGTGCCTTGCAAACACATCCCAGTTGGATTAGGCTACGATTTAAAAATCTTAAAATATATCTGCTGCAATATTCTTTTGGCCGCTTTAAACTAAATCTTTAGCTTTTTGCGTTGGCCAACTTTTCCCATGCCATTAAGCTCTTGCCAACTATTCAGAGCAACCTGTGCGCTAGGACTTCAATAAATTTCCCAAAATCACGCGCGCATAAAAATCCATAAGCGTAGTTGGAATGGGTGGAGTAAAACAAAAGTAAGAGCATTTCTTTATCAAGGATAAAATCAAATTTAACGCATCGCTCGGTAGTAGGGGTAGACCCCCCCCTTTTTAACCAACCCCCTCCCAAGCGGCGGCCTTTGTGTGCGTGTAAGGCCACGTACCCACTTGACATGAAGGCAGTGCAGCGAGGCAAACGATGGGTGGTCGGTGGTTTGGTGGTTGGGTGGTTCAGTGGGTGGCTGGTGGGTTGGGTGGCTGGGCACGTGCCGCGTGGATTACGCGTGGCACGCTGCTGCGAAGAAATATGAAAGGGAAGCAGCGTGAAATATGTGCAGCATAAGACAAGGCGCATAATCAAAATGTAAGCAACAACACAGCGCATTGCAACAGCAGTAGCAACACCAATGGTTGCACATGCCACTTACACAAGTGCAAAGCATCGCCCCACATCTCCCCTGCCTCCCCCTCGTTTCCGGCTTTAGAAAGCAGCAGGCTGTCCCCCCTTTTTTTGGCCAAAAACAAAGGGCGCCGCACAAAAATCTTACGCCCGAGCTGCCATTTGATGTAGCGCACCATTATTTCAGGGGATTTTCCGAGGGGGTGTTGCTTGTATTGGGCCAGAAGCACTCGACATATCGATCATACTTTCTATTGCAGGCGAAATCGGGCGAAAGTCTTTAAATGATTCAGTCGAAAGCGAATGATTGAAAAGGATACTTTCAGCACATGTGATTGAATTTATAAACTTTTAATTTGAGCTCTATAAATCAAAGTCGTGAAGGAAGAGCAAAGGGTAGAGATACCTTCTGAATAAAAAGATTCAATCGAAATAATTTAATATTGTTGCTGCCGCAAATTTCCAAGATGAAAACTGTTCGAAAAGCTTTAAATTTAAGATGCTAGCTGCCAAATTTAGGTACTAGCTCTCTTTTGAAATCCAAGCCCCCCAAAGATAATCCCCAGCACAATTTGCATGGACCTTGCTTATGTACTCAAATGCAAATTCTAGCCCAAATTCTACTACTCCACTTAGAGTTTTCAGCTGCCAGGAGAAGTTTGCGCGACTTTCCACCGATTTATGCAATATTTCAGTATGCAGGACTCAGTATTCCCCAAGCTGTCACTTTTGTCGCATTTCGCTGCTGGGCCAGCTTCTTTTCGTTTTGGCCCGCCCAACGCTATCTTTATCTGCAGCTTTTTATTTCGTGCATCTTTTGGGATGGCGGAATGGAAGCTGTCACTCACCTCTTCCTCATTGCTGGCCGTATTCACGGAGTCCATGCTCTGCGAGAGTCCCAACGGGGCCAGAGCCATCTGATTCTCCATTATGGCGTTGCTGTTGCTGCTGCTGCTGCTGTTCAGGTTGTTGTTGCTGTCGCTAACGGCCGATGTTGCTGTTGTGCCAGTTGCTGCTGCTGCTGCTGTTGCTGCAGCGCTTCCTGCTGCTGCGGCTGTTGCTGCTGCTGTGGGGGCGGCGCTAGTGACGCTGCCTGCCGGCGAGGGCGTGGTCGGCGCGGAGGCGGTCGCGGAGTTGGACTCGTGCGAGTGCGATTCGTGGGCGGGACTGTCCGGCAAGCTGCCGCCGCTGGTCGGCACAGCAGCAACGGATGCTGCTATGGGCACAGCCGCAGATGCTGCTCCTGCACTGGTGTTGCTGTTGGTGTTGCTGTTGTGCTTGCTGCTGCTGCCGCTGCTCAGAAGGATGTGTTGCTGCTGCTGCTGTTGCGGTGCGTATCTGTGCAGCTGATAGCCGCCGTAGTGGGCCAGAGATTGCTGCTGGGCCTGGTGTTGCTGCTGCTGCGCCTGGTGTTGCTGATGCAAGTGCTGGTTCAGGAGAGCTGCTGCTGCCGCCTGGTTGAACTGGGCCAGTCGCTGTTGCTGCTGCTGCTGCTGTTGCTGCAACTGTGGTGAGGCGGCAACTGCGTAGGCAACTTGTTGCTGCTGCACGGCCTGCTGCTGTTGCTGCTGCACGGCCTGCTGCTGCTGCTGCGCCTGCTGTTGCTGCTGCTGCTGGTGGTGGGCGGCGACGGCGGCCGCGAACTGCGTGGGATGGGCGAAGCTCAGCTGGTGGTGGTGCGGATGCGAGATCGGATGCGAGTGCGAGATCTGGTGTGTGTGGGCGATCTGGTGTGTGTGCGAGATCGGGTGACCTTTGACCGAGACGGGCACGGGCACGGAAACGGGCAGCGGTACGGACACCGGAACGGGCACGGGAACGGTCACCGGCAGCACGGAGACGGCGGCGGCACACTGGCGCTTGGGCGACGGCGACAACACCTGTGGGGCACTTGCTGGCGTCTGCGGCAGCGTCGGCCTGCGTTTTATCGCAATCGACGAAATGGTGATGGCTTTTTCGAACACCGCCTGCTGGTTGTTGTTGCTCGGATGGCTGCTGCTGCTGATCTGATTGATCGGGCCAATCGAATTGATAGGATTGCTGATGGCTGCTGGTGTCGTCGGCGCTGCTGGCAACAGATGTTGCAGTTGCAGTTGCGGTTCGGCGGCTGCTGCAGCGGCTGCGGCGGCGGTGGCGGCTATGAGCAGTTGATGATGGCTGCCCAACAGGTCCTGGTAGTTGGCTATTTTGACGAGTCAGTTGAACTGCGAAGAAGCAGAACAGAGAGGAAATTAATATTTTAAACTAAACTATAATATTTATTTCACCAAATATTAATTTTCGCAAGTAATCAGAATATGTAGCCCTCCCTTCGCTTAGACCCGCTGAACTTCTGACGTTAAACAGAAGTCAAATATTTGGCCATCGTGTGAGCTATTGTTTTTTCGTAGATGTATGCAAATAGTACTTCGATATGTCGATATACTTTCGGGTTTATTTAGCATAATGCAAATGTTTACATGAGAGGCAACGGGAGCACGAAGGTCTTGAACAACACTGCATAAATCAAAAGCAAATATGGTGACAAATGTGTTCAATGGAAGGGGATGAGATGAAAAAGCAACTGGCAAGCATTGAGATTCAAAATGTACTGGAAATATGCAGAGCTTATCGGTGTCGCAGATAAATTAAACTTATGGAGTGCCACTTGATTAACTGATAGTCAACGCCATACAAACTATGAATGTTAAATGTATCTCAACTTCGAACCCAAAACATTTCAATTCAGCAGATGTTTGTCCAAACCATCTGCCTTTAAGATTGCCTACACATATGCAAGTATGCAAGGAATGCACATAAACATAGTGGGCCAGTGCGAGCAAACACAGAGGGCTCTTGTTCTTTCTTTCAGTGTATGGTATTTCTTCAGTGTAGTGAGACATCAGCAGCAACAACAAGACCAGCTGGCTGGCAACTCCATTGCGTAGTTGGGTACGAAAAAATTTTAATACACAGAGGCAAGCAGCGGCAAAATGGGAATAACAGCAACCGCAAGGCAAACAGAACAAACAAACAAACAAAACCCCCAGATACTCAGGGCAGACTATCCAGAACTCACAGGAGGGTGATGGAGTGAGGGGGGTGCTGAGCGGGAAACCAACTTGAAAATTGAGCTGACAACAAACCGAAATTGTATTACAAACGCTCGCTTGAGCTGGCAAAAATATGCACATAACTAAAGTTCAGATCTCGAAGATATGTTTCGGGATCTCCATATGCATATGGATGTGAGTTGATGTGTAAATATATGCGGGTTGCTACACAAACAGGGCTTTGAATGCGGATTATAATGGAGCAAGGACAGAATCGAACCAACACCCCCTCCCCACATCGCTCCACTTCGACGCCTGTGAATTGTATCTGTATCTGTATCTGAATCAGTATCTAGCGAATGATTCTATGCAGCGCGCTTGGATAATTCCGCATACTTTGCATATGACAAAATATGCAGGCGATAAAACAAACTTTCGGGCTGCTAAGACCTCATCAGATTCGAAGAGGAAGTCGATTCAAGACCTAATGCGAGTTTAATACGACCCCGCCAATCAACGATGATTTGAGGATGGCAGCCGCACTAATCCTGTATGATTAATAATTGATCAAGAAACAACAGGGGCAACCGCACAATGAATTTAAAGTAGACAATGGAGCGCCCAGTTATGTGTGGGCTTATATAAATAAGTGGGTATATTTAAAAGTGTGTTCGGTATCGAGTGGCATGAGATTTATGGCCGAAACTTGCGGACACTTTGCGATTAATGAACGGGCGGTCCACCGGGCGTATGCGCAATGGCCGAAATATAACAAAATCTTATGGCATACGCATTAATATTTTCCAATTATAGCATTGATCATTAAGTTGAGCCATAGATATAAATGAAATTGATTTCCATAGGAACAATTAATTAAATACGAGAGCGAATAACAACTTGTTGCCGCAATTTGTGAGAGCAGATAGTGCGATACGGTGTGTATAATAGAATTGAATTTCTCCCAAAAGGCTGCCTGGGCTTTGAAATCGGAATTCTCAATGCACTTTTGCAGCAATAAATAAGTGACTAACCCTCGCCAGGCATTGTTTGCATAAGCAGCAGCAAATTCTAACAAAATACAATGGGAAAAGTCGGGGAAAATCGGGTTTTGGGAGGGAAGGGGCTGCAATGGAACCCGGAGAGTAACAATACTGGTTGGTTGTAGCCCGTCTATGCCATGGCCCTGGAAATTAGACGGTAGAAATGTGAAAAAGTGTACGGAAAAGGTCGGAGGGAAAAAAAACGCATACACAAAACAGCGAGTCATAAATATTGCTAATGAATTTCCCGCACGCTTTGCTAAATAACAACAATAACAAACCGAACCGAATCGAGTCGAGTCGCTCCCGCAACTATGCTGAAACGGAAGTTGGGAGCGGGAGCGTTTGTTGTTTTGTTTTTGGCTCGAAATAAATATAATTAAATGTAATTTTTATAATGACAAATGCCTTTGTTGTCTGTGGCGCGCCCTCACCAGTATAAAAAAAAAGGGGAAGTTGAGCAATTATAGCTGAGCACATCCACGAAACCGAAACGAACTCAGAAATTGTGTATCCCAACTTTGCTAGCGCAAAATCTAGAGCAGAGCTTCGCAGCTTTATGGCTTGGCTTACAGATCAATTTTTGTTGGCTGTATAAAACGCGAGTTTGCCCTCTGGCAAAGTCGATTTGCCTGCTGTTCGCTCGATTAGCTGGCTAAAGGCCCTATCCCTTCGCCGCCCCCTCGCAATCAATCGAGATCCATTGTAAAATTGTAGAAAACAGAGACACACACACACGGCGGCTAATAGATGCACGCCCACGATCCTCAGGGGCATTATGATGATGATGATCGGATCGCAAACGAGTTTTGCCATAAAAATAAAGATGATTTTGGCCAGATCACTTGTCAGCAACTGAGATCGCAATTAGCATTGCTAATGCGTGCGGATAGACAAAGCCCAAAGTACTTGTATCTGTAAGTACGCTGCAAGTATCTGCAGCTCCCACGTGATATTTTTTGTGTGCTGCGCATTCCGCGCGTCGTTGAAAGCACTTGAGATAACTACGATGTGTTATAGATACACTCGTCCGTCGCTCGTCTTGGATGCAAATGTATCGTGTTTCGTGTCAAATGTCCAAATTTGTCAACAGTTCGTCATTATGATGATGATGATTGCTAGATAGCAGAGCCCCAGAATTGGATGAGCTGACACGCCTAGTGGCACTAGAATAATAAACTCGTCTCCATGGGCCAAGTGGTTCTGGCCATAAAATGGGCAAATATCTGCTGTCATTGTTATTGCTCTACACTCGCGCAGTTGCATAATTAATATTTAATAAGACTAAGGCATTGCCAAAAGTTTTCTCGAGTGAAATATTCTGTTTCTCGGCTCTTTCCTGCCCAATTTTATTTTAACTCCTCTTCGTACACCTGTCTTCATTCCCAAATTTGATGAGAACTATAGTTTTGGGCTGCTTAGCTACCTTTTAAAAATAATAAATATTTTATTTATGCTGTTTAAAATTTTTACTCAAAAGGAAACTGCGCACATCTTGACCCACTTTCCTTTATTTGCAATTCTTAATGCAAAGGCATTGCATTAGCTGCAAACTATTAAAATTATATCAATATTGAAGCATATATTATCAAATATCATCTTTAAGCTGAACAAGATACATAGCTCTTCGCTTTTTTTTTGACTTTTGGCGCACTAACTCACATTAGGATTGTTCCAAGGTTAAAGCCGCAGGGCATTGAAAGTTCGGCTTGTTCCTCAAGTTCTACCGCCCGAATGTTTGTTTTCGTTTTCAACTTTTCCCTGGCCAAAAGCACAGGGACGTGGGGGGGAGGGGAGAGGAAGTCTCGGTTTTGGCTCGTTGCGATGCTTATGTGCCGCATATATTATGATGCTCGAGCAACATTTTTTATAAGTTGGCATGCTCCAATTCTTTGGTGCAAGAGCTCGACTCTTGCCTCACGGCAGCCCGTCTCCATTTGCCATCGGCTGGGGGATTGGCGGTGGAAAAGTTGAGGATGAACCATGCCGAATGTGTGTGCGAAAGTATCTACGAGTTAGTTGGTTCTCGGCAACTTATTTCTCCTTTGGCTTCGACTCTTCGCCATACATTGAGATGAATACAAAAAACGAAGAAGAAGGGTGTACTACTTCCTTCGTTTTTCACAAAATTACAAAATCCATTAAGTTGCTTGCACGCAACTTAAACATAAATCCATCATACGCCATGTGGCACACACAGATACACAGACAGACAGAAAGAGAGGCAAGGACAAGTTGCAAGTGGTGGGGTGTGGGTGGTGTGTGTGTGTTTTAGGTTAGTGTAGCATAAGTATAGGTAGCATATCCACGCTATATGGCATGCACCAGCCACGCCCCCCGCTGCGACGCCCCCTGCTCTGCTGATTCGGCTGCTTTTATTATCCACGCCATATTTAATGCACAAACATTCAGACACTCGAGTAGGTAAGTGGGTTGGGCGCAGTCGACATCCACATCACATCTCTATGTAGTCTGTGTAACTTTGGGTCTGTTATGTAGCCTCTTGCCTTTTCTTTAGCCTGCAAGGCTTTCAATTTAATTTCCTTGCCCGACTTGACTGCCTGACTGACGAACTTTGAGCTCACACTTTTCGCCAGCTCGTCGATACTTTCCAATTTGCTTTCAATAGACGGAGACTCCCTTTCCGAGGCGCTGTGTATCTTTTAGCTGATAGCTTGAGATACCATAAATCATAGAACCGATTACGCCAAATTGCAAACGTTAATGTAATAAAACCTCGGACCCAAAATTGCCAGTGAACTTAAGTAGACGCGAAGACGAAAGAGCGATGTGGGAAAAGTAAAACTCACGTCTTGGGAGAATTGAGCGGGAAGAAAGAGCAGACAGCAAGACAATAGACTCTGCGTGTGAGAGTGAGCTTCAGTCTGCAGAATCTAGTTCAAAAGTTCAAGCGAAAAGCGGAGATTGAAAGACACCAGAAGACACGACGATCGCAGAGAAAGGGAGTCGCAAGATGAGATTGCTCGTTTTCGGGGGCTTCTGTTTTGGGCCAAAACCTGGCTGGGTGTTTACACCAGGGTCCGGCAATAAGCTAGCTGCTAGCTGCTAGCTGCTTGCTGGTTGTGGTTTTCGAGAATGCTTTTCGCCAGTTGCTACAGTTGCCACAATCAAAGTGTAATGCCAACTTGGCCAGATGACCGCAAATCAATGTGCATCAGTGATTTGCGTGTCGGTGACAAGTACGTTCCATGTGCATGCATATTGCAAAATGTGTGGATGGATCGAAACAATACGAAACGATTAAGGTGAGGAACTCTAGCCTGCTCGAAGGCAATTTTGTAACCGCACCAAACGAACGAAACTAGAACCGATGACAAATGCCCTGACGCCTGACAAATGCCATTGTCGTCATCTCCATCATCATCAATGTCGAGATGAACACCCAACGCCACCCACCTCCCACTTGCTGCCCTTTGTTGCCGCAATCTCGGGCGCTTCCATTAGCATTCGCAATTAATTTCCATCTGCGCTGAATTTTTACAAATTTCTAAGCCAGCCCGGGGAATCAAAATGCTACGAAATGTGAAAAAAATCCTACACAAATCGCTGGGGAAGAATCTCTAAGCTCTCGCATATACATCTCTACTCTATATACTTTTTTTTATTATTGCACGAGGCTAATTAACATTAATATTGCATAATTAAAGCGGAACGAGCAACGGAAGCCGAAAAAACAATAGAAAAAGAGACCGAAAGTAGTGGCGGTGGGGCCGGAAAATCTCCATGAGTAGGCAATCCCCAGATGGTCTGTCAGTGGGTCAGTGTCAAGGGTTTTTCCCGCAGAAGCGGACAAGGAAAAGCTTTTCGGCCAACCCAATTTATATTAATTTCGACTGCTAGAGATGAAGAGCTAAACCCTCATTTGATTACTCAATTATTGTGCGTAAATTAGGAGTATTGTCTCTTGGCTGCCCAAGTGTTGGCCTTTTCGCAAATCCCTGGCAAACCGCAAAAATCTTTGAGAAATCAAGACCATTTGTGGTTGATGTTTGACAATATGGGTAGAGAAGTCTCTATTGTATTGAAATGTATCTTCTTCTGCAAGGCAAAAATCAATGAACCAGGCCTGAAAGTGCTCCCACTTTTTTGGCCACGACTGTATGCCTATGACTATCCACTTCCGCTTGGCCATTCAGCAAAGTAAGTAGTCCTCTCTGTGCATTTGTGAAATTGCCTCGAATTAAGCGCAAAGTGCGTGTGCGTCTTCAACTGTTTGCTGCTCTTTCTTTTTCATAAATTGCGCTTTGTTTATTATGCCGCCCCCTCAATCACCCCCTCCGATGCCACCATTCATTGCTGACCCGGCTTGGGAATGATGTCATTAATTAATGTGAATGAGTTCAGTATGATGTCAATTAGCTGCGGAAAGCGCACTTGGAGGCAGAAGCTGAAGAGGCGGCTCAGCAGGCAAAGTGCATCGGGTAATTTGTTATTGGAGAGAGAACCACCCACACACGCACACACTCACAGATGCAATTGGCAGACAGACACACTGGCGGCTTAAAAAAAAAAAGCCGGAAACTGGGAAGATTCTGTTCATTTATCCTCGATTATCATAAGCAGCTGCTCGGTGCTTAGGAAACAGAATAAAAAACGCTGAAAGCTTTATCTTCGGCAGGCAGAAAACTTGGCCAAAAGTACTTAACAATAGTTAAGACCCGCTCGCAGTGGGCACTAAAAAAAAAAGTAGAAGGCTGGCATAATCATTAAAACGCGACGCGCAATGGAGGAGGCCAAGAGCAGAAATATAATAACACTAAGTAAATGCAATAAAATGAAAATCCAACTGGGAAAATTTCGCCATGATTTATTGTTGTTCCCGAACAAAAAGGAGAGCAGCAGCAAAAAGAAAAGGAGCTCGGAAAAGTGAAGTAAAAGGCATTATGCAGATCAAACTCGATGGAAAACTTTTGTTGGCTCTGCGCTTACTTACGAAAACATTTTCGTATGCCTTTTTTTTTGGGGCACAAAGAACTTGGGATTTAGCTCACCTGCAAAGATAAAAGAGAAGCACTCATTAGTTATTTGCTTATTAAAATATTGGATTTCATAAGCTAATACTTAAAGCATTAAATTATGGACTTTGTGGCTACTTAAATATGTTATTTCCAAAGCGAACAATATATGGAATTTTGATTTATGGCTCACAACAAGCGTAAATCAATATTTTCAACTCAAAGAAAATCAATTAAATTTCACTAAGAAGAGAGAGACATACAGCGAACCGTAAAATGTAAATGGTTTTTTAACTAACACAGAAGCCTCATAAATTTTAAGACGCCAAAATTTGAAAGTTTTCAAAGCTCAACTTAGATTTGTTCCCTTTGCAAACGCAAATTGCATGTTTCAGACAACCGATTTGTTTGCGGAGTGCGGTCATTGATTTTGTGCCTCTGGTTTTGCTACTCCGGCCAATTGTTGCCACAATTTGTTAATGCAAAAAAGCGAAAGGCAAAATATCGAACCGACTTCAGAGCTCCAATTCGAGTTTAGTCTGTGATTTTGCGGCATGTGTTTGTGCAGCGAAGGCGAAACAATTTTTGTGGTCAAGAGCCTTTCACCAAACGAGAGGAATAAAGAGCCAAAGAATGGAGTACAGTCCGAGTTCATAGCTCATGAACTCCCTCCATTTCCAAGAGATACCCACTTTGGGGCTGGTCATGTTTTCGCCCCCTTTTTGGCCCGGCTAACACTGTAAGCTATGCTCGCTTTTTTTCCCCCCCTTCCCAGGAAAATTAGTTTAGCCCTTGGCTCGCCTCTTATTCACGTTTAAAGAATGCCTTCCATGGTTTTGTTTTACGTTCCTTTGCTTTTGTTTATTCCCTCTGCTCCTGGCTCTGACTTTTTGGGGTTTCCCTTCTGGTCGGAAATGGGAAATAAATGGTTACCGAGACCTGCAATCAGTGTGCATTCCTATCTGTCAATGGGAAATCAGTCAAAGCTACGAAACAGGGTCCATCAAGAGGAATTACCCAGCCAGATACAAAAGTATCTCGAAGTGTTTGGCAGCAATTGCTAATGATGTGCAAACACAAGGCTAGCAAATAGCTAAAAAGAAGCAACGATTGAGAAGCAGAAATCTTTCGAGAGGTGACAGATGGGAAAATACTGATAAAACCGGACAATTTTTGCCAGGAGCTGCTTCCCCAATTAGCTTATTGCAAAATAAATGAAAATATAAATTATATAGTGAGTGGGGCAGCCCACACACACAATAAAGCAAGTGACAGCCCTTAAAGACAAAAACTCTGGCGATATTTACTTATGAGCAGCTCAAACTTGGTATCCAAATGCTTTCATATCCTGAACTTCTGGTTTCTGGCAAATTTGCATGTTTAGTGCAGTGAGAAAAATAAGTTATTATTATTAAATTATTTGAGTTAATAATGTAATACCTCCATATTTAGATAAGTCGCATTATGTGACTAGATTTTATGACTTTTCCGATAATTATCTTGAATGTTTTTGCAAGGATATTGGTTTTTCTTTCTCTGTGACTACCTGTTCCGAGTTCTGAAGGGGTGGCAGTTTTGTCTGATTGGGGGTGTCTGGGCTTCCACACACACACACACCGACTGTCGGAGTCTCGGATTACATGCTGGCAGCCCTTTTTGATGGATGGATGGATGGATGGGTGGGCGCATTCCGTGCCTTTTCCCTTTTGCTTACTTACTTAAACAAGAGCAGCGAACACACAGAACACAAAACTGGTTGTCGCCGGGCGAAGTGAAGAATCGTGTGAGCAAACCTGGAGATCAGTGGAAAGAGTGGTGCGGAGTGCTGAGGAGTGGAGTGGAGGTGGACTGCCAAAAGGGGTCGGGGAACGAGTGACAGTTGGCACGGAAGTGGTTTTGATTTAATGCCGCTTGGCGCTGAATGACGCAAGATAAACAGATGCTACCCGGCGAAGAACAGGTGTCGACAGGTGGGAGAAGCAGCGCGGGAAAGGTAAATGAAGGAAAGAGAGAAAGAAGTGGGGCGAAACCAAAGTCGATTAGGATACACCTTAAATGGGCATCGGAAAAGGAGCACCTTTTATGATTCATTTGGCGACTGCCCAAATCGGCAGCTTATTATAAATGCAAGTTAATCTGCAGTCAAAGTGGATATAGAATGGACAGAAATTAAAAAGGTCATGGCACAATTTTTTAAAAAATCTGTTCGTTAATAGGGCTTAAGTTTGCTGAAAAATGTAAGAGCCAGCTTAAAAATGTCACTGTATGTTGGAAATCTTGATTCTTGATTTAGCCGCTTCAGTTTCTCCCCTGCAAACATTTCACGCACTTTTGATTGTTCTTGTGCGGTTTATCTAATTTGTAATTGCTGCTGAAAATGAAATTCCGAAACAGAGGAGGGCCAAACCACAGAATACAATCACAGTAAACGAATGGCTGGTACTCAAGGACTAAGGGCTGATGCGGAATTTTCGAAGGGAGCATCAGGAAATGGAGGCAGACAAAATAAATCCCCCCACTGGGCATACTTGTGGCTTATTGGCAATCAAATTTGGCACAGAGCTCGTGTCTAAGCCAAGGCAAATGGAGGCAGTGCCACAATGGAGCAGGCTGGAAATGCAGGGTGGGAATGTGAGTCTTGGCTGATTAGCATAATTGACTTTGTGTTAAATTTAGCATTTAATTAATGCGAAGGCAGAGCTAGCGAGCAATTGGCCAATATGTAACGCCAATCGGTTTGCAAACTGGCGATTTGTAAACGCAGATTTAGGGGAAACACCAACCAACTAACCTACCAACCTTCCAACCAACCAGGCAGCCCAATTTTCCAGGCGATTGTTGGTCCTCCTTTACGTTGCTCAGTCTGGCAAACACATGTGCTCCAATTTCGAGCCCAAAACTCTCTCCCAGCTCGCCGGCACTTGAACAAAGCCCGGCCATAATTGACTTTTCCAGCAGCAGACGCCGGCGGGCAAGCCACAACCACTTAACACCTCCCAGCCACCCACAAACAAAGCGACTGGAAGAAGGAAAGGCGTTCTAGAAAACTTTGGGCCAACCCCTCGGCAAAGCACTTAACATGTTCATCAATTGCGCCCGTCTTCTCCGCTTCCCCCACAATTTTCCGGCCCAGAGTCGCACATACAGCAGACACCCGACAAAGTGTCCCGGCTTACAGTGAAGCCTGGAAATGGAAAATAGAGCAGGTAGGAATTCCGCTGGGGTCGCCGCCAGTGATGGTGGTGGTGCAAATCTGGCCAAGCCAAAACAATGCAGTGCTCCCCAGCAAGGGAAAGAATCCAAAGACCATCAGAGAGCGCCGTGAAATTGTTTGGCGACAGGAAAAGCAGTCAAGAAAAGTGGAGCACATTTCAGCACTGCAATAAATCGGATAGAAGTCAACATAATATTACAAATTTTACTCTCACATAAAACTAATAATGTTTGTTAGGTATACTTTAAGTAGTTAAAGCTTGTTATAAGCTTTTAAATTAAATGCGTTACTATGCATAGTTTAACCCAAGAACTTCTCTTGCGATTTTTGTACACATTTTCTCTCAGTGCAGCGCAGAGGGAGTTGGCTGACAGCGAACGCCTACGCAGAGACGCTGTAATTTGTTAGATGCGCCACACCAAATGACAAAGCCAAAGCCAAGTCAAGGCCCCAAGATGTTGGGGCTGTAACTCAAATGGAGCTTGAAGAAGAGCTGTCTGCGATGTAGGCGATCAAAAATGTGGCAAACTAAGTTTGGTCAAAAGTCTAGACAAGAATCTTAGCTAATGAATGTCATCGCAAAGAACTAGTTAAACCAGTTTAAGGAGCACTCGCGTCTCGGCAAGTCTTTCAAACGGATGAGTTTTGGGCCTTTGAGGAATCTCCCAGGGGCACTTTATTTTAATGCCATACCAGAAAGGTGTTACGCGCTTTTCCCCAGGGCATATTTTTCCCGAGTGATGATGGCAAAACCAGTTTGGTTTATTCCATTAAAATTTCTGGGACCCGCTTGTAATTTTTCGAATATCAGAATGGGTAAGGGTTTATTACCTTAAAGCGTAACTAAGCTTTTACATATAATTTCTTCTCTCAAAAATAACAAAATATCAGGTATATTTAAGTTGCTTTTGGCCACTTTTGTGAGCATGACATCTCTATGCGATCTTTGCGAACCAAAGCCATGATTAATTTGCCTTTTTGGCCGCACACGCCGAACGCTCGAATGACTGAGAGCTGGAAGGTTTCCTCACTCAACGCGGTGTCAAATGCGAATGGTACCCCGCTCAAGTTGATGAACACTTTGTGGAAGTTTATGCAAATGACCAGTTGTTGGAGTAGCTGCATAAGTATCCGCATAATTACCCATAATGAGTAGAAAATGGAAAGTATCCGACGAGTGGGTTAAGCAAACTCTGGTTGAACGACCAAGGGGTCGGTCATCGATTGGCGGCGGCGTTTCCAGTGAAGCATATGACTACGTTTATCTGTAGTTATTACCAACTCGAGGTGTAAACGGATACAGAACTTTGGCTGAAAAGCGGTAACACGTTGCGCAAATTTGCATGGCGTCAACAGGTGGCTCGCTGGCAAACCGAAGCGCGAAATCTATTTATTTAGTTACACATTTCGCTTTGTTTTCGTCTTGCTTTCAACTTGAGCCAACTTGAAGCACTTGGGCCACAGTTTTGTGGACTCTTACTTCTTGGCTCGCTCCGGGCAATGTCAGCTCACTCGGCTTTTAGCTGCACTTCACATCTTCGACTGGAAACCAACTGCTGCTGCTGCTGCTGCAGCCAAAATGCAAATCTAAGTGATGCAACAAAACAGTCAAGCTCAGCTGAAAAGCACCAGAGTCAACGTTTTCTTCTCGTTCGATCTTCGATGGCTGCTTCGAGGTCTCCATCTGAACTCAACTCGGCTTGGCATGACTTGGCTCTCCAGTTGGAGTTGAAGTTGGAGCTGGAGCTTCAGCTCGGAGCAAACAAAAAGACGGGGCCCCGGGCATCGGAGACTTTGTAATAATCCCCACTAACAGTTGGAAACACTCGCCATACACAACGCATAAATATATCTACATGATGTGGCTTCGGGGGAACGAATGGCTTTCTGATGATGATGGTGACGATGACGGGGTTGAAGGCAGTCTATCAATGCAGTTTTCCCATTAGAGATGGCTTCGTGACCGGCAAGAGTTTAAAAAACAAACCAAACCAACTTCTTTGCTACTTTATTTAATTTTTCCTTGATTATTAGGCTATCTTCGGATTATAATAATGAAAATAGTTTATTTGGTTAGATTGATAGTATTCTTTTTTCGTTGAATTTCCCTTTGCCCATCACTACTCGCACATTACTCGCTCATTGCCATTTGCAATTTCCCGCTGATTTCTGTTGCTTTTCACCAAAGCCATTGTCTTCATCGCCTCGCTTGAAGTTGTGAGCCACTTCCACTGGGATTCGTATTCGGATTAGTATTCAGATTCGGTTTTGTTTTATTTTTCCAACTCTTTCTGCTGAGCGGCGCGTCAGAAACTCGAGCATGGGTATCAATCTCTCCATTGGAGTCGTCATCGCAGTTCGAGACCCTCTGCATCTCGACTGCCAGTCGGTTATTGCATTGTAAAGACAGAAGGCGACAGCCACAAAGGCAACGTAATGATGTTTGCGTCATGAGCGGCATTTCTAGCTCAAGAGTGTGGAGTATCGCCATATCTACATATATCTAAGTTTATCTGTATCTTTGTATCTGCTGTCGTGCACTTGTAGAGCTCCGCTGCTCGTCGCCCGTCGCTCGTCGCTCAAACATCTCACATTTCGCAGTTGCGGGTACTGCGAATATTGTGTAATATATGTAGGACGGCATTGTTGCTGGCTTGCCGGGAATTGGGTAATCCATATGGCCAATATCAAATATGTACCACCAGCACCTCAAACTCAAAACTCACTGAAAGCGAAACGCTCGACATGGCAAATATATGAAACTCATCTCCGCACATTGAGATGGATTGGCGCGTTACATTTGCATCTTTTGCATAGTTTATCAATTTAATGTGCCATCGAGGCTAAAGCCTTTTGATAAATTGCTCGAAACGAAAGCAACGTTTTCTGTATCTGTATCTCTCAGATATCTCTGTGATGTGTACATAAATATGAAACGAGGCAAATTCAACAATCAATCAGCGGAAGACGACACTCAATGCAAATGGCCAATTTGTTTATAAATAAATGTTTGACAATTTTTGAGAGACTAAGAGGTGGGAGAGGAATAAGAGTTTTATGGGCAACACAAACCAGTAGCAAAACAATATTGGTTCTGGAGATACAAACATATTGATTCGAAATTGAATTTTCCATTCGAAATGAAAATAAACCTGTATTTATGTATATTTTGTTAAGATACATATTCTAAAACCTTTTTTCCCTTTGTTATTGAACATTTAGTAAATGAATTATAATTTTTGCTGGACCGTAGAGTACAGTTTATAATTTGTTCGAGTGCAGCTAAGCACGTGCGCCTACAATAAAATTTCGAAATTTATTGCCTGGTTACTGTAAAAATACAGGATACCTTTTTGGCCACTTCCACCCCTCGGGTCCTTGCCAACCCCCGCCCCAAGCAACCGGCTCCTTGACCCCGCTGCATGTGTGTGTGAGTGTAACCATGTATTAATGTTGCATGTTCATTTGGTTTGCGTGCAGGTCTTTCGACGCTTTTGCTTCGACTCATGCTGGTAGTAAATTACGGTGGCCGAGCCACCGAACGAAAACGAACCCCTAACCTTGGTTGCAACCCCTGGTCGGTGCTGGCGTATCCAGAGTTTCGGGCTGGTTTCCAGGACTGCTTGCCACTATTTCCAGATCCTGCCATGCCTTGTTGTCCTGCCCCTAAAAACGAACCGCGCGACAGCTGATGGCGATGGTTTCCTCTTTCTGGCCCGCTTCGCAATTGGTTTTATGACCACCCAAAGGCCACTGAACCGCACCTTAAAAAAGGCGCTAAAGCAAAACGTGGCCAAGTCGCAGTTTGATTAAAACTATACACGGCGCACACGGAGACAAATACACATGGACTACAGTAATAAATGGCCATACATGGACACATGGGAGCAGCCGCCTTTGGTCTTCAAACTCGCTGATGTCGCTTTTTTCTTTTTTTTGGTTCTGTTTTTGGTTGGTATACCCTTACATAGGGTTCCATTATAATTCCCAGAAGGTCGACGTTATCGGAGGGAAGAAAGCGTATCCACACCTTTGTTGAATATTTGCGTATTTTGTATAATTCTCAAAAATGCATTATAACATTTCTTTACTTTTTTTGTAATTTTTTGTTTGGTGTGAATACCTAATAGAAATGACTGAATTATTCACTTATCTGGAATTATTTGTAAGTTATGTAGCAGAAACGATCAGTTGCAATCAATCTTTCCTTTCTAGCTTTAAAAACTCTATATGACAGGGTATCCTACGTTCGACCCTCACAGTAGTCCAACTCTTCTCGTATTTTGTAATGCTTTTTTGTTTTAATAGTCTTGGTTTGACCTCGTCACCGGTTCGCGTTTTGGCCCAGCGGCGCTCCCTTCCTGACCCTTTGGCTTCCTCTTCCTGTCGACCATCTGTTCGCTGTTCGCCCTCTCGCTGTCTCTGTCGCACACCGGCACACACAAAGTATCCATCTCTTTCAGACCGCGTATGTTTGCCGGGCGGCTGGTTTGTCATGTTTCATGTCGGAAGTGGAAATTATCCGCAATGCACTTTGCCATTGCCATTGCCCTGGTGACTGACTGGTTACCCACTGCCACTCCACCAATCCACCACTCCAGCTCTGTCCTCTCCGCCCCTCTGCATCCGTATCTGTCTCCCTCTGGGCCTCCCTTTTGGCCTTAGCATTTTGGTTTCGTTTCGTTTTCATTACCCGCTATCGCAATCCCCTGGCAAGTCATTGACACACCTGTGGTGAGCATTATCAGGGGCGGAATGGACTGGCAAGGAAGGTAGGGAGAGGTTGGGTTAGGTCCCTAACAACCAGGTAATACAACTCCCCAAACCCTTCATTCCGCGCCCGGAGACTCGCATTCTCTGGAGAATTTGAGCATTTGCAGGCGGTTTTACCTCAGTGAATTGCATTGTTGATGGCGGAATGGATAGATACGCGTATGAAATGTATAGCATTAGGTGCATGCGACGAGATCGTTAGGCGTTTGCCCAAAGGTGGTCATTAAAAGTCTCTGTATTTATATAATGTATACATATTCATTAATAATCAATAATTATAAGTGAAATTATATTTATACTTGGCAAAAACTTTTCTCAATCAAAAGCTCGCTAAAATGTCAGCTACCAGAGCTCTAGGTGATTATCTAACTTTCTACTATCCCACCGAACAGAAAACAATTTTGGAAACAGTAGTTTCCCAGAACAGAACTTTCCCCCTGGCACAGAAAGCGAACACACACACAAAAGTTCGAATAACACTTCCGAAAACCATTTGCGATGTTGGCGATAATTGTTTGTAACTAGTTACAAACCAGACCCGCACACCGAGCCCCCTTCTCCATAAAGCAAATGACCCTTATGTGGCGAACCTCATTACGACACTTTGGTCATTCGCCACGCATTCAGAAACGATTCTTTTCAGAATCGAAGAACCTAATGATCATTCGATTCATTTCTGGTTTTCATGGCGGTCTATAGGATGAAAAAAGAGAGAGAGAGAGAGAGAAAGAGAGAGAGGGGGACAGAAGTCTCGGCATAAATTCAATTAGATTTTATTGATGATTGATTTCTGTTCGTGGGGAGGGGGCAGAAAAGCAGTGCGGGGTCAGAGTTTCCCGCGAGATCTTCGAAGATAATTCTCTCTTTTTCTCTTGCAGAAAACATGCGCTAATTGTCTTTAATTCAATTAGGACACAGTCACACACACACACATACAAACAGACCATTCCACACTTAACTTCAATTGCTGTGACCCAACGAGCCACCTCCCCCTGCCCCCCATCCGACCCTGACTGTCTTTACTCTTAGCTGAATTCATCGGAAACTCGAATTTATCTGGCGTATCGCCTGTTTCCCATATGCATATATTTTATGGATTCGTGATTATATTTCCGCTCCCAAACGCAAATAAACACGCATACCGATAGGCAAACAGTCCAAGTTTATTGATATAGTTTCCTATAGCCCTCTCTTTCGCCCTCTGATTTGCTGTCTCATTGCCCGCCTGTTGAACAAATGCGAGAAAAGTATTCATGCAATTGCCGGCTCTTGTTATCAGCGTTATACCTAGATATGTATGATATTTATATTTATATTTGTATACGATTCGGTCCTCACTTGGGTCGATATTGTACGCAAACAGCATTTGGCCATCAGCAATCGATAGATAAGTTGGAATTGGCTTTGGTTTCGACTCCAATCTCGCCGAAGACAGCTGACACTCCCCATGCCGCCGGAGCCAGGCCCCCCTCTCCCACCCAACATAATCACCCCTCCAACCATCGATCAGTTGGACTTATTGCGGGGCTCGTTAGGCGACCCATGACGGATATTATTGGGAGGTCTGGGTCGCTGGTCTGGCATTCCGGGCGAGAAAGAGAGGAAACACCGCATGCAAGTCGTGTGCACTGACAGAAATTAGTAGGCATTCCAAATTCTCATATAATATCTGCTATCACACTTCCAAAGTAATGAAAACCCTGATACATTGCTTACAATTATACTGCACAGGTGCGCTTCGTCACTACGTGATCTGCCGCCTGAGAGAAGTAATTGCTAAATTATACGTATTTAAATTTATTTATTTATTTATTATTTATTTATTTATTATTTATTTATTTTATTTTTTTAGAGGTGCAATTGATGCTCCACTCAAACCACAACTTTCTTCGGCTGCCACCAATAAACTCCTTAAAAAACGATCTGATTTCTCGCTGTGCATGGGCATGACTTGCCCAAAGTTCGCTTTTCTCCCCCAAGTGAACGCTATGTACAGAGGTGGTCAAAAGTATTTACACAACGAGCTTTTTTTTCAATTAGTTGACAATTGAAAAAAAAGCTCGTTGTGTAAATACTTTTGACCACCTCTGTACATATCTTACTCTCTCGTTTGGGCTTATTGTTTTAGTTGCCTTGCTCCGCTTCGCTTTGAGCAGCTGCTATATAGACTTACATATATATATATACATATATACATATAGAGTCAACAGCGACTGGACAAACAACAACTACAATCTACATACAGTTCATTTTAATTGACATCGATAATTAAAAAACTATTTTGAGTTTGACTTTTTGTATCGCCAAGTTTCCTCCACGAGCTGAGCTAAGCAGTTTTCAGTTTTTCAGCAACGCTCTCTTTTAATTCCGTGAGCTTGCATGTTGGCTTTATGATCTATAACCCCAAAAGCCTTTGTCTCACAGATACTTGCTCTACTTTCCCGCGTTTTCATTGTTTCTCAGCTGCAACCACTGAAAGGTCGAGGTGCTGGCCACTCGCCACTCGAGAGGCAAACCAAGTCAAGGGCCAAGCTGCAAGTTTTGCCCCAAACAGCACCACCTCCCCCTTTGCTATCTTCTATATCTGCTGCTGTCGTAATTACCCAACAATTAATAAAGTTAACCACTTTCGTTGTTTGATATCTACCTCATTGCGCCGTCAAGTGCGAGGTTCTGATTACGAATCACGGAAAATATCTCGAGCTCATAAAAGTAAGTAACGCTATGAAAACCCAAAAGCCGTTCGCCTCTGACACACATAGTGTAATCGGTTATTGGTATATTGATAAAAAAAAGAAAGAAAAAACTAGGAAAATAAATAAGTACTATATAAGGCGCTGTGTTATGATTCGGAAGGCGACGACACCACAAAGTTGGCTTTAGATAAGATTCTCTACCTATACAGTAGCAGCGGTTTAATTGAACTTAATTGAAGGTGGTTGATTGCAGTTCTAGATTGAAAAGAGCGCTACTGAATTCGGTTGAAAGTCATTGTAATTGACAGCTAAAGTTATTAAAAACATATATAGCGCTTATATCCAGAAGTTCTCATTCAGATTCTTCTAATCATAACGTATTGCATAAGATATTTTCATTGTGTTTCCTATGAGTCAGTTAAAAATATATTGATCTAGAGCAAACTGAGTTCCTGTTCCCAGAAGTTCCCAGTTCGTTCACAAACTCTTCCACTCATATTTCAAAACTATCACCTAAAAAGTCTATACCCATGTGTAATTCGTGGAAATAGTCGTTAGATATGTATATATAGATATTTGTACATATATACTTTTTATCGGCGCAACTAAGAGGCATTAAGTAAAGTCCCAGCTTTGGTTCCCACTGCGAGGTTTCCTCCACGGCAACTCGGGCGATAAGAGTTGTGTTCCCTAGGCATAATTTGTGGGTCAAGTACAAAACCACTGCGTGGCTGCAGTGGAGCAGTGGGGCAGCTCTGGTAATATTCAGCAGATCGCAATTTCAATTTTCACTTTTTGATTTCGAATTCCGCTAAATCGGTTTACAATTTCTTTTTCTATGGATTTTCTATGGACTTTTATGCGGTGTTAATAAAGCCTTTGCAGACTTTTATAAATTTTGTTTGGCATAGGCGAGAGCTCAGCTTGATTTTGCGGACCTTTGTAATTTCTTTGGCCGCTCTATGGTTATTGAAATATTTTACCTTTTTGTAGTTATTATTACTGCTGCTGCTGTTGCCAGTCACTTTTAACTGGTTTTTGTGCCGTGCCGTTGGTGTGTGGCTATCGTAGTTGTTGGATTGCTGGAGTTTTACTTTTCAGCTGCACTGTAATTGAAATTTTTGTAGCCGTTGTTGCTGTAGAGCATTTCAAATTGTTTTGCACCGCCCACTTTGAATTATTTTATTCGCGTTTGATATATATACTCTGGGGATTTCCACATATATATACGTATATATCTATAGCGGTATTTTTATGTACGGATTTATGGGTTTTTCGCCTGTTCAGTTGGGTTTCGCAAATCAAATAATTTGTATCACAATTTTCTTTTTGGGTTGTTTTTCTTTGTATCGGTTTTTTTTCTCGGGATATATCCTCACTTTGATGCTACTGCGAGAATGAATAAATGGTAGTTAAATCATGGGTTGCGTAAACTTTGGTCATTAGCACTTCGTTTTGTCTTTTATGCAACATTAAAAACAAACACACAAATACACACATATGCATAATCCGAGAGTTGAAAGTTCTTGCAATGCGGCAAGAGTTGGCCATAATCAAATAAACCTGTTGGCTAAGACAAGAACGCAGCAGCAAAAGCAGCAGCAGCAGCTGATTTATGTTGCCGAGCTGGGAGATATATGTACATTGTACACATATAGAAATATGTATATTTATAGAGCTAGCGTTTTGTTAACCGGTTCTCAGCGCCTGGGTCTCGGATTCTTGGCCCGACAGCCAAAAGTCTTGGACTCGGCCAACAATTGATACAATTTGCGGGATAATTTTCTGCTGGCGTTGCCGACTTCTCTGATTTTCATGGCCGTTAGCGGGCGTGTGTGTGGGAAATTCCTCCCAGCTGCCGCCAGCAACCGGACTTTGGGGCCTGGGGCCACTTGCATAATGAGTGCAACCAGCGCAAGAACAGTGCAAGTCAACGACTTTCACACGCCCAAAAACAAAACAAAAAAACCAAAACCCAAACCAATGCCACAACCAAAAACCAAAGCCAAAGACTGCGAGCCTAATGAGGGGAAAGGCAGCAGTGCGAGAGTTGAAAAGGTCAGCGGCACCAGTGGTTGGAATGGGGGAAGAACGGCACAGAATTTACACTGAGAAAAAAGTAGGAAGTATTCCAAATAAAATAGTAAAGTTCTCTGCTTTTAACACTAAAGATGTTTATGCTAATATTACTAAAAGTTTGGGAGCGTACTTGCTGTATGATAATAATGAGGCGAAGGGAAGGATTTCTATATTTTGTTTACAACTATTTTGCCCAGTGCATCCGCTGACCAAGTCCAACTCCAGTGCGATCCCATGTCCGCATTGCCTCAGCGGAAATAATCGTAAAGTAAGGTACCACCGAGGGCACCAACAGACACATAAAGACAAAAGCCAGGTTCAGCTGGCCAAGAAGAGGAGCGAGAAGAAGCTGAAGCGGCGGCTGGCGGTGCTACCAAGAATATGGTGGAGAAAAGAAGAGTATAAGCAGAGGCAGAAGCAGGACAGAAGTATCGGGCAATGGGCATGAAATAAAAGTTTAGCGCAAAGCGGAATTGAAATGGATGGCTGGCCAAGAACTAGACGCTCTCGCCTCGACTGTTGACTGTTGTCGACTGCTGTTTGAACTTGGCTAAAATAAATAAAGCCATACAACAGACCAACTGGGGACCAAAACTCCAGCTCCCATCCCCCCCTCACTTCCCCAGATGTTCCCTTAGTTTTGGGTGTCAGAAAAGTTTTGTCGCTGGCAAAGTTAACATTTCGCACCCCAAATGAAAATGAAATAGTTTTCTTTTCGCTCGCAACTTTGCAGATATAGCAGTTACTTTTTTTCGCCTGACGTATTGGATTCATAATTAAATTTGCTGCTAATTGTGCGGCGCTCTTAATGAAGACACACAAAAATGATAGCTGCCCCAAAGTTGTAAGGCTCCAGCTAAACGGACTTTCGACTTTTCCTTGGGAACTTGGAAATGGAAAGAAATTCCTCTACTCGTAAAATTGGCACTTTGCAATTGCAGCACGCAATTGCAGTGCGAAATCCATCTGGTTGGGTCAGAAAACGGGGGGAAATGGAGAGCCGGGAAAGTCTAGCCCGTTGCCAAGGGCTTTGGATTTCAATTTGCGGTTGCAGCTGCTTTTCCCCTTTCCCCCCGCTACCCCCACCGCTAAATGAGGAAAATATTTTGCGGTTCACTCGCAAGATTATGGCCCAAGATTGCAATCCCTTAACTAACCAGCTAACTAACAATCGCTGCGAAGAACTTAGAGCAGCAGACCTGCAGCTGGAAAATTTCCATAACTGAAAACGGATCTGCAACTGCAACGTTCGAGCTCGAGGTAAGAAAAATCGAGCTATGGAAAATATTTTGAATTTGGAGATTCGATAATAAACTTTCGTCACTCAGGTAATTCTACATTACAATTCTTCCTAAGTGAATTACTCAAGAGAAGATCAATTGGAACTTGATTTTTGGGTATTTGAATAACATTAGTCCAGATATTATGTAGATTTTTAGTTATACGCCCATTAAAAATTAGGTAAAGTGTCCAATTGGTTTTTATGAGCCCACTTAATAAGCATATAAATGGAATATCCATTAAAATGTTCTGCAGTTCCATTCAATTTCTCTGATCTTCGCGCAAAATGTTCACTTCTTCATCATCAGATGTTCGCCTCTGAATTTGCATAGCTAAATATGTATTTAAATGTTTATTTTTCAATTTTTTTTGGTCCCTAATGAATTTGCTGGCTGTGCCTCTCTTATTGTCTTTTATTTATTATCTGCTTTGCATTTAACCCAAATAAATGGGCGAGCAAAAAGTTCTGAGTTTCGGAATCGGATTCGAATCGCGACTCGAGTTTCACATCGTTTTTTGTGGGTTTTAGAACGTGACTCATTTGTGTCTAGTGGCCGGGTGAAAACTGCACACCATGCACACCTTAATTTGTTAATAAACAATTACGCCGCTCGTTGTTGGGTCTTTAGTGTGGCAATTAAAATGTTGAATTGAAGCCCGGCTTGCGAAATGGAGCCGAAATGTATCGAAATGCACGAATTATACACATTCGCGAGTGTAATTGCCCAGTGTTTCCGCTTTTTGAGTTTGCGATATAGTTTTTTGATTTATGCGAATAGTTTCTGGTTGCGAGATAGGCCAACATTTCAGTTGCATATGTGTGTGTTTGCGTGTTTGATATTCGGTATTGCAGCTTTATCGCTCGACTGCCGTTCGATTGTTCGTCTAGTTTTTGATTTACAATATTTCGAGTTACGGCCGATTGTTAAGTTGCTGTACTAGTTGGTTACTGCTACCGGTTGTAGTTACAGTTTGTTTATTATTCGGCTAGATTATTAGTTATATTAAACGGCCAGTTCTGAGAGTTCCGCACGAGACGAGCAGCTAACTGCGTTCCTGACATTAGACTGAAAACTGAATCTGAAGCCCGATCCGAACCCAAATCGCCTGAACTTAAAACGCTGCCTTCGGCTCTCGCTCGGCACTCGCTCGGCTGGGACGTCGACTGCGACGCCGGCAGCGACAACAACGATTGGCCTCTCTCATTCGCTTACCTCCTCTCTCTCTCGCACTCTCTCTTAGCGGTAAAATTTCCGGAGCGCCATTCGGTGTTTTCCTTACATTTGTTTTGCTTTTGCGGTTCGCCAATGGCCCCCCAAAAACGAAAAGAGCGCGCGAGAGCTAGCTCCCACAGTGGATCCTAAGAGAACGGCCCCTGTGGACTCCATCTAGCTAAGAGAAACGCGCTTAGTTAGTTTCTATTTCGGTTGTTTTAGTACTGCTAGCTGTTAGTTGAGTGTCCGTCCAAAAACGGGGGTGGAAATGGGGGTGACCACTTCAAACATGAAAGCGAAATGTCCTGAGACCCTACAAAAACTAGAAATACGCGGGTGCACTGAGAGAAATGTTTTATTTCAAATAAATTGGCAGAGACTACACTTTGAGTGTTCACAATATAAAACTGCTGGGGAAGTGAGTTTTCAACGCTGACGATTCTACAAAATTAAATTGATTCGCTCTTTCCCTTTTTGATATTCTTAAGTTACAACAACCACTTGGCCATAATTTATTTATTTTTTTTTTCATTTTATTTTTAGCCACATGGTATAGACTCTTTACTAGTCTTGCCATTTTTTTTATCAGTGCATCGCAATGCTTATAGAAAAATCGGCACACTGACAATAAATCACGTGCGGCTCTGCTTCCCTCAGGTGAATGACGGTGTGTGTGTCAGCTACTTTTCCAATCAAAAAGCAAAAGTCTCGTTAGGGTTGCTGCTCGGGGAGTTTGCAGTGTGTCATAGGAATGGTTAACAAATCATTTGCCATTTTTAGAAATCTACTTGACTCGCACACCAAGCTCACACAGCTCGGCAAAGCCAGGAGGGGAAGGCAGGAGGAGGGTTGGGGATTATGTAAGAGGCAAGAAAACTCACTCGCTCGCTAACTAACCTCCCATCTCATACACCTCCTCCTTTTCCCCTCGAGGAATGTGCCACGAATGTGTGGCAAACTGGATCGCCACAGACTGCAGCGAAAAAATTCGGGATGGAGGAGGCTGGCTGCTGGTTGGGTGGTTGGGCGGAAAAGTCTGGGAGTGTCGCCTAGACAGGCTTGCGGTTCAAATTGCCCGACCAGAGCCATGAACAACACTTAAAACTTTATTCGCTATATCCCCGCACCCCTGCTTCTACCACTACCACTAGTTTTTTCCCGCTCCCACTTTTTCCCAGAGAGTTTCGGTTTTATCTCTTTTCTCCTGCTATAGTTTCTTTTCCTGGCGCTCTGGAACTTGGAAACTTGCACTTTTTTGGCCTGAATGGCAGGGGAGATGGCATGGCAGCCGGGGGAGAGCACATCCACCACATGGGAGTGCTGTCCATGGCAGTGTTCATTAATTGAACAGCTCGAAAGCGCTTCCCGAGTGCTTGGCCACAAGTCTCAGCCCCAAAACACGCTTCCTGGCCACCAATGCACCATGGCGGTTTTTTCATAGCCAGATCAACGCTTTAAACCAATGTAAACCATTTATTGGCAAGGGTTTAGCAAGGGAGATTATAGTTAATATAAGCTGCAAGCGATTAATATTTCAAACATTTCAAATTGTTCAGATATTGTGTGAATAATTCAGTTATGTTTTCCTGGAATCTATGGAGTGGCATAATGACGCCAGAACAAGCATTTAACTTATAAATAGTTAATAATCGTCCATTAAAATCTCCAATCGCCGCTCCTTCCACCAGCTAACCCCAACAATATACAACAAAAAAGCGCCCACCCCAACGTTGTCACAATTTCTTTTGTTTTTCTTCGATAATTTGTCATAAAAATTGATCAAACAAGCCGGAATAATGACAAAATGCAATTTGCATGTCATGAATCGCCGCCCATCAGCCCTTCGCCAGCCCCCCAAAGCATTTATCCTTGAAGGCATTGCATGTGTGCCGTGGATAAAACGGAGGGGAACTACATGTACACAACGACAGCAAGTCACGATAAACCATTTACAATATTTATTTATTCATAACTCACCGACTGGAATTAACTTTACATACACAAGATGGTTCAGTTTAGTTTGGTAATAGTTGGCCGGATTTAGTTGGGCTTTTTTTCGAACGGCATTAGCCCTGCTGTTGTTTCATGTCGGGCCACGATTTCCTTGGATTTGCGTACACAAATTGAAAATTGTGGCCAGGACAGGTGGAATGGAACTGAGTCGAGGTGGAGGTGGAGATGGAGTCCCAGGAACTCTGACGTGATCCGTAGTCATAACTTGGTCATATTTATAGACTCTGCAGGGCCTAATCAGAGAGGGGCAAGAGTGGGCCAGGAACCAATTCCCATTACCAATTCTTGTTTATGCATCGAAAACAAACTCAAAAATTGAATTTTCTGCCTTTCTCTTTTGGGAATCTAAGCAGTTGGGTTCAAGTGCCTTTCGTTTCCTTGCCCCACCCTCCCTCCCTTCCTTCTCTGCTCTCCCTTCATCAATCCTCTTCAAACACCATCCACACAGGCCGCTGCTCTTAATGTTTGGCCAATTGTCCCAGGTAGGCGGCAGACATCAGGCAGCAGACGGCCAACATTCGATGGTCGATAGTCGACGGTCGACGGCCAACAGCCGGCAGACGGCTTGTGCTGCTTCTTCCTACTTTGGCGATGGCTCAAGCCAGAGAGATGGGACAGGTGCACTACAAGCACAGACTATCAGTACACTAAAAGAAATAGTTGCCTATTTCCGGGAATTTATTACAATGCGGCACTTTAAAATGCCAAAAACATATTGAGCTTGATTCATGAGTTCAGAATGACAAATACACTGATTTAATATACTTAAATATATCTTTATATAAATTTATTTCTTTCAGTGCACTCGTACTTTGTTATGGTTGTAACGACTTCGGGAAAAAGGGAAGCGTACTTGCTCACAAACACAGTGGGGAAAACAACACGCGGCACAGTCAGGTGTTTTTCTGTTTCAAGCCATATGCCCTATGTATTTCCCCGTTTTGTTTTTTTTTATAGAGGGTTACTTTTTGGGCAGGGTGAACGGACTGAGAAGCGAACGTTTTCGGAAACCAGTCCGTCGCAAGTCCAACTCGAACTGCAAACCAAGTACGCCAGCCACTTGCAATTGCAATTGCCAGAAGACAATGACAATGGGGATCTGTGGGGCCCAGACAGTGGAGTAAACTGAGCGAATTCCGTAGTCAGGCCAGTCATTGCGGCACTTACTCGACATGAGTTGGCCACTTTTTTGGGTTCCATTCTGCAGAAACAGCCGGACAATGGCAATGACCACGGCTTCAGTCCGGCAGACGGCGCATAATGCAATAAACAATCACAGAAATGCATAATGCATGTCAGATTAAGAAATTATTAGCTGCATTCGGGCATTAGACTGTCTCGAGGAGGAAGGAGTTTGACTTGCAGTTAGGCGACTTCCTTCTGGCTTCTAACTGGCTTTAGATGAAGGGGGATTCCTGGCTGAAAGGTCAATTATAGCGTAGGGAAAACCAGTTATGCATATGTGGAAAAAGATTGGCTGATGTGGTGCAAAAAAGCATATATAAATATCTCTAAAAGTTGTATGCAATCATATACTTATTGGTATTGTGATAATGTCTATATTTTATAACTTTGTTTCAACTTAATACATTCAGTCTTCGTTGGACTTTGACTGATTCCCGACTGCAGAAAGATCTAATGCCTTTCCCATCTGATATTCCCCTTCATTTGAAATCGCACAGGATGCCATAAGAGCTTCCCCTGCTTTTGCCAAGCAGCATAGAACAAAAGTCTGTCATTCATTTATTCAGCTGAGCTCTAGCCAAAGCGACTGAATCGAACTAAACTATACCGAACCGTACCGAACTGAACTGAAAAGAGCAGTAGCAGTGGGCGGATGGGTGGCAGCTGAGTGCCGCACTATAGCATACCACGTATTATCCGATCGGGAGGTCCGCAGATGGGAGAGACAAATGTTGACGGCCATGCTTCAATGCGTGCGCAGCGGCGAATGCTTCCGTTTCCGTTCTTAATAGCTTTATTGTGATTTACTCAACAACAAACAGTGGGGCCAGCTACAACAACTACAGAAACTACAACAACTACAGCAATAGCAACAATAACAGCTGCAATGAGCGAAAGCAATCAACGGAATTACAATAGCGTTAAAAAAGACAACAACTGCTGTAACGATAACTGATAAAAACAGCATTCAATGATTGAGAACAATCGAAGGGAGAAAAGTTAAGCCCCCCCAAATAAAAGTGAGGAAAATTAAATGGGCGAAATTATTTTAACGGCCCAGGTGAGAATGGGCGCAAAAAGCGTGAAATATGGCAAGCAATCTTAAAGATACCTGACCCACCTACATATTTTACACTGCATTTTGAAGTCTGGTAAACAAAGAGTTAAAAAAGAGCTTTTTAATCGGCCAGCAAAAGAACAAGCTGCAACTTTTAAGGCCACTAGGTGAGCTACAACCCTTTCTTGCATCACCTTTGGACTTTGAGGAAACAGGGGTGCGTACTGCCCGTCAATCAGGATAACCAGGTACAACAACAACCACCCGCTTATGACTCGTCGACACTCCAAGAAAAGTTATCTAAATATTGATTTAACAGAAATATATGGGTTATTATAAGCCAATTGCTTAGCTGAGTGGTGGGTATATGATAGTCGATACAGTCTACTTCTGCTTTTCTTACTGTTTCTTCAAAATATATAAAGTTTTAGAGTACGAGTCCTTTACACACATTGTTATACATTTTATTTTACCACCCTCCTCTTTAGACTTAAGTGCCTTGCAGTTAAGCTCTATATTTTTTTTAAGTGTATTTCCCTACCCCATGAACGGTCAATGTTCTGCCGCTTACGTCACTCTGAAGAAACCGGAAGCCTCATCCAAAACCGAAACTTGAATGTTTTGTTCGCCGTGTTGTCTCACTTTATGCCAAATTATATGTGATACCAATGGGGTGCATAGGGCGGGCGGGGAAGCAGGGATATGGCCAGGCTATACTATGATGTGCCATATAGTGGATATGTCAGATGTCGGTATATAGCATATAGCATATGGAAAAGTGGTGGCTTCGCCGTTGCTGCTTTGTTGCTTGGTTGCGTTTCAAATGCTCAGCCAGGTGAAACGCGTTTTTTTTTTGCTGTCTCCGTCTCCGACTCTTTGTTGTTGTTGTCTGGGACGCCAACTCAGGTGTGACAAATAATTATACATACCTGTCTGTATACAGGTATTAAGCGTATACATACATACATTCATTTAAAAGAAGCGTCAGCAAAGTTCATTAAAAGGCGCACAATTTCCACTGCTAAAAGAGCAAACGAGTTGAAGTACGATAATAACCCCAGTTCCAACATAAAGCACTTTTCAGCCCAAAGTGAGTTGGGTTCTGGAGTTGTCAACCTTTGCCGACACTTTTCTGACTCATTAATCCCGTCGAGTTTGGGCCAAACACATTTCAATTAAAAAAGGAGCACTCCAATTGGACTGATTTCCATGCTGGCCGCAGTTCCGTTCAGTTGGATTTTCCGCCTAGAACGACGAACGAAGGCCAAATAGCGGAAAATGCTGAAAAATCTAGACCACCAATCGCTAGAAGGGAGCTGGCTGACCATGGTCCATGGTGTTTGGACCACGTGTGTGTTCTGTTTGTGGCCTTCTCAGCCAATTGTGCAACAATTTGCGGCACTTACGCCGCAGGGAATCCGCTCAAGACTCAGTGTGTGTGTATCTTTGGGCCAAGGGAATTCGGTTTCGAGTTTGGTACTAAAAGCAAAGTGGAGATGGTCAACAGCGGGAAACGTGGCCAAGTGCCAGGCTCCAACTGAGGACCAATCAAGCTAAGCGGTTTACAATCGAGATCAAAGAAAGTCACGGATAATGGCTTAACCAGCTGTGTGAGAATAATGTTTTCTAACTGAATAGAAATAATGATGTAATACAATTGTAAATAGATCCCAACAAATAAGTTAAGCTTACACTGCTTTCCTTCAAATTGCGCATTTATGAACTCATCGGCAATAACATCTGGATTATTGTAATGCAAAATCCATCATAGTGATTAATGCTGTCACTGGCCAAAGAGCCAATTAAACTTGGCTCAGCTCGACTGATTCGACTTGCGGTTTTCCAACTATCATCTATCATGCATCAAACTCTATCGACACACTTATCTATTTGCGTAATTTATGACTTCCTGCACGTTTTCATTCGAGATTAAGCTATCAAAACAGCAAAAGCCGCACAGCTTCCCATAATTACAACGTTTTCACAACGTAAATGAATATCCAATTGTTTCGATGAAGTCGAAATGTGCTTCAATTAATTGATTGCCCAGGGTCTTAGCATGCATAATAATATAATTTATGGGGCTTAGCAGAGATCATATCCACTAAGCACTGCTCGAAATATTGGTTAAGTAAGTGGCCGAATTTAAGATCCTATTCATATGTTAATGGATTACTACTCACCTTGGTTAACAAAATGTATACAAATTGCTCGGAGCTTCCGATTGCAGCCCAATTAAAGTCTGAAAACGAAGAAATAAAGAAAATTGAGTCAGGAAGTTGTAGATTTAAAGATTTCCGGGTGACCGTCAGGGTTAATTGTAGGTCTTATTATATTTAAATTTGAGCTGCAGTTTTTGAGTATTTTTTGGATTTAACGAAAGACTACCAAGGACTCCCCTTTAAAGCTGTAGATTTTGGCACCACTCTAAACCCATCTCCATTTACCTCTGCCATTTAACATCCTTGCCATTTTCCGCAATCCCCCATGCCCTCCTGTGCCTTTTAGTTTTATTGCACTGCAATTGCAAAATGCTCTCGCCGGGAGTTCAATTCAATTTATCTTTGATTTTCACGGCGCTCCACGAGAATCCACTCCATTTCACAGTTACCACACCTCAGTCGGTTTGATTAATTTTGTATATTTTTTGAGCTGACAGCTTTCGGTACGTTCAGCATCTTCTAATCCACTCGATTGCCCAGCCGGACTAATTACACTTTTTCTACTTAGCCAAAAATACCTAGTGCCTGCCGTCCAGAAAGCTTTTAAGTAAATTACATTTGCAATTAGCGACCACCGAAATCAATTTGCGTTCCTCCTGCTGTGCCATTGTAAATTGTAAATTTCGCCTGGCTCCTCGTAAATTCCTTTGGCGGCAAGCAACTGCATTTATGCAGCAGGCACGGAGAATCCGGCCAAAAAAGCGAAGAATGCAGCTGACAAAGGATCCCCACCGACTAAAGCTGCAAACCAGCCAAAGAAACACACAACGGGGCCAAAAATACACACACACACATACATACTCATGGCTACCAAACTAATTTTATTACAGGACCACAGCCAAAGGGCCCCCACAGGAGTGTCCTTGTCCCCCTGTTCCTTTTTGGCCATGTGAAAACAATGTCATTTTTACACTTGGTCATTTTGCCTTTTAGTCCTGTGCCGCCGCGCTCTTCTATTTGCCAGGTTTGTGTATATTTTTTGGTTCTCGGTGGAAATTTAGCATATGTTGCTTAAATGTTTAATGAAATCCGCCATAGTGCCAAACACAGAGTTGCATTTTAAAGCCGCCCGAAATCGCCTCTTCTTTATTTTTATTTTTTTTTTTGTTAGTTTTCCTGGTTTCCCTGGGCAGTGGAGGCTCAATTTTCTAAGCCAATTTTGTCGCACATCGCCCAACAAGTAAACAAAACCAGCAAGGACACTACAAAAGGGAGTGGGGATTGGGGATATATGGGTTTTCAGAGGCTGTTCTTGGGGGCTTTTTCCAGGGATAGTAGAGCCTGCTGCACCACCACTGCCAGTGCATGCAAAGTGAATCTAATGGAATAGTCAAAACTTGCCGGCAAAGTGCTGGGAGCCCAGAGGCCCGTCAATCGCAATAGATTGTTATGGTTGCGCTGTGTGGATAGCTGGGTTCTTTCAAAGCCACCCAGAAGATAATCCCAAAGCGCCCAGTCGATAAGGTGTGGGTGTTTGGGCGGCTATAAAACAAATGCCCCGATTTTCAAAGGTTGATAAAAGAAAATTTAGTACAGGTTCGGTTTTCGATTCAGGGACTTTCGTAAAATGGTTATGAGTTTTAAGCCTGCATCGACATTAAATTGAATACCTCAGTTTTCTTTTTAACACATTTATCTATAGCAACGCAAGCTGAAATATACCAAAAGCCTCTTCTTATCGAACTGGAAAATGCTTGCAGCCTCGTTTTCCTCCACTTAAATGCTTTAAACATTTCTTAGAAGATTTTCTTTGCCATAATTTGTAGTCAAAACAAACTCAACGAGTTTGGCAGAAGGAAACTCAACGGCTTTTCATCTGCCCCTTTTTTTCGGAGCTCGCTTCAAAGCCAGCAATCGACAGGCTGTCAATTAAAATGGAAATGTTTAAGTTTCGTTGGCAATAAAAAGGCTGGCAGGACTCTTGGCCCAGTACGGAGGAACTTGGGTTGTGCTTGGCTGGATTCTAGGGATTGGTTTAGTTGGGTTCGGCTTGGTTCGGTTCGCTCATTCATCCAGAAAGAAAGGTAGTTCTTCCTGCTGCTGTTGATTTTGCTAGTACCTCCGTCGTCGCCCAGCTGTATCCCATTTGAACTTTGACCCAATTTGGCGTGTGCAGCGGCAGCGACGTCATCCAGGATTGCCTCCGAGAACTCCTTTCGTCCTTTGCGCAGGCAACTCCTTGTGCCTGCTCGCTGATTGCACGTGGCACACTCACTCTCGCACAGAGAGATATGGCACAGAGTGTGCTACAAATTGAAGTCTTCAGCAACGAGTCACGAAATCTAGAGTAGTAGTCTCTAGCACTGAATATGTGGCACATGGAGCGCCGGCACGTTGCACGTGTATTATATTTTCCTATTTCGCAATTCGCATTTCGTTTTCCCTTTGCTGCTGTTGAAAGGAAACTGTGTGATGTGCCTAGCTGTAGTCCTGCTACTGGCCTACACTCTGTGGTGCATACACTGAGCGAAAATGTAAGTACTTAGCGTAACAATTGCACAAGCCATAACATTTGTACATCATTACTAATGCTTGTATAGCTACTGAACTCTTTCTGCCAATTAAGAATTGTAGATTTAATCAGTCTGATATTCTGAATATCACTTGGAATATATGATTTCTCACTGTGTATTCACACTGCTAATAGCCGGCAGCTTTTTTAAGCTAGCTCTCCTCCTTTTCGCAGACAGACAGCAGCAAAGTGCGGAGACTTGTCCCTGCAGCAGAGTCGATTTTTATATGCAACTCTATAACAATTCCACAGACGTGGACGGTTACGTGCAATTTCGCCTGGGAACAGACAACTCCTCGTCGGCTTAAATACAAAGATCTCGGCTTTTCACGGCGCGCAAGGGGTTAAGTGCGGGAAAATCGGGTGGAAAATGGGGGCAGATATGGTAGGGAAAGGAGCACCTTTCGACTCCCCCCTTGCATTTCGTTTACTTTTATGAAAATGGCTTCCATGTGTTGGGGAGCGAGTGTTTTTAAGGATTGCGCCAATGTGTAATGAACTGCACAGTGAACTGGAGTGCTCAGTCTGTGTGCACTTTTCACTGAATTTTCCGATTCCTCAGATCGTCAGTGCCTGAATTTTCCGCTACCTTAGTCTCTTCGGCCTTTTCCTCAGTTTCAGCGCTCGGTTTCAGTCCAGTTCGGACTTTTTTGAGTGTGTTCGAGAGCTTCGTCATTCTTGAAAACTAATTTTATTTACAGGTGAAGCGTTGCTTTTACCTGACCACCCCCCACCAACCACCAGCCCCATCCTGCCCGCTTTTAAACCCCTTTGCGCCCACACCCATGCCCCCTCAAACCCCTTTTCCCTTGGACAGGCACTCGATTTATATTGAATAAATGCAAAAGGCGTGTTAATTGACAGACCATGAAGAAGGAAAAATATTTTTGCACTTTTCTCGCTACCCAGCCCCCCCTGATTTTCCCCCTCCCGCCCCTGCGAACTGAAAACAACAACAACAACAATTGTTGGTGAGGAGAAGCAGTCGAAGCTTTCAAGCTGCCTTCGTGCTGAACTGCAAAATGACCAGCTAAATGAATGGGGTAAAAATAAAGTGGTAGAAAGGCGGATTGTGGGGGGCTGTATAAAAAGCTGTTTGCATCGCTCGGTTTTGCCAGGTTTTGCTGAATGGGTCTAATGATTTGGTTATTCAATTTGTAAAGCAATCAAGGGGAAAGGCGAAGTTGAATTGCAGCAGGAGCTCACTCGATTTAAGGAGTTATAAAGAAAGAATTGATGTTAATAATGCCAATGGTCTCGGAATTGCATTTCTAATGGATAATGTATTGCGCATGATTTATTGCGGCACTCGAACTACAATTTAAATGACCACTTAGAGGAGTGGATTTAAACTTCGCTCGGAAAAAGAGTCATAATAACTCATACTGGTTCAAATTTATGAACCATTTGGTTTTGAACTAATCCTTAAATAAGTAAATATAATTAATGTTAAACATAAATTTACTGGCCTTTCGTTAATGTGAGTACTTTATATGGCTTTTATATTCATACTATCAGAGCATTTAGACTTCGTTATTCAATGATTACGAATACCTGTTTATAAAAGTTCTTAAATTTGGGAATAATGTGAAAGTTTTGGTAAGAACCGTCCAGTCATTGGTAATTATGGTAATTTGTTGCTGCTCCTACTTAGCCATTTCTTCTACTTTTATTATTAATAGCCGTCTAAAAAGCAGAGGGAGTTGCGCACGGCGCCTATAAATCTGGCGGCCAGCGGCGTACATTTTACGACGCTTGACTGGTTGCGTCTCTGCCTTCCGCTTTTCCCACTTTTCCTGCCATTTCCCCAGCGCCCGCTGGTCAGTTTAAGTTGCGTGCGGCACTAAATCGCTCATATTTATCTATAATAAAGGCAATTTCGAGCCATTCCCCATAACAGCCGCCACCCCCCAGGAGCTTCAAGCCACCGCCCCCACAGCCTGCATTTTCGTTGGCTAGAGGTACTGGCTGAAAAATCGATTAAACAAATTGAGTAAAGTGTTGCCAGTGCCTGCCAGGCACGCCATATAGCAGTATGTGGCACACGTATACACGTGGATATAACCACAGTTGTACACAGGGAAAAATGTGAATTAAGTTGTATACCTAATGACATAAAGGTTTGGGTTTTTAAGTAAATTCGAGAGATGTGTAAAAGTATGCAAAGAAAAAGTGGCTCACATATTTTGTTGCATACTTTTAGATATCTATACAAATGCTATAAATATGCAATTAATGCTTTTTGATCACCATACTATTACTATTGCTTTTTTAGAGAAAATGACAAACTAGAAGACCACAATTTTTCGCCCGACTATAACTATGCCATGTAGGTGGGTACTGTTGGTCTATAATTATATGCCTGGCCCCCATTTCGCCGCCTCTGTTTGTTGGGGCCAACATGCGTTGCCTTGGCTACGCGCGTCGTCAATAAGCCAACCTCACTCACACACACTTAATCGCAAGGATACACACTTGGCCACAAGCACACACACAATCGCACTCACACTTACAGACAGGACACTCCGAGCATGAAATGCAAATAGTATTATTTATTTTTACTGTCCGCTTTGGCTTGGGCGAATAATTTAATGCTGCATATGAAGCGTCACTTGTTTGTAATTGAGTTCACTATCGCTGGTTATGATTAATAATTTACTGTGTCGGCAGTGAGCTTCCAACCTCAGTAATTGTTCAAATTCACATTATCCCGTGGCATTTTAAAGCTCTTCACTTAATTTTGTTTCCACTGCACTCTGCGAAAATATCGTGGAAGGTTCCTGAAGGTTCTCTTTGTTTCATTCTCACCTCGCGTGTCCTTGCGGCGAGTCCTTGCGCAATTTGACCGCAAATTTGTGGCAAAACCTCTGCGTATAACTTTTAATCTTGAAGATCTTCTGACCCAGCGACATTTTCCTACCTCGATCTTATGTCACCATTTTCGAGTATTTTCCGCCCTCTCTGTCTCTCAGTTCATTATCGATATTTTCTTTTTCTTTTTTGGTTACGATCAATAAACTTGTGTTTTGCTACTGGTTAGCTGCTGTTGCGACTGCTGCCATTTGCCACTGAGTCCAACTGCCAACTGGCGTGCCAGGACAATGCGTGTTTTGTTTTGGCCTCCCCCAGTTCGTACTCGTATCCTAGCAATATGTTGGAGCTTTCACATTCCGCATTTTGCGTGCCAGCGCACCAGCACCAAAGGTCCTTGGCTCGATAGGCTAAGCTGGCTAAGCCGCAGGGCTAGCACATCCACAGCTCCGTTTGGAAACACCTCCTGAAAAGCGGAAAAGTGGCTGGCGCTCGTCGGTAGTCAGAGAAACGCAGAGAGAAAATTCTAGAGAGAGTTGAGCTCCTGAAAGCACTAAAAAGTAACTTTCGCTAAATGGGAATATATTACATTCGTTGAGTAAAAAATATGTCTATTTATCCAGAAAATATTTGTAAATTATGCAACGTATTTAAGTACTTATTTTTTACATTTTTATTATTTAGTTTTCATAACTTAATGAATAATTTTAAGATATATTTCTCCCGCTTTGACTTTACTTATAGCCGTGTGGATAGCGCTTTTCTCGTTGTTTGGGAAGTAGCAACAAGAATTGGCTAGGCCGTTGCCAAGGCAGCCATCACTCACCAGCTCCATTCAGCCGATCCGTTGGTAAATTGAGGCTTACCTAGTAATACAAAAAAATATCCCACTTCTCCGTGCCGAAGATTTCAATTAAAGCCGACGCTTCAAGTGCCCGCAATTGCGGTAATTAGAAGAGCAATCACAGTGACAGGACCTACGCATATCGATTGTAGTGTATCTACCCTCACTATAACTCTACTCTACATATATATAAGTAACGTACATACATTGTGACACTTTGTTGCAAACACAAATAAACATAATTCACATCAAAGACCACATGCACTTACATAAACACTCCAGCCAATGAAATACGATCTAACGCTTATACATAAGCCGATCGCGGAGCGTGAGAATGCTGAGCATGCACTTAGCAGCTCAAGTGGTCAAGCCATACATAACATATGTATGCCTTCTGCATACACATGTATATGTATATACAATATGTACAATATGTAAGAACACCATGTACGGGTAGCTGTACCCAAAGACAGCAACATAGGATTCATTCAAATAAAACGATTCAAACGGAACAGACGCTCTGAGCTATTCAATATCTATTACACTGAGCTATTACTTATTACTTATTACATGGCGATCCTGCCAGGAGCTCGAGTCTGCCTCTGTGTTGTGCCTCTGTGTATTGTGATTATGTATCGTGTATTGTGTTTGTGTAAAAAAAAAAAAAAAAAAAACAACATTTTGTGCCTATTATATTCAACGTGTGAACACACAAACATAACTAAAATGTACTTGTAGTACTTGGACGCATTAAATGCAAATATATGTTCAATTGAAACAAACAAAGCACAAAAACACACAAAAACACACACAAAACGCACAAAAACACGCAAACACAGCACACACAGAAGAACAAGCGGCGATTGATGGCAGACGAGCCACAATTCGCCAATGCACAACCACAAGTGCAACGGGACCAGCCAACGCTAGAGGAAGCGTTGCAGTTAAACAACGCCGATGGACCACGCCCACTCACAGTAGCTGAGTACCGGGCACGGCAGGAGAAGAAACAACTACGAAAGCACAAACGCTCAGGACGGAGGATTAAACTACTACAACAACGCCGACTGGTCAAGGAAATGACCCAGTTGGCAAAAGAAGAATCAGCACGACAACGCTACCAAGAGCGTTTGGAAGCCATTGAACAAGAACTTCGCCAAAGTGCGAAGACACGCAAACGGGCTGCTTAAATGCAAATGCCCCAATTTGCCTTAGAATTAAAATAAACCCAAGCCGAGGCGGGAAACCGCTGCTTGGAAATACTAACAAAACTTTATGCTAGGCTTTATACTAAAAAATGTGGTTGGAGATTTTTTTTTTTTAAATCCTATTGAATTGTAAATTGTGACTTGTGAGCCAACCACATTAGCACTATCAAATTTCCATGTCTCTGGCACTGAGTATATATACTCAGTTGCAAATAATTTGTGTAACTTTAACAACTTTAAATTTTCTATTTCAAAAATAAAATTTTACATTTTAAATTTAAATGAATAACATTTTAAAAATGGATTAAAAAAAAAAAATAACTTTCTTAAAGAGAATTTTCTTTCTAAAAATACAAGAAAAAATAGATTTTTATTTTTCATATTATATATAATAACATTATATATAATACTTCAAAAAAAAAAAACGTTTCATTGAATATATAAAAATATTCAACACAAATTAAAATAAATTTTCTCTTCAATTTAAAATTAGGCAAATCAAATAAAAATTAGAAATAAAATTAGGAAACCTAATAAGTAAAACAATTATATTACATGTCATTAAAATTGAATGAGCATTAAAGATAATTCCATACCGAAGATAGACCCCCTAAAGACAATCATTTCGGAACTGTCTACTATGTTAGACAAAAATTCCAATATAGCGGACTCCACCGCAAACGTAATCAATACAGTTCAGGTATCACAGCCCGAACTTAAAATAATTACGGTACTCCTCATAATAATAGTAGTACTGCTATGTGCGAGTATGATAACGAAATTGTACAAACTACATAACAGATGCCTCAAGAAGAAATACTTGAGTAAGGCATTGGACCTAGATAAGGTCTAAAGTAGTACCCTGCGTACAAATTTCGAATATTCAATTAAATAGAAATTATCTTTACATATATATATAAAAAAAAAAAAAAGAATATCAAACATACTATAAATGAAATATTAAGTAGAGACCCCCACTTCGCAAGTAGACTATATTTTATACTTGCCGAGCAACCCGTAAGCCTTTACGAGTTGCAAATATTATACATTAACACCTACAACTGCGAGTTCTTTCCAATGTTCGGGTTGGAAAGAGAACAAGAAATCATGGTATTAAATTCAATACCAAATGTTATCGCAGAAGTTGTAGAAATATCAAACCCAATACTAGGGTCAACAGAAATAATAACAGTTCGTAAGAATTAGAGCATGGAATGGCATGAAATATGCACAACAATTAAAAATATTAAAACTAAATTCGATAAGACATATAAATGCTTATCGCCCAATAGGCCTATACAGGCTGAAACAATTAAAAAACATGCATCTACATTAGTCGACTGCTTTAA
Source organism: Drosophila mauritiana (assembly GCF_004382145.1). NCBI lineage: Eukaryota > Metazoa > Arthropoda > Insecta > Diptera > Drosophilidae > Drosophila > Drosophila mauritiana. Next base: position 9,054,666 of record NC_046670.1, read on the forward strand.
TGAAGCACGAACACTAATATACGAACATAGAGAAACACTTAATTCTGAACACTGGTCTAAGTTATCAAGACTATTAACCAAACTTCGATTAAACTTGATAGCAGTTAAAAGGAAATTTAGTTTGGAAATTTCAATTCCAACAATACTAAATACCCCTTTAACGATTGATACAGACGAACAATCTGAATCAATAGAACCAGAAGAAATCGATTTAGAGGTCACCGAGTCGGAAGAAAAATATACCGACATCGAGGATAAAGACCTACTAAACCTAACAATCCCAGCTATATTAACATTAGCTGAAGACACTAATCAGGAAAAATTTAAAACAGAAAACATAATGGCACAGTCCAATATTGATTTTCTGAATACAGCATCAAAGCTTATACCCGACTTTGACGGTAAGGCTGAAAACTTAACAAGTTTTATAGATGCTCTAAACATTGTAGATACAATCAAAGGTGAGCATGAGTCTCTAGCTGTTTCGGTTATAAAAACCAAACTTAAAGGCCATGCAAGAAACCTCATAAGTAATGAGCAGACAATTGCTGCAATCATTACTCAACTGTCAAGTGCAGTTAAAGGAGAATCGGTAGAAGTTATATCAGCTAAGCTTCTCAGTCTCCAACAAAAGAGTAAAACGGCCAACCAATACACCCAAGAGGTGGAGAAACTGACAAAGGCCCTTGAAGGCGCCTATATCAGTGAAGGTTTAGGCCAAACTCTTGCCAATAAATACAGCACTACCACAGCTGTAAAGGCCATGACGAAAAATTGCTCCATTGATAAGGTAAAACTTATCATGCAAGCAGGCACATTCACAAACATGAATGATGCCATATCTAAATTTGTAAACAGCTGCACGGAGATAACAGGTCAGAGTAACACTGTACTCTATTATCGACGAGGTGCAAATAACAATAATAGAGGGGGCCGAGGTTATAATCGCGGCAGAAATGGCAACAATTACAACCGAGGCAACAATAATAGTAATAACTATAACAACCGTGGAGGAAGACGAGGCCGAAACCAAGGTAGAGGCCGCGGCAACTCCAACCAAGGTTACAATACCAACAATGTGAGAGTGACGCAAAACACGTCGGAAAACTCACAGACCCCTTTAGGAAACAATCAATAAATGCTAGAGTTCATTCCATCAATTATAGTCTTAATATATTCGTAACTTTTTACAATAATTCAACTGATAACAAGTTAACATTTCTCATTGATACTGGTGCAGATATCTCACTTTTAAAAGTTAATTCAGATAACTTCAAAATTCAGGATGACAAAATAATAAACATCCAAGGCATAGGCCAAGGTGTAATAAAGTCTCAAGGAACAACCCTAATAGATCTTCAATCAACAAAATATATTATTCCACATGAATTTCATTTGGTAAACTCAAATTTTTCAATACCATGTGATGGAATAATAGGCATTGACTTTATAAAAAAATTCAATTGCCAACTTGACTTCAAACCAAGTGAAGACTGGTTTATAATTAGACCCCAAAATTTAAATTATCCAATATACATACAGAGGTGGTCAAAAGTATTTACACAACGAGCTTTTTTTTCAATTAGTTGACAATTGAAAAAAAAGCTCGTTGTGTAAATACTTTTGACCACCTCTGTATAGCGCTGGCAACAATACAGTTCTTCTGCCAGCCAGATCACAAGTTATTCGGAAAATAGACATCAATAGCGTAAATGATCAAATATTCGTTCCTAATCAGGAAATACATAATGGAATTTATGTTGCGAATACAATAGCAGCATCAAAAAATGTATATATTCGACTTCTAAATACCACTAATTTCGACCAAATGGTCAAAGTAAACAAAATCAAATATGAAAATCTTAAAGATTATGACATTCATAATACCAATCTAGAAGATAGAAGCGAAAAAGTACTATCATTACTGAAGAAAAATTTTCCAGAACAATTTAAAAGTCAATTAACTGAATTATGCACAAAGTATAGTGATGTGTTCGGACTGGAAACCGAACCAATATCAACAAATAATTTTTATAAACAAACATTAAGACTTAAAGATGATGAACCCATTTATATTAAGAACTACAGAAGCCCGCATAGCCATATCGAAGAAATTCAAAAACAAGTAGGGAAATTAATTAACGACAAAATCGTAGAACCATCTGTATCTGAATATAACAGCCCACTCTTGCTAGTTCCGAAAAAATCATTACCGAATTCAGAACAAAAGAAATGGCGATTAGTAATTGACTATCGTCAAATTAATAAGAAACTACTTTCTGATAAATTCCCACTCCCTAGAATTGATGACATTTTAGATCAACTAGGTCGAGCTAAATACTTTTCATGCCTTGACTTGATGTCAGGTTTCCATCAAATAGAACTTGAAGAAAACTCAAGAAATATAACATCCTTTTCAACAAGCAATGGCTCATATCGCTTCACGCGATTACCATTTGGTCTCAAAATAGCACCAAATTCATTTCAGAGAATGATGACTATATCATTCTCTGGTTTAGAACCTTCTCAGGCATTCCTTTATATGGATGACTTAATGGTGATAGGATGTTCCGAAAAACACATGATTAAAAACTTAACTGATGTTTTTAATATATGTAGGAAACATAACCTAAAGTTGCATCCGGAAAAATGTTCATTTTTCATGCATGAAGTGACATTCCTAGGTCACAAATGCACAGACAAAGGAGTTTTGCCAGATGACAAAAAATATGACGTCATCAAAAATTATCCTGTCCCTCACGATGCAGACAGCGCAAGACGATTTGTAGCATTCTGCAACTATTATCGTCGATTTATAAAGAACTTCGCCGACTATTCACGGCACATAACTAGATTATGTAAAAAGAATGTTCCTTTTGAATGGTCAAGCGAATGCCAAAACGCATTCGAATACCTTAAAGAAAAGCTTATGCACCCCACATTATTACAATATCCTGATTTTCGCAAAGAATTTTGCATCATAACGGATGCTAGTAAACAAGCTTGTGGAGCGGTTTTAACCCAGAACCGAGACGGAATTCAGCTCCCAATATCTTATGCATCACGTTCGTTTACAAAAGGGGAAAGCAATAAGAGTACAACGGAACAAGAGTTAGCGGCAATTCATTGGGCAATTACCCATTTTAGACCATACATTTATGGCAAACATTTCACAATCAAAACAGATCACAGACCTTTAACATATCTATTTTCTATGACCAATCCCAGTTCAAAATTAACTCGCATGCGACTAGAGCTTGAAGAATACGACTTCACTGTAGAATACCTAAAGGGAAAAGATAATTTTGTGGCAGATGCACTGTCACGTATCACTATAAACGAGCTGAAAGACATATCAGCAAATGTACTAAAAGTCACTACAAGACAGCAAAGTAAACAGAAAAATATCTGCGCAGATACTAATATAAATAAACAAGAAGAAACTCTTGTTAACGCTTCTAAGCCCAACGTATATGAAGTCATTAATAATGACGAAATACGAAAAGTAGTGACTCTGCGAATAACTGAATCAAAATGTTTATTCAAACATGGAAATAAAGTTATAGCAAGAATTGATGTTAGCGATCTGTACACCAATGGAATTCTAGACTTAGGTCAGTTCTTCCAAAGGCTTGAAACACAAGCCGGTATACATGAGATCAGCCAACTCAAAGTGGCACCGAGCGAAAAGATCTTTGAAACAATTTCAATAGACTCTTTTAAAAAAATGGGCAATAAATTATTGAAAATATTGAGAGTAGCGCTACTCAAGCCGGTGACCCAAATATATGATCAAAAAGATCAAGAAGCGATACTGTTTACATACCATGACGATCCAATTCAAGGAGGTCATACAGGCATTACAAGAACGCTAGCAAAAATTAAAAGACATTATTATTGGAAAAATATGACACGTCATATCAAAGAGTACGTTAATAAATGTCAAAAATGCCTTACGTCTAAAACAACGACGCATACAAAAACACCCCTTACAATAACGGAAACACCAACTTGCGCTTTCGACAGAGTGATAGTAGACACTATAGGTCCACTACCCAAATCGGAAAATGGTAATGAATATGCAGTCACTCTAATCTGTGACTTAACAAAATATTTAGTTGCCATACCAATTCCCAACAAAAATGCAAATACAGTCGCAAAAGCTATATTTGAATCATTCATTCTGAAGTACGGTCCAATGAAGACGTTCATTACGGACATGGGAACAGAATACAAGAATAGCATTATAGCCGACTTATGCAAATATCTGAGAATAGACAATATAACGTCTACAGCACACCACCACCAGACATTAGGTACCGTTGAAAGAAGTCATCGAACCTTCAATGAGTACATTCGTTCATATATATCAGTAGATAAAACTGACTGGGACATATGGTTACAATATTTTGTGTACTGTTTTAACACTACACCATCCGTAACGCATAATTACTGTCCATATGAACTAGTATTTGGTAAGACTAGTAATTTAGCAAAACAATTTAGTAACATAGATAATATAGACCCTATATATAACATAGATGATTACGCTAAAGAAGTTAAATTTAGACTAGAAAACGCGTATAAAAGAGCACGCATATTATTAGAAAGTAATAAAGTAAAACAGAAAACCAGTTATGATAACAAAGTTAGCGATTTTAAACTAAAAGTAGGAGATAACGTTTTAATAAGAAACGAAACAGGTCACAAACTAGAACCAACGTATCTAGGGCCATTCGAAGTAATTAGAATCGAAGAAAACAATAACATAGTAATTAGGAATAAAAAGAACAAAGAACAGAAAGTTCATAAGGATAGGTTAAAAATATATAATTAATGAAACGTTTTATACAAAATAAATAACTAAAAAAAAAAAAAAAGGTCTGATCAACCGAAAAAAAAATTAAATAAGTTTTTGTCTAAGAAAGTTAAAAATAGAAGCATAACGTAATTATAAACAACAAAAAAAAAAAATATAAAAAAAAAAAATTCTTTTACACAAATTATTCTGAGACCAAACTTTTTCTAATAGAAAGGATAAATAAGAAATAATATAAGAAAAAAAAATGTTTTAATTAATTAAATGACTACATATATTACGTCATTTCTCTAAAAAGGGAGGTGTAGTGTATCTACCCTCACTATAACTCTACTCTACATATATATAAGTAACGTACATACATTGTGACACTTTGTTGCAAACACAAATAAACATAATTCACATCAAAGACCACATGCACTTACATAAACACTCCAGCCAATGAAATACGATCTAACGCTTATACATAAGCCGATCGCGGAGCGTGAGAATGCTGAGCATGCACTTAGCAGCTCAAGTGGTCAAGCCATACATAACATATGTATGCCTTCTGCATACACATGTATATGTATATACAATATGTACAATATGTAAGAACACCATGTACGGGTAGCTGTACCCAAAGACAGCAACATAGGATTCATTCAAATAAAACGATTCAAACGGAACAGACGCTCTGAGCTATTCAATATCTATTACACTGAGCTATTACTTATTACACGATATAATTGTGGGGCGGTGGTTGGGCGGTTGGCTTAGTTTCGGCGAAGTGCTGGGTGGGCTGGGTTTGCTGGGTGGTGGGTTGGCTTAGTGGGTGGATGGATGGCTTCATTGTTTCAGTGGTTCAGTTGGTTCAGGTCAGACTATGCAAATTTACTTGGCACACATCGCTTTGTCCCTGTCTATGTTGCTTTCCCTTCCGGCCTTGCTCTCTGCTCCAACCCCCGCCCCAATCTCGTTTTCCCCTCTACCAATTCGCTGGCTCCTCCGCATTCGTGGCTGGCCATCGCTCGGCATAAATAACAAGAGAAACCTGTTAATCGGGCTAATTGCATAAATTATAATGGATAATGGGCACGCACAAATGGGGCACTGCAAGGACATCCCAGCCAGGATGGCAGCTGAAAACGTTTCCGTTTAAACCCAAAAAGTGCCTCAACTCAAGTTTTATAAAAATAAATTTCAAGTTCTAGCTTATATGTAAAGTTAATAATCAAAATTTGAAGTTAATTTCCAAAAATATATTTCTCCAGAATTGTAAGATTTTTAAAAAAGTATTTCCCGATTCCCCTTCTTCTACAGCAAATACAGCGATGTCAGCAGCAGACATCCAGCGGCGGGCCAACTTCAAAGTGAAAATCAATTTCTCTTTAAGCCATTTCCAATGGAATTGAATTTTCATTAGACAACAACGCAGCAGGAAGAGCAGCGAAATGGGGGAGGAATTGGCGCTCGGTTGCCGGGAAACGGCGACTGGCGATTGAATTTCCATAAATCCCGCGCTGCGACCCCTTAACCCGTTTTGCCATTTACCGACACTTAAAGGCTCTCTCGTGCTTTGGAGCTGAAGTTTTGTTTGTAGGCGAGTTTTGGCCCTGAAAGAAATGGCTTGAAAGCGGCGGAGAAATGGGGAGAGTTGGGCCGCTTTGATTGACGGCTGAGTCGCTTGTCATTTGCCAGGCCTGCTTGCCTCTGCTCCTGACAGTTTTTCGCCTATGATAAAAGCCAACTGCCTGCATAAATAACATTTTGAGGAATTGACAAATCGTAGAGGATACAGAACGTGCTGGCAAATATTTATAGAGGCAGAGGAGTCCTGTGCGTCAATGGCGACCACAAGTATGTCACAAATAATTTTAATTATTTAGAAAACTCAACGGCAGACGCAATATTCGAGTCGAGCAAGGACAACTATCCGACCAGAGGTCCTGCGAGAGCCTTCTACAGGATAAAGCTAACGAAATATATTTTATGCCATTCAAAACTTTCTCCCAGGACTCGACTCATCACAATAAATCAAATCAAAAGCTTGTGTAGCGAACAGGGGACAGGACCGACTGGTTGACCATTGTTCGGCTTGCCCTGTCTGCCACTCATCAATTTTTGAAAATTATTAAAAATTTAAATGGAATTCCGAAATGCTTGAAATGCACTCCACACAAACACACGGCCACACAAAACCATAGAGAGCTGGCCGTAACAAGGATATGGCACTATGTCCATCGTCCTTCGGTGGATGAGTTGTTGTCGTTATTTGTGTGTCAGCCATGTCAAACATTTTCCCATTCCATCGATGCCATGCGTATGAAATTTTAATTTTAATTGTTCGCCAAATGCGCCGGACAAAATAAGTTCACAGGACATATATGCATATGCACATGTGTATTTTCCATGTACGTGCATATATCTAAAGGATACTTGTTTTCGAGTGGTATGCCATTCAATATACGTATATTTACAGCCGTCGAGAGGCGGGGGCACTTTTTATATGACTGACATTTTAATGGCCGAAATGAAAAGCCTTTGACCGCCGGCACACAGATTTTCCAGCAATAAAAACGCCTTCAATAAAAATTGAAGAACAATTGCGGGCCACAAAGTCGCCTCCTTTGCGATGTAAAGCCCGTTTTAATGACTGCCACTTTATTGACTTTCTTGCGGCAGTCGAAAGGAAGGAGCGGCAAGGGCAAGGACCCAAAGTGTCCATCATTAGCCGGCAATCCGACCGAAAAAATCCATAATTATAATGCACCTTACATAACGCTTCATTAAGATAATGATAATGAATACGTGACCGCAAAGTGTGCGTTCGAAAGAGCGAGGCAGAGCACCACTTCCTGCTAGGTAATGGCACGCATGAGGATACCGATGTGTGTGTATGTGTGCCATTGTCGGATATGAGCTGCATAAGTGTGTGTGGGCATTTCTGAGAGTGGGCTAGTGGACTCTGCATATGCTTGCCCTGTAAATGTAACCAGGCCCGAGGCCAGAGCGCAAATGGCCAGCCAGCAAGTGGCATTAACCACTTACCGCCCCAAAGGCAGCGGCGCGACAACCCTACACTGAGAAAAATGATGACAATGAATGAAACTAAATTGAAATACCTGTCGTTGAAGCACAATGAAGTATTTATGTTAGTAGTGCATCCTTGTGCTTCAGTTTAAATTAAATGTGAATGCAGCTCAATACAGCAACTAATCTGTAGGTAGAAAGTCACCTTATTGCCATATAATCTTATCAAGTTTTCAGTGTAACCAGAGCGGATCGGAATGTAGCGAATGTAGAGGAGAGACAGAAAGTATAACTTGCCAGAGCCGAGTTGTAAGTCCTTCGTCCTGCAGACGCGCGTCGCATGAAATGCGGTCGATAATTTACATAAAAAACAACAAACACAGACAACGCACACCGTAAATGAAAATGAAATAATATTTCATCAGGCAAAGGATCGTATACGTATGTAGCATGGAAAAGGACTTGTCAAGTGGCTATCTCTGGCTATTTGGTTACCTCAATATAGTTGACCACATCAAAAGTTTTGAATGAAAGTGATGGTTTTAATTAAATTGCTCTCCCCAAGGTATATGTGCATAGTTTTTAATAAATGGGCTATGTATTTTTAATTGATATTAATTTGTAATGACTTACACCGCATTAGGCTAAGGGCTTTTCCATTTGGTCTATCCACCCCTCGATTGGGAAACTTATTTCCCTTTGATTTCCCAATAATCATTACAAAGCAGGAAGAAAGAAAAGAGACAATTGGGCGTGGTCAGTACATAAAAAAAAACATAGGTAAATTGTGTTGGCGGCTCAACTTTAAGCTGTTTAGTCATTGAACCCTAAAGACAGTAAACAATAAAAATATTTAGGGATGGTTTTGAGAAAAACAACAGGGTTGAATGTTTGCTGAATTGGGAAAAAGATGGCCAACATAATTAATTCACTTGCATGATAATCAAAATATCATTTGATTAATGTTGTGCCAACTCTTGTGGTTCGCCAAACACAACACAACACGAAATATTGTTTTCATATTTAAAATTAGCCAAAAACGGGTTGCTCGGGTTCGAGGATGTGGGAAATGGGAAATGGGTCCGGAGCCCATGCGAAATGAGTTTTATGTTAAGAGCTAATTTGGGGTAATGCCGTAAAATGTGGCGCAGTTAAACAAATGCCAAACGAGTGTGGATGAGTGGGTTATTTAGGGGTGGGGGTGGAAATCGGGGTGAAGAGCAAACTTTCATCTCGCTACCGTGCTAAGGCTGCTTTTTAACATGCTCCTCAAAGTGTGCTACATAAAATTGCACAATATGCGCATAAGCCACAGGAATTGTGAGCTGGTGTGAGTGTACATGTGTGTGTGTGTGTGGTAGGGGGCGGGTTCATTAGTGTGCGTCTGAGTGTGTCTGCAAGAACTGTAGCATACTTTTGTACGTTTGCCTTGCCAAAAAGATTTCATTATGTATGTGTGTGCATGTGGGCTCCACGCTGCGCTCGTATGTGTGAGTTCCCCTCCCTTCTCTCACACTCCTTGGCTTCGTTTTCCTGGTCTCCTTCATCTGATTTTACTGCTGCTGCCGTGGCCGCCCGAGGCTTTCATTTTAAATTAGTCAAAATGTCAACTTGACACAGATTTTCGGGGCCCGCCAGCAATGAAAAGCGGTTTGTGGCTAAGACGGAAAGTGAAGAAAAGTTGCCCGAGCGGAGCCTTGAAGTCCGCATCTTTGGTCTTTCAATTAACTTCTAACTTATGAATCGCTCATGGGCGCATTAAATGCACTTGCTTGGTTCATCAAATGGGAATATTTGGGAGTTCAAGTATTTCTACTTAAAAATATCAATAAAATTTGAATTATGATACTGTCTTAAGAATATGTTGACTATACATGTTCTATTTTCGAACAAGTTTAATAAAAATAAATGAGCCAGTGGTATAAAAAGTGTATTTTACAACACTTACTAACTAATAATCCTTGTGCTTAATAGCATCACAAGCTGAGTACAAGAAAAGCCAAAAGCGGAATTCCCCTGCAAACTTTATTTTCAAGAGCCATCTCTTGACTGTATGAATGTTTAAAGTGCGCACTAAACGTTCACCTGAGCACGCTGATTCGAAAAAAAGCCCCCCTCCCCCCTTCACCACTTCGGCTTCTTCTCAGACAAATATTGACAAAACATTCGGCATGCTCCTCTGCAGATTCCCAGTGCGATTCCCTTCGCAGCTCCTTCCTTTGCTTATCTTAAATTACAAATCAGTCAATATCGAATTGAAGGCAAACAGAAAAGACAGAAGTGGAGGAAGGAATCCCGAAAAGCGAGGAGCACTGCAGCTGGGGAGCAATTGGCATGCACTTGAGCTGGAAATCAGTTTGCAGCTTGGATTTTCCTCCAGTCTGACTGACTGTCCTTTGAGTGTCCCCGGCGCAGTTGAAATTTGAATTTCCCTTTGCGTGAAAATATGAGCAACTATTTGGGTAGAGCGAGCACCTGAATGGAACGGGAAGTGGGCCACCATCATCATCATCATCATTATTTGCATGTCTGGAGAATTAGTTCAATTTAAAACTCCTTGCGGAAACCTGACAGCTGTCCATGTAATTACGACTGGTCATCGCTGATTGGGGTTTTCCCAACCCAAGTCGCCCCACCAAACATCTGTGCATATGTGATGTATTCTAAACTTTCACACTGACACATTAAAAATTAAGCCAAATGGGACAATTAAAAGGGAAAGTTCACGTTAAGGGAGGTCCTGGGAAAGGCAGCAGAAGTTTGGGCCTCGAAACGCCACGCCCTCCGGCCAGCAAACTGCCAATCAGCCGTCAAGCAGTCAGTCAGTCAATCAATTTTCCATGTATACTTAAACAAAGGTAGCTTTTTGTATATATATATATATATACATATGTATATGTATACATATCCCGGGCTGTAATTTCATAAATATTTAATGCGTGCTCGGGCCCGTGCTAAAGTATATAAGATATGATACAAATACATATAGACAGGAGCAGCCGTAAGTGACAATTATCCTTGTCTTTCTGCTCCCACCCCCTCGGTTGGTTTTTCTTCGCCTGCAGCGGCTGGGAAAATTTACTTGGACTTTTCCCCGGTCGTCATCTTGGCCAGGTTAGCATTAAGTGTAATTTTTTGTTAGTGGCAAACATTTCATGAATTAACAATGAGCGCAGCTCGGAAAAAGGGCCTGGAAAAATCGAAGGGAAGGTGAGGGGGGTTATAATAGTAGGAAAAGTGCGTGGTGCCGTTGGCAGTTAGTCATCTGAAGTTTTCCTGCCGCCGAAAAAATGAAATGTTCTACTACGTCATTGTCACACGTCTACATAGGGCTGAAGGACGAAAAGTGCGGATGAAGGAGGTGGCGGTGGAGGGCTGAGGCGATGGGGGCGTGTCATCTAATGTAATGAAGCGTGGAAAATGGTGGGTGTTCGGTGGGTCAAAGGTCGCTCGGCTTTTTCGCTTATTACCAACAACCAACAAGCGGCAGGAAATTCTGTATGCCAGCCGAGTTCACTTTTCCCACTCGCATATGATATATTTGTGCGGTTGTCATGCGGCGCTCGAGGTGGCTAAAACGTAAGCTATTTAAATGATTGCTCTGGGCCACATACACACTCGAGGCACAGCTCAGCCTAATTGCGTTTGTTGTATTCAAGAGGGTATGCTACATGAATTTTGATTAATTCGCTGGAGCCAGCGATTAAGCTAGATTGTCCACCTGTAGGTAACGCACATTCACCTCCCAGTTTCCCAGTTTCCCAGTTTCCCTAACTCCCAACCTCCCTCAACTGGCTTTTTGCAGCCCAGCTGATGACATCACCTGGCTGGCAATCGACCTGCGTGAGCGCCCAGAAATGCCATAAACCATGCACTCAAGTTTTGAGCTTGGCAGAATGTTGAGGACTTCATGAATACCGCTTAAATACCGCTCTATCCAGCACTCCATCCTGCGAAACTTTAACTAAGTATAGCGCAGAAAACATCAAGAAAATAAGCTCACGCAACAGAACGAGAACAAGCCTGAGAATCTGCACAAAAAGAAAAAACAATTTGCATGAAATGTCGACACGACTACGTGGAAAATTACCTTCACCCACTTTGGTGGAAAGTTCCGCTGGCATTACGTTGGCTAAAAAAGCCCTGCCCTGGCTACTTTAAGTTGGCCAAAAGAAGGCGACGCATTTCGCAACGGAAGTAAAGTAACTTTAAACCGAGTATTTTCATTGGAATGAATCTACATAAAAAAAGCTTGCATATTTGGGTCATTAAATTTTGTAGCTGCAGAGTTTTGAAGGGGAAAGTTTAGTAGACGAAAGGAACTCAAGACATTAAAGAACCTACATGTAAAATGTATCTAAGTTCTTATTGAATCTCCATTCGAATGTGAACTTTAAGCCAAATGAATAGCCGCACAAGGCGAGTTTTCCCCTTTTATTAACACCTCCTTTCATAAAAAGCCACTTTAAAGGGCGTATTTATTACATAGCTGACTGAGGATGAGCTCAGTGTAATTATGATATCCAAGGCTACTTGGAGAGTGTCCTTTCATGTACCCAGCGCCACTTTGTTGCTGCCGCCGTTCAGCATTTCCCGAAGCCCATTTTTGCACTCATTAGGGGCTGGCGCCCGAAAGTGTGCAGCGCCAGAACTGGCCAGTGGCGAGGAGGAAGACCAGGCCAAGAAAATGGCGAAAAGTGAGTGCGCGCGAAAAGGCGAAAAGTCAGCAGATGCTACTGGCCGCTGGCTGATGGAGAGCTCTGGATGCCGGCCAGATGAATTTTTGATGCCCCAAAGTGAGCCAGCTGCAGCGAGAGCGGCCTTAAAGTGGCCACAGCTCTAATGGCCAAAAGGTGAGCCAACTGAAACTCCGGTTCCCGGCCAGCTGGAGCATTTTTTTTAATCGCTTCGTTATTCCGCCGTGGGGTGCAGTTGCTGCAAGGCCAAAACAAACCGTTGCCAGTCGCGATAATTGAAAATTAAATTTAATTTTATGGCCAAAGTTAAACATTTGCTCAGTCGCGGAGAAATAACACGCATACGCACTGTATTCCCTGGCTCGCGGCTTCGTCATCGTAGGTGTCCTGCCGCCTGTGCGCCGTGTCCTTAGTCCCTTTTGCACCGTGTGAACCGGCACAATTGTTGCGGATTTTCGCAAGCGATAATCATAAAAATGAAAATTTTAATAGCGCGCGTGGAGACGAAGGCGAAAATCCCCGCTCCCTCCCCTCCACCACTCGCTTTTCCACCGCCTCTTGCGTGAGTGTCGGTTGATTTTTCTAGCTGTTTACCCACACACACACGCACACACACACATGGCCGCCTATTGATTTTGTCCCGTATGTTGGTGCTTGCGGATGTTTGTGGCATGCTCCTAGGCGCTGCAGCAACAAATTTCACTTCGACAGGCTCATTATGGTTTAGCGAAACACGAATCCCCTCCAGACCCATTGGCGCATAAAATGCTGGGGTCCCGACCGGTTTTATTTTGGGCTGTTTTATGGATTACCTAAGCTCACACGCTTTAAGCAAAAAGTTTATGATTGCTTTCGGCGTATGGAAATACATCTGGGTGGCTCGCCAAAACCACAAAAGCATTCTCCGATTTGATTTTCTAATTAAGAGCCCTTTGACGTAAGAGAGAATGTCAATTAGTGTATAGAATTTTTCACCACATCGTTACAGTTAACTCATGATGCACTGAAACATCATTTCTAACTACATTAATCCCTATGTTTCATTATTGTGAAAACTTACCTTTTAAGAACTTTAGTTATTCTTCGATCCGTCGTCTGGAATTCAATGAAGTCTTCTCGTCATTTGCATTTGGTCCGCTTGATAAAGTAATTAATATTTTCGCGTAGCATTCATAAACACGCAGTCTATATAATTGATAAGTTTTCTAGTCGTTATAGTTTTAGACTTTAGCTGAGGCTTCCTCAATGATATGTGACAATATTGTTGTATGTATATATCTCTTGTTATATTCGAGACAACTAATGTAAAACTTCTAACAAAAATTACTATTCTTTGGTTTTTTTAAGGTAACTAGATCTTAGATAATTGTAAATTTAATATTTATATTTGCTCTTTGCAAGAGCTTTGATATGTATGCGATAATTTGCACAACTCTCCTTACGCTAGTTCATTTGTTTTGTTTTTATTTTGTTGATAAGATAAAAAAGCTTGATTAGGGATTCAGCAAGCTTTTTGGGCGTTTTACATGATATGTTTACGTTTCCATTCGTAGATTTTCTTAATTTCTTGAATTACATTTCTCTTTAATGTGCTAATTAAATATACTTTTCATATTTCACCTTTTGGCATTAAACGCTTTTACATGATATGTATGGTTATCGCTGGATTTATTTATCAGCTTGTCTCAGCTTTCTTTTTGTATATTTAGTTATTTAATATTTTCTATAGACTATAGAATGATATGTGTTGATATGAGTCTTTCCTTTTAAGTTACATTTCTAAAATATATTTATGGTTCGTTTTTTATTTCGTCAGCATTCTCTTAAGGGCTTAACTTTTGTTTATAAATTTTTCATCCACTGTGAATGTCGTCCACAAAATTGCGATGTTGTCTCTTGGACTTTCTCTGCGCCTTTCTCTTCCGGCTCCGGCTCTCTTTCGCAGTAATGGCTGCTTTCTCTTACTCCTCGAGCCCCCTTTCTCCAACTCCGCGACCTCCTCCGCGCTTTCTTCCTCTCGCTCTCTTTTTGCCCGCGCTCCTTCTCCACCCCCTTCTCTTTGCTTTCACAGGCGGCAACGGCAGCGGCAGTTTCTCTATGTATTCGTTTTTTTTCTGCCGTTGTATTTCAGTAACTTTTTCCGATTCCGCTTTGGGCCCGCATTCGCTTTCACCGAAAAAAACCGTAGGCGCACAAACAACAACAACTCGGGCTGGAAATTATTTATTCAAGTCAATTAAGTTTTCATGCCCGGGAATTTGGCGATTTTCGCTAATTATCTCTGGCGCAGATTGGGTTAATCCGTATATCCTCGAAGATATAGATATATAGATATATCCTCTTTGCCGCTGCCGTTGGGCGCCCACACCCGTAAAAATAGCAAAGCAATGGAAATTATACAATCACTGGCTGCGAATTCGAAGCAATCAATTTTTGGTGGCACTCGCGTTTCGAAGAATTTCTCGATTTGGCTTCGGAATAAGATGGCTGCGCCCTGCGGGGTATGCAGCGCTTTATTTATTGCACAATTCGGATATTGGTCTCAATTTGGCTATATTTTTCGGGGCTTTCACTATATATATCGCTGGCCTCTGTGTTCGCTGCGTGTGACTGAGTCGGAGTGTTTTCGTTTACTCAGGAGCCAGCGCAGGATGCGTGCGATGCCAGGCCATGAATTTTTCATCATCGGGCATCCTTATTAGAGATTTTCGCCCCATCTCGTTGAGATTGCTGCGCGCAGATCCAAAAAGCATCCAAGAGAGCGTAGAAAAGAGCGAACGGAAGTCCTGCGAGAGCGCCCAACACACACACACATTTGTTGTTAAGTGCTTGTTGTGGGTGGTGCATCTCCTTAATGTTAACCCCCCCTGCCTAAAATAAAATTCTCAATTTTCCTCGGCCCTTGCATTTCGTTCAAGGCCCATCATAATCTCATTCAGGTATTTTTCCTGAATTTTTTCCTTGCTTTTTCGGGGGTTGTTTGGCTGTCTTCCGTTTGGAGGTCCGTGCGATACGGCAAGGGGCGGCTTTTTGGGGGTGGCTTTATCTTTATCTGTTTGTTTTTCGCTCTCTTGTCGCTTATACAGCTTTCACATTGTCTGCCTTAATGGTCTTGTCACTTTGACATATCCCGTAAGAGAGCGAAAGAAAGAAAGTGTATTAATTCTGCGCAGGTTTTTAGAGAAGACGAAAGGCGCACTTGGGAATTGGTAGCTGCATCGGCTAAAGTATTGACTATTTCCGGTGGTTGCCTTTGCTAATGCAGCGAAGTTTCTAATTCGCCGCACAAGCGAATTGTTATGGCGCGCCGGCAGGTGTCGCTTTAGTTGTAGATGTAGATTTTCAAAATCATGTATTTTTTTCTATTAAAATAAAAATATATTAAAAAAATTCTTATTGTAAAAAAGAATTAAGGATTTTTTTCTAATATCAAATAAATCATATACATTTTTTTAAAATTTAATTTATATGACAGAGGTACAATTTAAAAAAAAACCCCCCTTTGAACAAATATGCATTTTGTTTGTGATGCAGCGCAATCTGCACATTTTGTTATGATAACCAATGTCTTAATTAATTATAATTTGTTGATAATACTTGTGCTCTTGTGCAACTTGTGCTCATCCAAAACCAGGCAGTCTTTAATTCCCTGTGCAAATAGACCTAATATTCCATAGCTTCCGCCAGGCAACAAAAATAACAAAATCAGCCATAACGATTGTTTGACAAACAATAATAGAAAAATCAAAATACATCAGTTTTATATGTGTACTCTTATATAAACAGCCTGATTACGCAGTTGGGCTTGCAAACAATAAATTAAATTACACCATAATACGTTTGTGGGCTTTCACTTGTATTTGAAGTGCTTTTATTCGCTTGCAGCTTGAAATCAACTAAAGTTAACTCTTAGAAATTGTAAAGCATCTCTTCCTGGTAATTACCTTAAAACACAGAATTCGCTGGCCCCAAGAAAGTCTTCTCAAAAACTTCCTTTAGAAAGCCCCTTTGCAATCTCTCTCTCTTTAATTGCGCATTTCGACTTTTCTTGGATGACATCTGTTGGCCTTCCTGCCCTTCGTCCTAGCCCAAGTATGTTTTCTTCTTGTTTTTTTTTTTTTGGTTAAAATGAAAATCAATAAAAAGCTCAATGACGTCAGCCGCCCAGACACACACAAACGCACACACACGCACACTTACAAAGTAAGCGGCAACATCGGAAAATGCTGGCGGCCAAATACAGCTCCTGGCTCTCCCAGACTCCGCCTGCCACTCCCCCCGCCCACGTAGCGAGCTCTCATCTCCGCCGGAAATCCAATCGCTCCCCTTCGTGTGCCAATGTGTGCATGTGTGTGTGTGTGTGCCGGCGACTGTGCGAGTGTGCGGGTGTGCGAGTGTTGTGAGCCGAAGACACTGCACGTGAGCAGGCTATCAGCAATGGAATAAGAGTTTCGACAGCCAGAAACGCGTTTATCTTTCTGTTTTCAGCTGTCATACCCTGAGAAAAAATTTTAGTTGAATTAAGACAAACTAAAGAAATATTTCATTAATTCAATGATATTTAATATTATAACGTTATAGATTTTTGAACAATAATACAAATATATATAATTTGTACCTAGATCTATTGCTTAGTATTGCGCTTCTCTTACATGTTAGCAAAAAGCTAAAACAATTGTTATATGGGAATTTTATAGTTTAAAGACAAATTGTGATTAGCTTGAGTATAGAACTTGCAATCTATTTTGATTAACGTGTCTAATTTATTACTTATTTATTTCTCTGTAGCTCTGCCAAAGGCATCCAAAGTAAAGTAAAATGCACTGGGGCTAAAATTGGCCGCAGACTGGAACGGAAGGCTGGCCTGGAGTGGCTGTGACAATTTACGCCAAATCTCATGATGGCTGCGATAAGCTGGCAGATAAAAGCGATAGCAGCGACGACAACTCAAGCCAATTGCGACGAAATATGCAACAGAAGTGTACAAATTTTATGGGCTTTGTGTGTGGGATATTTTTGACAAGCACGTGACGTGTAAAGGTCAAAAGTTGGGCATCCAAAAATACATTTGGCTCAAATGGATTTAAGGCAGATTTAAGCAAAAAAATCACATTCAATCATATTAGATAAACAATTACCAATACCAATAATTTACATATATGCTATAATAATTTCTAGCATAAATACTATCATATTTATCTATATATTTCGCTGCTTGTTAACGTGTTCACGTTTATTGCATTTTTAAGCTCGATTGAGCTGCCAAATCTTTTCAATAACATTCGCTGGGAAGGGATCAGTTCCCTGCCCCTAGAAGTATGCAATAAAGAGCGATTCGTTCCAAATTGGCGCTGCTGCTGCTGCTGCAACACCATCCCCAAATGCAATGAAAAACTGTTTTTCTTTTTTGGCAACAGCAAGCAAGAGGGGAGGAAGTGAACAGTGAACACATTTCCATAAACACACACGCCCCCCTTGGATGAGGAGTTGAGTTTTATGAATATGCAACACGATGTTGTTGCTTAATGTTTGCGCAAAACAACCATATGAGCATGTAATGCCCAAAGGGGCGGGTATTTTGGAGGGGTGGGGAAAGTTGGAGTCACACACTCGGCAGTTAGTTTGTAGTAGGTGTTAAAATTGCACATGAAATATGAAAAGCCACTCATAACACTGAGAGAAACATGTGCTCCCACTTGCCTGGTTAACAACTCCCTGGTCAATTCACCACGCAAACGACGGACAGTTAAAGAGAGAGAGAGAGAGTGAGAGAATCCGAGTGATACGGGGATAGCGAGAGAGAAATTCCTGAACTGCTGACGACAATCGAAGCGAATTCCTGATGTAGGTGGGCCATATCGTGGGCTATATAGCTTTTTCAGCTCCAGCTGCGGGTCCAGTTTTCAGTCGTTGTCGTGCCGTCGTGATGTCGTTGCCGTCGTCGCATCCGTCGTCGTTGTCGTTGTTGTTGTCGCCGCACTCCATCTAGTTGTTGTTGGTGCAGCAGGCAGTACAGCAACAGCAACAAACTCACACACCAGCAGAAAGCAGCAACATCAGGCTTTGAGCGCCAGCAAACAACAATTGAACAAGCGAAAATTGCAGCAACAAACAAACGAAATGAGCTCGCTAAACGGAAAATTCATTTGCGCATATGGAATGCTGCACACATAGATATATACATATATAGCCCCGCATACAAGCATATATATATAGATATATACGTATATGTTATACACACACAAATCTACATAAAATCTAAGTGCAAACCAATTGTGATTTAAGCTAATGACCACAACCGCAAAACAGCTCCAACAACCAACAAGAAAGTGTATAAAAAATGTAAGAAAATTCTGCATTTTTCATTGGTCTCCTCGACAAAATTTGATTCGTTCATATTTTTTTTCCTGCTTTTTTCCGCCGTTCGTGAGCTGGTTGCTTTTTTCTGTACACACAACGCCACGCAATCCCACCCAAAACTCTCCTCTCTCCGCTCTCTTCTCTCCTCGACTTCTCGCCTCTGCGCTCCTTTGTTGTGTTGGCCGTGATCCTTTTGGCCAGGATTCGGTGCGGATGAACGCATTAAATATGCAGAAAAATAAAGCCATACACACTCACACGCTCAACCAGGTCTACCGCAGTTAACGGTTGTTCTTCATCCTTGAGTTTTGTAATTATAATTTAAAATAGAGAAGATTTTATTTACTTTTTTGATTGCTTTGACAGCTCATAAACTTAATACAATTTCATATGGAAAAAAATTACTATTAATGTGGGTGAAAAGTCAGAGGAGAGCGACAGTTAACGAGAGAGAAAGTTCACCACACACAATCAAAACTAAAGAATGTTAGCCAAAACAATTATGACAAAAACTAGTAACTAAACTTCCCATTCAAATTTAAAATGCCTCGAAATTGAAATCCAAATCGGAGTAAATATTTTTTTATGTACAACAGTGCGTATGATTAACTTGGCTAACCCGCGTTGGCCTTTGGCCTCCGTTCAGTGTGTGGAAACCCAGTATTGCCACAAAAACGTCCCAGTATTTCCTGCCAGCTGCATTGTGCTCTCTCAGTCGCTCACTCGCGCGCTCTCGCTCTTTTATTTCCCCAATGTGCGCGACTGTGTGTGTGAGTGTTACAACAATAGTGGCAGCATGCAACATAATTACAACTCAACTTCAACTTTACACTTAGACGACAAGCGAAGCTCGCTAGAGAAACAACAAATGTCGAGCGCCGCCTAAGTGTTTAACAAAAATAAGGAATACATAAATAAGTGATTAAAAGCAATAATTAATGTCTTTCTACCGAACAGTTTTCAAGTTTTTTAAGTATATGAAATTCAACCAAAGCCTTGTAAATAGCCAACAAAATAACTAAAGAACAAGAACTCTTTTCTTATTAAAAACAAAACAACAACAGCAAATAAAATAAAACCAAATTAATTAACTCAACTAAGGAAAGCCATAAACAACAAACAACGAACGAATAGACAACGCCGTTTACACCGCAACCTGATAGAGAAATGCATGTAAGTTGAACCAAAAGAAAGGGTATTTTGAGTAGTACCGAATGACCAGTCTTATGTACTGCAAAGTCAACGAATCAAGAAGCAACAACATCAACAGTTGCCCCAGACAATGACGAACAATGGCCGAGAAATTGCCACAGCATATAAAGCAAATTTAGCCCCTGTTCTCTCTGTTGTGTGCAGTTTACTTCTCTTTTGTGGCTGTTACTGCTCTGTTTACTGGGCAATAATGAATAGTAAATGTGGGTGGTGGGTGGTGGGTAGTGGGTGGTCCTTCGATGGGCGTTAAATTTAATTAAAAGGTAAACTAGTAGCAGACAGCAACAGGCAGTCAGTTGGAATCGATTTTCCTTTTCACTCGATTCGCTTGGCAAATGGCGAACGTCACTAGGCAACAACAACGAATCGCAGGAATGGGATCGTATCGGATGAGATGGCATGGGTTGTGGATGGGTATTTTGCCCTACAGGACAAATGATGGTAATGACGACACACAAGCACCCACACACACTAGGGCACTAATACACTCGCCAAAATGGACGTCATAAATGTTTGACAATGCACACGGGGCGTATGAGTAATGGCAGTGAGCCCACAATTGGTAAAGGGCTTTGTTGTTTGGATACAAGTGGGCGTGGATGTGTGGGCGTACTGTTGGCTGGTTGGACATCGCTGAAACAACTATCTATTGACACTGTTTCCCCCACTCATTTCCCCCGCATGTCGCCAACATTTTGTGGGGGTCAATGGGTGCATGAAATTGCTTTTTATGCTTCGCTGTCGTTGCTCGCCCTTCTGCCCCTTTCACCCCCTCTTGGCCACGTCCATTGAACATATTCAATGCGCCTTGTTGGGCCAACTTTTAGCTACGTTATACCCTATATTACCACTCCCCCTCTCTGACAGGTTTTGTCGCTCGCATTTGTTCGCCGTTAATTGCATGGAAATTGTGCGCGCAATTGAAAAAGTTGGACAAGCCGAACGACAAAGTGGCATTGTTCCAGCTACCCTTTTCCGGGAAAGCCCACAGACATCCTTTTCGGCCCAGTCAATGACTTGTGTTCGCTGCAACTATGAATGAATAAGTGCAATTATGGGCTCTAGGCCCATGAATCAAACGAAAGGCGGCTAGCCGCGACTGTAGAATGGTCATTAGTCAGCAGGCTGGCGGGGAGAAACCCCTAAGACGTTCCATTTGGCAGGCAGCCCCAAAAAGTCACCAAGTCATTGCCTCGTTTATAGTTTTTGGCTGCAGCAACAACTAGCGTGGCAACTTGGCCACGTTTTCTTTTATGGCTCTATTGGAGTGTATAAGTGTGCGTGTTTATTTGTTTGTGTCCTGCGAGTACTACCAAAGTACAGTGCATTGCACCCGTTGGCTCGAAATGGCTGACGCCATGAAAATTCGCTCGCCAATTCAGTTATCTGCATAAATTTCGAGCGATCTCCGTGGGCGGCGTGACGTCACGGAGACTGAAATACATATACGGCTCGATAAGGAAACCCCCCGTTGACAGGTGATGTCAGTTGATAAATGACCCAGTTCATAAACGAGCAACCAGTTGAAGCTTCGCCCTTTCAGTTGGCCAACTAAATGCAAAACTACAAAACGTGTCGCAGTGTTTTAATTTAAAGTGAAATTGAAGGAGATGGAATTGTTTTTCCGGGAATTCTTATGAGTTCGAGTTATCAACATTTACTTAATCAGTATTGCAGGGTTATTACTGTTTATGTCAACGATTTTAGACTCTAACTTTATATTGATATAAGTCTGCTTTAAAACAAAACGTTTAGCACATTAGCATTAGCATTAATGTTTTCACGACACTGAATAATTTAACGTACAAATAAAAGTTTTCATTTCACTCAAATTTGAATAACACAATGCACCAAGCGTAACTTTATTTTCCATATTCCGACTTATAAATAGTATCTATCTTGTGACGATTTAATGAAAAGATTCATACCTGCATATTTTATTCATTTCGCCTTCGATTGCGGTTGGCCACTTAGCATTTTGACCTTTGCTTGATGGCTTTCTTGTGTTGCTGTGCACTTTGACTGCTCCGTGCTCATTTTCCAGCTTTTCCAATGTATTTCCGATGAGGTTTCCCTTCTGCCGGGCACATTGTTGTTGCCGCTTTTGTTGCTGATTGCGATGGCTAATTGAAAGTGTCAATTATCATCCGGGCAGGAGCAGCAGGACCAGCAAAAGGCAGAACTATCAGCCGCAGTGGAAATAGCAGTTGCATTTGCTGGCAGTGAACTTTCACATTTGTGCCCCTGCACGCCCATGTGTTGGTGAGCCATAACCAGCCATACCCTGTTCTGTGGCCCGCGGGGCGTATGCGTAATGTGAAATAACCTTGGCCAGTGGACAAGGAATGCAGAATGTGCACCCGCGCACCCGCACCCCTGGATTTTTCATTATTATTATAATTCATCCTTGTGCCTGATAAGTTTTCCCTCTGCCCTGCTTTGGGGTTTTCCATTGCTGCGCTTTTTTTTTTCCTGCCTTAATAACTGCCATTGTGGTTGCTGTTGTTGTTGTTGTTGGTTCTAAGTTCGCGCGGTCAGCGCATGAAATTTTCTATCTACTGCGAAGCAGGTGGCTGGGAAATTCATAGAGGGAAATTCCTGGGAAATTCGCTCACTGCTCAGCAGTTAAATTGCTGGCGCCCTCAAAAGCGCGCGCATTAAGTCGAAGTTCGTGGTGAAATGTTAACCGCGCTCTCTTTCTCTCTCTCTCTCGTTTTCCCCCATTTCTCTCCTGTGAGAGAGCTCAGTTAATATGCAGATTTTTGTGTTTTTCTCCCTTTATTTGTGGAGTAAGGCCAAATGGAAATGGTTAACGGGCCGTGCCATATCAGGCACTTTTATCCATTGATTGAAGAGCCACAAGATTGATTTCTGGTATTAAATTTGCTCCTGCCAGACCGTAAGCGGTCCTATGTTTTTAGCTCCCTGGATGTCCTGCTCCTTGGTCGCCCATAAAGCAGCCACTTAATCCCCACAACCACCCAACACCCAACGAAACCATCAATTTTGCATGGCACGTTGGCGCTGTTGTTGCAGGCCGTACTGCATCTGCTGCATTATCAATTCATGAGCTCCCGCTGAAACACAAGACACCATACGTACCAGATACAAGATACACGCCATCGCCGGAGGACCTCTGTGGATGGCAGCATAAAGCAGGCCCATAAACACCATGGAAGCTGGATTTTATCTCGCTTGAACTACATAAGTTATAGGCCAAGAGGGGGTTGCAGCTGCACAGGCAGAAATCAAAGGGTTAAAATCATTTTGTATATTAGGAACGAGGAACTGCATTCTTAATAAAGTAAAATCTGAATGTGTTTAGTTGACTAAATTTAAGAAAGTAAGGAAATTATATAGGTAAATAGAATTTAGATTTAAATCTTATCATAGATTAGTTAGTAGTGAATTCGAAGTGAGCAAGCTGTCAACATATTATAGTAAATCGTCATTATTTAGGATCTTGACTTAAGATTTTTTAAAAGGACTCATTTCTCAATAATGCAGCCAAGTTTTTTATTATAATATTAAGCAAGCGTAGAATTTTTCTCTCCCTGTAAATATGCGAATTCCTGCTGTACATGCCCCCAAAGGATGCGCCATAAAGCAGCAATAAATACACATTCATGAGAGAAATCAATCGCATTTTGCATGTGGTTGATGATTTGACATGGATTTTAATGTTACGCCAACACAATTTGATTGAAAGAGTGTGGGAAAAGTTGAAATTTTATTACTTTACGAGCGGAAAATTGTTTTCAGTGAAGGCCGGGGCCATAACCATTGGCCATTTAAGTCGGACATCTCTGACCTGCTGTCCCTGCTGCAATATTCATGCAATCAAGGCTCCTGCTGCAATATGCTGCCCAAGCTGGTGTTCACCTTATCCCGGTTTGCTGCTTTCAAATGGGATTAGAGTTCGATATCCTGGCTAAGTCGCCTGTTTGCCGGGCATTGGGCCCACTTTATTTTGCGCCCGCTGCTTGACGGCTTTTAATTACGTTGGCTTGGATTGCTTCCTGGCCCATTGAATGCTAATTCCGAACGCCTTTCAGGCGGAGGAAATGAGGCACATGAAAGCATCTTTTGCTCCCCTGCTACTGAAGTGTCTGCTTCCGGTTGCACTCTGCACTCTTCCAACGGGTTTGCCCATATAAATAGACGTCTCGGCCTCTTCCCCCTTCCGACTGACACCCGCATCCCCATCCCATCCGCTCTTCCGTCTGGCCAGGCAATCTCCCATTTTGCGTGAGTGCCAGCGAGGACACTGAAAAAATAAAAGGGGTAACATACCTTCAATTATAAATAATATATATATATATATACATAGTAATATATCTTTCAAAACAGATAAAATTAAATTGCTAGCGACATTTTAGATTTTAATAAAGGTTCAAAAGCTTAAGGCTTAAAAAGTTTAAAAGCAAATATTAATATTACTAGGATAAGAATAGAATTGAAAATGGTTGATCTATTTATTGTAAAGGTTTGACATTCAACATAAAGTAACAAGGTGTGTGGATTGCCTCTTCACCACCTTCACCTTCTTCCAAGCTAATGGAATAATGTTCTATATGTGTTATATTTTTCTCGCAGCGTATTTGTGCATGGCCTCATATATATTTTCGCATTTTGTACGTGCGTCACGGTGTCAACCGCAGTGCCCCGTCGCCCCTCCTTGCCTACATGGTGCAGCCGTTTCCTCCACGGCCCCCTCCATTTGGCCAAGGGACCTGCCGGGTTTTTGCGGCTGGTTGTTTGCCCTGGCACGTTGATGGCCATAAATACAGTTACATATGTTTGCATTGCGGCCAGATACTGACCGACCCGGCATCTCGTTTGGATCCCTTTTCCACCTCCTCCTGCCCAGTGCCACCCACATTTGCCTGCTCATCTCGTTAAAATTCTCATTTCCTACTCGCTTACTTTTTGTTTGTATTTTAAATTTCGTATTGCATTTAGTTTACGAGATTTAATTAAATGTTTCACTCGCCATGAAAGAGTTTGGCATTCATTGCCGTGCAAATAAATCGGTTAAAATATTTAGCCAATTTTTATTGCTCCAGCTTAAAGCGATTTAAAGAGATAGTATGAAATTTAATACAGATATAGAGAAGAAAAGATGTATTCATATTCCGTTCATTTATCAAAGCTATGAACTGATAAGCAGAAAAGTAATGGGTTCGGGATAATTGCATGGCTCTTTTAACTTATGGAATATTTATCCTTAAATTGATATAACTCATTCATATAACTCATTCCTCTTCTTTTTATGGCAGTGCTAAACAACTGGGGGCGACTAACTCCCTTTCAACCGAGTGGCCTGCAATTCGAAACGATCTCAACGCAAAAATGGCACTGCAACGCACTGGGCAGCAACAGCAACAAAGGACGAAACTAACTCGACACGGGCTGCAGCAACAACAACAGCAATTAGAAACAACAACAAAGGCCCGGCAACGATATAGAGCGGTGGGAAAATGAAACAAAAACCAGAAACGAGTTTTCCACTCAAATTTGCATTCAGCCAAAGAAATACAAAGGTCTAAGCAAGGAGGAAGGAAGCGACACAAACCAACAAACCAACAAACAAACGCAGCACAATAAGAAAGTCGCCAGTGAAAAGGGGTCAGAGGGCATACACACGCACACAGACACACACAAAAATACAACACAGGAGCAGACCGCAACACAAATACAAGCATAAGGAGCGCATAAAACACAAAACACATTCAACACACGGACACAGAAGGACGAAAAGTGCATTGTGAACAATTTTCAACGAATTTCCAAAAGTCTACAAAGAAAAATAACTAACAAGCGTTCATTACGAATAACAAAGGAAACCATAATATTTGAAATTTGCTCTGTGATTTTCTATCGGAAATGGTTTAGTAATCCAAATAATAATAATACTAATAATAATACTATTTAATAACAACGTATTTATAAATACTGCAAAACTGCATTCCAAACCATAGAAAAGTTTATCAAATCCCCCAAGAAAAGCTTTAAACTCAATCGAAGACGTAAATCAACAATTTCTATAAATATTATCAAGCAAAGTTTATTACACTGCGACTAATTAGACCAGCTAACGCTACTCGAAAACATAATTCGACCACAACCACAATTCCACCAAAGGACATCGCCACACCGGAGCCATGGACGAAATGCCCGACCTGTCGCACCTCACGCCCCACGAGCGGATGCAGATCGAGAATGTCCTTATGCGACAGAAGCAGGAGGAGGAGAAGCAGAACGAGATCATGCGGTGAGTTCGGTAGCCAGATGCAGTGCGTTTCATTCAGAACTTCCAACTCTCGAGATACATTTCGTTTCGTTTTTGGTTGTTAAAAGAATAAAGAGAGTCTTTCTGTCTCAGTTTTATGTATGTATTTATTTCTATTATCTATTTCTATTATTTATTTTTATTTCTAATAATCACGAAGGTTCTGAAATTATTAAGACTTTCTAAAATGGTTTTCTTAAAGGCTTTCATTAAAGCATGCAACGCTGAATCTTATTGGTTATTAAATACATATTATTTACAAAATCCTATAAAGATGACAAATCTTAATGAACTAGGTGGTCTATATCATTCCTGTAATTTCTGAAATTAGTTTAAAGCCTTACAAGCTTAGCCCTACATTTCTCTCTAGTTTCACTCAACCAAATCTGCTTCTAATACCAATTCATCCTCGCATCTTGATCCCCCTGCAGGCGCAAACAGGACGAGGTGGTGACGCTGGAAATGCAAATCAGACAGCGATCCGAGCAGCAGAAGAAGGCCGGCGTCGAGCTGGATGCCACCTGTCACATATGCCTTAAGACCAAGTTCGCCGATGGAGTGGGCCACATCTGCCACTACTGCAACATACGCTGCTGCGCCCGGTGCGGCGGCAAGGTGACGCTGCGCAGCAACAAGGTGAGAGTTGTCCTCAATCCCATTCCCAGCGTCTGACAGCTCCGTTTGGATTCACTCCTTGGCTCAGTGTCCTGCCATTTGGGTTTACGCGCGCAAGGCAGCGGATAAATGTTCTTTTTTCGTAAAGGGTGTCGGACTTATTTTCCGCTCATTGACAAATAGCACAACGCTGGTGCCAATATTACTGGCGACCCGGCTCCCGCTTGGCTAAGCAGCCATCACTCATACGCCCCATTGCCACATCGACATTGAATTGGGATTGAGTGGCATAGCCATAGGCCACCGCCGCTTGTTGCCAACTGTCCCCAGTGACGCGTTGGCCACATGAATAACTGCCCCTTGTCGCCTTGTAGTCCGCTGGATAATTGGGCGATGGGCGGGATCGAGTGGGTGAGCCTTGGAGTAGAGCCATGGCACTTGTGCCCTTCTCTCCATCCTGGCGCCTCTCGCGTCGACACTTATAATTTAGACTTAATTTCCAGTTTCATACGACGCCTCTGGTCAAGGATATGAGATGACGGGGTCACTTGGGACGCTACAAATAGATTATATCGTTCTTAGATTCAGAATATACTAAATCCCATGTAAAAATCAAGGGACTTTAAAGAGCGTACATTCTTTTTATTTTATTCTTAGCTGTATAAATGAAATTTAAGGAACAAAACTGAATGGTTAAGTTTATTTCGTGGCACCTTAACCCGTAGCCTTGATGGCAGGAAACCTTATGGTGGCATTGAAGAAAGTCTCTTCCGAATTGCTTCCTTGAAATCCACCATGGCAACCCTTCGCTCCTCTCGTGCATTGCATTTCAATTACACTTTTTCCAATTTTTATTTTACTCAGTGAACCGATTCCTCGGTTGCTTCCACCCGCTTTTCTTTCCCGCTGGCCAGGCTTATCATTTTCTGGCCGTGCTGCCAAACGTTTTTCCGTTGAACTGCTGCCAAAATGTCACACACACACACGCCCACTTACACAGGGGAACCGAAAAGGCCAGTGATGTGGACTTTGGGGGGTTCAGGAGCGAAAGCCAGGGCGCAAAATGAAACTAGATGGGCCAACAACTCCGAACAAAAGCCAAATGGAATTTCAATTTGGCTGTGACACGGTGGGGTATCTTCACCAGGACTCTGTCTTGGATCTGAAGGCGCGGAAGATGAGCGACAGGTGGATCCAGCGGTACCGCTGGCTCTGTCGATCACCCTGGAACGGACCCACCAATTCCAAGTTGCTGAATCCCGCAAAGTATTCTCTCTCTCCGCGCTCCACGTAGGTGGTCATGAAGATATTCCCACTGAGAACGTGGTACAATCTTCTGAAGTAGTACAGCAATCTGGTATCAGGACCGCCCGGTGCTCCACCTTCAATATCCTCGTCGCTATCCTCCGCAGATTCCTCCAGTTGAAACTGTATGCCGCTGAGACCCAGATTTAGTAACTCGTCCATGGCAAAGCCTGGTCGCAAATTTGAAAGCGTTGCAAGTGCACGTGTAAATTACCCGGAGAGTCCCGGAGCTGTGTATGTGTGTTCAAATGATTGAAGCACCTGGGTAGACTAGATTTATTTAAAATTTAAGATGTACAAGAAAATGGTACGTAAAAAACAGGAACTTCATGAGAAGTACATAAAAATAGGTTGATGTCCTTCCTGTTGATGTCCTTAAATTTTTAATATGATACAAATATATAACAAATATATCTATATTGTGCCTCAATGTAATTCTAATGTCCTTCCCACATTCCAGGTCATTTGGGTGTGCATACTGTGTCGCAAGAAGCAGGAACTGCTCTCCAAGACTGGCCAGTGGATCAACAAGACGGCGGCACAACAAGATGGTTTCATCCGACGCATCGAGCCGGATGGGAGCAGCGTGAGTAGATGTGCCCGCCCTGGACAAGTTCACCACTTGAAGGTTTATTGTATCCGACAGGACATCTCGCAGCATCCCATCGTGGATCCGCACGACACCACGGACAAGCGGCCCAAGCTGGAGAGGACGCGGAGTGCCGCCGAGAAGGAGAACCTACCGATGCAGCGGGCGGGCAGCATGCTGAGGCGTCAGTACTCGCAGCAGGAGCAGCCCACGAATCGTCGCCTCTCCGCGTCCGACAGCGGAATGGATCCCGTGATGAGTCCTGGACAGCAGATGCAGCACCATCAGCAGCAGCAGCGTGCTCGGATGCAGCCGATGAATCCGCAGCAGGGGCAGCAGGGATACGGCATGCAGCAGCAGCAACAGCCCAGATCAGGTGGCGCCTATCCCGATGATGACCCCAGATACTATCAGGTGAGTGCTCCGGAAATAAACTCACCAAATCAAACAGATTTTGAAGAGGATTCTCTTAATTCACTATGGTATTTACACGAAAAATTGTTTTATTGCAGGGTGAACTCGATGGCCTGATGAGGCAGCATCCCCACTTGGCGCATCCCAGTCAAGTACAGCCGCAGCATCCGCCGCAGTCGCACTCGCAACAGCAGCAATCTCAGCACCAGCAACATCTTATGCCGCAGCAACATCGCCTATCGCCGCAGCAACATTCCCAGCAGCAGCAGCAACACTCGCAGCAATTCGCGGCCAGGCAGCAGCAGCAACAGCATCAGCAGCAGGTGCAGCAATCGTACCACGCGCAGATCCACCAGCAGCCGCAGCAACATCCGCATCCCCACTCGCAACAGCAGCAGCAGCAACATCAGCAGATGCAGCAGCAGCATGGCCAGCCAGTGCCCCAGATGGGCGGCTACCAGAAGCCGCCACCTCTGACCCGCAACCTGACCATCAGCGGTGGTCATGCGATGGACTCCAGTGCCTACAGCCAGCAACAGCAGCAGCAGCAGAGGCGCGCTCTCGCAGGATCGCAGTACGCCTCGCAGCAACAGAGGTCCTTCAGCAGCTCCGAGGAGGAGTTCCAGCACCAGCTGTTGGCCGCCCAGGGCGCGGTGACGGTGACCGCGGGATCGGACTATGACGGTGAGTTGAGACGTTTTGTCCAATTCGCATCCAGCTCCTCCCTTCTCTATCTCTGCTCTATCTCCCTCTGAGATCTCTGAATGTCTCTATCCTTCGATCCCTGTCTCCCTGTCTGTATATCTATATATTCGTATCTATCGCTTCCATACTTTCCGCTCTGAATGTCCCGCAAGGCAATGCCCCAACTTCCAAATCCAAGTTAAATTTTCCTTTATAATTCACTATCTCTCTCTCTCAATGTAAAACTCTCTTTGACTCGCTCGCTCTACAAAATCCAATATCCAAAACAAAAAAAGAAAAACGTAAAAAGCTAACTTTCGAAAATGTAGCACTATATCTTGTCTCACATTGGTGCGTTGTCTTTTTCTTTGACTCGTTTTTGAGATCCAATATTCGATGTTTTTTCCAAGCCAATTCAAAAATTCTTTAACTTCTGTTTGCCTCACATTTCTGTGTTTCGTTTATCGGTGTACATATTTAATTTTTCAATGTCTATTAAACTCATCTTATAAGTTAGCGTTAAGCTTAATTTAAGGCCTTAAGTTCGATTTAAGCTGGATAAGGAAACCCCCAAATTTGCGCTTTGCTCCAAAATGAAAGTTTAAGCTGCTAAACTGGAAAAGTTTTGCCAAACATTTTCCCCGCAAAGGGAGAAACGCAACTTGCATGCCGGGGGCTATAAAAATAGAGAGCACACGCCCACTCAGACACACACACACCCACTACACACACATACAGTGGCACTCTTGCCGTTTTGGGGGAAAAGCGAGGAAAACTGAGGAAAAGCTTGGGCAAAAAAGAGCGAAAGGCGAATGGCGAGGAATGTTTTGTAGCGGAAACATTTCGTTGCGCTTATCTCGGGGGCACTTGACTCGGCGCTCGACAACAGGCAGCGAATGGAAGGGAAAATCTGAAAAGAGGTGGCGGAAAAGCGCTGTCGGTGGCTAGTGGCTGGTGGGTGGTGGTCGAGTGCATAAGAAGGTGCCGCGGAAGCGGCGAAAGTAAAAATAAATTGTTTACAGAGAGAAAAGGCGAAAAGAGCCACCGCCAGCGAGACAAGTGCGCACTCCTGGACGCTGCCGCATACTTTCACTTGGTTTTCACTGGCCGTTAAATGCAATCAGCATAAATTATATGCCAGTGCAAGGCAGGAAGGTTGCACACAGCTGACCCGAAAACACATTTTCCAACGGGGGAGAAGGCAAGCGCGGGCAGTTGGCGAAAAAAAAAAATTGGTAAAATGGGGAAAATGCGGAAAAAGGCCGAGTGAGCAGGCTTTCCTTTTTGGCAGCCACCACAAAACATCAAGAAGTTGGCCAAGCAGCTGCACT
Organism: Drosophila mauritiana; assembly: GCF_004382145.1. Lineage (NCBI taxonomy): Eukaryota > Metazoa > Arthropoda > Insecta > Diptera > Drosophilidae > Drosophila > Drosophila mauritiana. The sequence goes on from NC_046670.1 coordinate 9,085,996, forward strand.
CGGCTGATGATGTCGAGATGGTTGGGGGCTTTTCTGTCCCAAAGAGGGCGGTGGGGGTGGCATTTCCTTCGGCGGGCTGGGGCACTCGGCTTCCTTCTGCTCTTCATGTTTTGAAAGATGCCGGCGACGTTGTCAAGTGCGATGCTGGCAAATTTATTATCCTAATTAGAAAGTTTCTTGTTGGCACTTGCTGCAGTCGTGCCACCCTTAAGTTTCCCCTCATGCACTCGAAAAAAAAGCATTCAGATTGATCAATCATCACGGGTATAAGAAATCATCATCTGATTATAAAGCTTACTGCGCATAGCAAACAAATTTAATGTGATGTTCAAAATGTTCAAAAGGTTTCATAGACTAATATTAGTAACTTCCAGTAAAATAGTTTCTTTATAGCCAAGTCCTTTACGTTTCTAGTTACCTAACTTAGAACTTGGTGTTAGTCTAGTTGTATCACACATTTTCCTTAAAGTGTACCCAGATTTCTCCTCGTTTATTTTCTTGTAGTCTTTCGGTGGCAGTGCAACATGCGGCGCTTGGTGATTTAAATTTTTTATTGCTGCACATTAGCGCGCAAGTTTCTGGCAAGCATGTTGCACTTACACCGCCCACCGCTTACCGCCCAATCCGCCATCGCCCCGCCCCGCCCACGCAACTCCTTCTGTCATTTTCAATTTTCCAACAAACTAGCATATAATAATTATTGATTTCAACTTTGGCCCCAGGCTCACTCCCAGTACGAGTGTGCTTGTGGCCCATGGAGTTTGGCATAAAATTAGGCGCTCCAAAGTTACAGGCCCACACCCACTGACAAGCTGCACCACCCACCTGATCTGGCGTGCAACCACAGCGATAACCAGGTGGCCAAACTTATGTCTGCATCCCGTAAATTAAATGCCGAAATGCAGCAAAGTGATAAAAGAAATCGAAACTGGAACCGAGACCGTGGCAAGTGAAAGTCTCAAGGGAAATGGAGAAAGTGGGCGGGTGTATGGTGCACTGGTTGGACGCCATGTGGGTCCTGTTGTGGGTGCAGTTGCACTATGGGTTTTCCACCACAGTTGTGGCACGGAAAACCCACCATGTTGGCTGCTAGTTCACAATGGTCACAGTGAATACCACCAGACGTCATGCGTTGGAATTTCCCGTCGAAAGAGTCGCTTGGAAAATTCCCACACACCATCGCGTTGCATTAGAACGCATGCGCTGAACTTTCGTCCCCCTCTTCGTACCCCTTTGTTGTTTTTACATCCACTTCCATGGCGGTGGGCGGTGGGTTGTGGGCGGCCAAGTGGGTGGGCGGGGCAGAGAGCAGCTGATGTTGGCGTGAAGCGCGCGTAAACCCACAAAAAGTTTTGCTTAACCCGTGATTGAGGAAACTGAACGGATCAGAATTAAAAATACTATGAATAGCATATATTAATCTTATTGATGGGGTATGGTTATAATCTTGCCTAGTAAACTACATTTTTAAACTAAAGTTTTATGTTATAAATTTCTTTGTACAACTAATGTATATATTATTTTCATGACAGCGGGAAATAGACTAGCCTTCATAAAACATGTATTTGCCGTATATTAAAATCAAACAAATTTTTGGCTAGAGTTTAGATCTTATAGGAATTTATAGGTGCTTACAAGTATGCAATGAATTGTTAAAACTTGTATGTTGCATAGTTTTATACAGCTTGATAATTGTTTTAGGAGCAATATTTATTCCTTCATTGCTTTAGTCGATTGAAGTCCACAAAACATCGTTAATATTATTAAAAATCTGAGTAGAATAGTTATATTTAGGTAAAGGCTTCACTCTATGCCCATAACTCTTTCCAAAAAAGTTAGCAACAACATCGATCTGCGTCACATTAGCCACTTTTGGCTTTTTGCCCTCCTGTTGTCCTGTTGTTGTCCGAATGGAGTCCTCTTCCCAGTTCGGGTTTTCCCTGCCAGCGACGTCATTTCATTCAGTGCCTCTTTTAGTTTCGCCGATTTTTGTGCAGCGTCATGGTCCTTACTACAGCCAGCAACAACAACGAATGCACTGCCACTTGCAACGGCAGTGTCAGCCATCCGTCGCTTCAGTTACCAGCTTTTCCGCATCCAGCACGCGCAGCACCGCCCACTGAACCGCAGCGCCCGCTTTGCTGGAAGGCAAAGACAAACACGTTGACTTTGCCACAGAGATTCGCCTTGAAGGTGGCAAACACAAACAGCAACACACACACACAGACGCACTCATACACAGGAAAAACGCGCTGACCCTAAGGTGGGCGTTGGGGTGGTGGTGGGTAGAAAGTGGGCGGTGGGTGGCAGCAGCAGCTGTCAATGTTATCGCTGCTGGCTGCTGCGTCGGCTGAGGCAGCGGCAGCGGTGTTGGCCACGCGCTTAACTTTATTTTTAGTTCGGCACTGGAAGCGCCACGGGAAAGTCGGCAACAGCAACAACAACGACTGGCCGCCGTGTAACATTGTTATTGGAAATGTGTTGTAGGCTCCCACAGAAACAACAACGATGGCAGCCGAGAGCGAAAGAGAGTAGGCGCAAGGGAAAGCGAACGGCAGCGTAAAGTGAAAATTCCATTGAGATTTTTTATGAAATCGAAACGAAATTAGTTTTCGATGAACTTTAAAGGCGAGTAAACAGCCGCAGCGGTCCCGCTCGCAAAATTCGCACGTGTGTCGCAAACGGAAAAAAATAGAAAAAAATATTCTACTACCCATAATATATAAGCAAAATTACGTTTGCTGGAAAATCGGAAAATCCCCGCTAACGAAATACGAGTGAAAAGCGCAAAAAGCCCACGAGTAAGTGAAATCGAAAGCGAAGCGGGCGGAAAACGAAAGCCAAACTCTGTGAAATGTGAATGTCGAGTTAAAAATAACCTTGGTGGGAAATTGTACAAGCCAAAAGGAGGAAAAGTAGGCCCGAGGAAAAGCCTGACATGTGGCTGTCCGCCGAGGAAAGCGGAGAGTGCGAAGAGAGAGCGGCGTTGCCAGTTAAACAACATAAAGTGTACTTAATTGGCCCTGAAGCATAAATAATTGAGAGCTTGGCATTGAGCAGCAGCCAAGGCTAATTGGTCAGCTTCCGAAGCTGCAAAAAAAACCAATAACTACGCCAAAGTGTGCAAAATTTAAATAAAGCTCAAATAAGTTGCAAGCAAAGTGAAAGTGTTTTAAAACAAAAAGGTAACCACGACCTTGAAGTCTCTTTAAATCTGCCTAATTGAGCGAAAGCGTACCCAACAACCAAGGCGAAAAAAGGCAAACAAATTTGCTCTCGAATCAGTCAATCGACTAACAATACACTGCGCAAATTGTGGCGCCCAACTGACGCTTTTGCATTTGGCCAACCACCCGAGCCACGAGCCACTCAGTGAACCACTAAACCGCCCTTCCACCCACCTATGCCCCTCTATCCGCCCATCCACCTACGACCCCGAACCCAAGGCACTCGCATGGAGAGCCTAAAAACCCCACCCCCACACACACACTTGCAAAAAAAAAAGCGGAGGCAGCAGCAACTTAATATTATTGTTTTATTTTTTTTATTTTTATTTTTGTTTATTTGCCATTTTTGTGTTGGTTAGCAGGTAGAAGAAAAACGCTCGATTTGTTTACTGTACTGCCACGCAATCTGTGTGTGTGTGGGTGGCTATGGGTGGTGCTCATGGGTGCCACCTGAGCCCCACCGTATGTGTGTGTGTGTGTGAGTGGGTGGTTGGCTTACATGCCCAGCAATTTGTACCACAAATTAGGCAACGGCCCAAACAAACCAAAATTTCAATAGCAAGCAAATCTGTAAATAAGAAAAGCAAAATCGTAAAATAAAACAAAGGAAATCCTTCGCAAATTACTGACATATGGAAAAATAACTTCAAAACGAGTGTACCCCAAAAAACTGAAATAAAATTCTAAAAACTCAATATAGAGCAAAGCTGACTTTTGAGGTGAGTGTCAGTTGCAGTTAGTCAAGCTTCTCTTGAAGTGCACCCACAACAGCTACAACAACCACCAGAAAACCAAACAACAACTGCCACACACACTCACATCAACGAACCACATTCAAGCCACAATGAAAATGCTTAGATAGCCAAAAAGTTGAATATTTAAATGCAAAATGCAAATAGATTAGCACCCAGCGTACAGAAATGCTTATGGTCAAAAAATAAAAAACAATCTGTAACAAAAGCAACTGGCATTTGTCGACAAAGAATGCAAAATAGCCACTTTTGGGTAGATGCCAATAATTAAGTTTTCCTTGGTTGGGTTCGAATCAAAATAAAGCTGGAAATTTTAATTGAATTTTATTACAATTCTGGTCAGAACTTCATCTTAAACTCAAGTAATTTTCGTAAAAACAGTTCATTTTGAAAGACTATAATTCTATTAATAAAGTTGGAGCTCAGATGATGCTTAACTTTAAATGCTTTGGCTTTATACTGATGTCAGTCAGAATTTTACAAACCAGTAAAGAAGTCATTTAATATATTATATTCTAATCAGTATCAGTTGAAGTTTCCAGTATAGGGAATATAAGTATTGGTTTTCCGATTATATCCTTTTCCTTTACTATCTTCAGTTATTTCTACAAAAATAAATAAGTTAAAACTTAGTCTGACAGACAAAAAAAACTGTAAATTAGACGAAGATTTTCGATGAAAACTTTTTTATCCCGATTTGGTAGCCCTACATGCTGTTGGTATAGATTCAATTAAACGAGGCAGGTGACAATCCCTCTCAGTCACTTTCATTCGAACTCAATTGCACTTAGCCAAAACTAAAGTGCGCTTTGTAGTTACATGTTACAGCTTTCGTGTTAGCCGCAAAATGTGAATGTGTGTGCATTGTCGCCCCCCTAAAAACTTCCACAACAAACATCCCTCGCTCAAACATCCCGCCCAAAAACTGTGCAACAAATTTGTGAAATGAATTACGTTTTCGATTAAACACACAAAATCAATAGCTCCTCCGATGGGCAGTCAATGGGATGGGGTCGAAAACTAAAATGGCAACCGCAACATCAACGCGAAATGTGTCGCATATGGGCGACCAGGCTGTGAATAAGTAAATATAGACCGCACTCCTGCGTGGGTGAGCTGGCTGTGTGTGTGTGTGTGTTGTGCGTGTGTGTGAGTGTCACAGGACATATGAAACGCGTGTTTGTTTGGCTATTTTAAAATGCTACCAGCCGAGGATCTTTGGGGAATGGGGCTGAATTTAATTAAATCGTTGACCAACACCAGTTGACGTTGATGTTGCCCGTTTGTTGTTCTTGTTGCTATTGCTGTCGTTGTTGTTGTTGTTGTTCCTTTTCGTCCTGCTAGTTGTTTGTTTGCATGTGCAACTGTGCGTATGAGTGACATTAATGCGAACATTGAGGCTGGCCCACGCGTAAAGTGCGTGCGTGTGTGCGAGTTTGTTTGTTTGTGCTGGTGTTTGTGGTTGTATGTGTGAGTGTTTGCGGCCATTTGTGTGCTATTTATGCGCCTGCGTGTGTCTGTGTGTGTGAGAGTGTGTTTCGGAGCGTTGGTTTAAAAATAGCACAAGCTACGGCTGCTTTCTCCCATTTCACCCGCTCTGCCGCCTATGACGATGATGATGATGATGATTTTAGTGTCCTTTTGCCAGCCCAACGCCCGTTACACCTACTCTGCCCCGCTGACCCCGCTCGCCCACACAGACTCCTTATACCGCCTGTCAGCCAAACTGGCTTAAATTTATGGCCAAAAATATAAAACAGGAAGCACACACACGCACACGCACACACTAATGTGAAATTTGTTTGATTTTTCGTTTCTTTGTTTGTTGCACAATGCGATGATTGTGCGCAGCCTTTCTCCACAACAACTACAATAAGTACAACAACAACAACAACAACAACAACAACACTAACAACAATGAGAAAGGTCGCCAAGGGACAGAAATGACCGTGTTTTTGTGTACATTATTGATTTTTGCTTTCTTTTCTTGGTCTTTTGCGCCTTTCACTTCCCCCCCTTTCGTGCCAGCACCACCCCCTCTGCCCCCCTTGAAGCAGATTGTGCGTGTGGTTTCTCAAATAATTTACTTTACTTTGGCTTTGTTTTACTTTCGTGCCTTCTTTTGTTTACATTGTTATCGCTGGGTCTTGCTGCCTTTATGTAATTTTTTCACTCGTTTTTATTTTCTTATTTTCTTCTTATTTTTATTTCACTTGTTTTTGTTTTGTTTGCCGTCGCTACAGCTGTTGTTCTCGTTGTTGTTGCCCATTATGCGCAAAATAAACGTTTTGTATCGTGACCAAAGTCAAATGAAAGTATGCCAGGGGTATGGCCCACAAAACTATAACTGTATGGGTGACTACGCCTGAATGTATGTGTGTGAGTGTGTCTCGGAAAACTAGTTCTTTTTCGCACCCAAGGCGATTGTCTGAGTGAGTGCTGGCATGGTGTGTGTGTGTAAGTGTGCATTTGTTTTAAAGAAAATGGTTGAAAATGCGTTTGCAACAACTTTTATTGCCTACTTTCAAGGGCGGCAGATAAACTGCTCTTTTTGTTGAGTACAAATGCAGCAGTAATGTAAGTTGGAAAGCTTTTAGTCGCTTATGAGCACTGGAAATCATCAGATCTAAGTTATATACATTAGGCCTAGCACGGTAGCTATAGTTACTTTAATTTAAGTATATCACTAAGTACATTTAATTGAAATCCCCTCAGACTTATGTATATGCCTCATAGAGTAAGCTAGTAAGCTAGTTAGTCTAACTCACATTTACCACTCGAACTCACCTTTGAAATGTTGTTTTCATATATTTTTCTCCACTCTTTCTCTCTCTCTGGTCTACCCTGAAAATGAAACTCCAACCAACTTGCCCGCCACAAAAACCAAAATAAACCGAAAAAATGCCCAAAAATACCCTATGAATAATGTAAATGATACCCAAAATAAACATCGAATAGCAGGTAATTTTGGCGGCGTTCAAGGTGTCCAAACCGTACTCTCGCCCGGCGATCTACAGATTCATGCAAATGTAAGCGAAACAAAAAAATGATTAAAACCAGGCCCAAAGGCATTTAATGCGAATTTGAATTTGAATGTGTGTGTGTCTCTTCGATGTTATTGTTTCTTTTGAGTTTCCCAAACACGCGTCACAAGCGAAAGCAAGGAATGTGCGATTTTCTTAGTTGTTAACTTTGTTTCCTTTGTTCGAGCACTATCGTCCCTCACTCACACTTTCTCCCACACACGCTCCACAACTTTCTCCTCCCCTAGAATTGTCTATAATAGCCAATAAGCTGGTGATGCGTTAAGCGTTTGTTTTTCGCTTCCGATTCAGATCTCTCGATCGTCACTTGATTTCCTCAACCACTCAACCACACAACTATCTCTCTTTTTTCTGGCTGTGAACACACGTTATCGTTGCTGGACAACATTTTTTAAAAAACACTTTTGAGATCCTTATATATTCGTTACTTTCTGCTTTTTTATGTATCTTCTACGTTTTTAAACCTACCTGTAAATGTGAACTGATACGAAAAACAAAAAGAATTTTGACAACACATGAAATCTTGGTGAACAATTTGCATGGATATCGTAACGCTGTTTCCCGTTTCCTCCTTACTTCAACCAGAATATTCACACTACCTTGAACACACACCCCAACATTCAGAACAGTCTACACTGTCCCCCTGGGCCAACAATTCCCCGAGTTTCCGATTTACCCGAAGACTTAGCTTGTAACTTAATGCTCTTGCGACTTTTAGCCACAACAGATAAGTATTTCCATGCCTTGTACTTCTTCGAAAACCTTTTAAAAACCGGGCACTTACCCCCCTGATTCATCTTCTCCCGGCCCCGGCACTTTTAGACCCAGCAGTCGCGGGCACTCGTAGTTCTAGTCGTAGGTCTACTTATGATACTCGTACTTACCCAATCTTAGCTTACTCATGCAGCTCTTGTCGAAATTGTATGGTAATGTCGCGGATTTTTCGAAAATTTTCCATACTATATACATAGTTTTGATCTAAAGATACCATATAAACTTATCTGTAATAATGCATTTTAGTTCTCTAAAGCCATTTTATTTTACCACAGATTTGTTTACTTAATAGAAGGCACAAACATAATAGTGAAAGCTACTACATACACTCATTACAAAATGCAATTAAATTCTAGCTAAAAATTCAACTTGACAAATTCAGCATAACATGTTTATTTTATGAAGTTTTCGAAAAATCAGGAACTTACTCCATTTTCCCCATTATATCGAACTCACAAGGCTGGATCCGAGCTGATCCACGAAACTAAGTCTTATATCATACGTATTTATTTGCTTTGAACTTTTGCTTTCTCAACCGATCGATTACCATTATGATTGTGTGCATTTGTTGAAACATCTGAAAAGGACAACAAACTATGGCAGGCAAGCGGCGCAGTCCCCTTCCAGGAGTAACCAATCCAAACCGAACCCCTGAGACCCCAAGAAACCCCCAAAGACATCCCAGAGTCCCCTGAACCACCCCAAAAATCCCGAAGAGCAACCCCCTAGTAGCGTTTATAGCCACACCCAATCAACATCTACCACCCCTACAGGCGGGCGCCTCCAGGTGCGCACCTCATTGGATCCGTGGCGCCAGCAGCGCAGCCTCAACGAACGGGATCTGCTCAGCAGCGGCGGTGGTGGTGGTGGCGTCGGTGGTGCTGACTTCCGCCACCTGTCGCACGCCACCCAGCGGCTGTACGCCTCCGCCGATCAGCGGGATCGCTACGAGCTGCAGCTGCAGCACCGCGAGCGCCTGGAGCAGTATCCTCTCACGCGCACCGCTCGCCTGGACGTCCAGCAGCGCAACTCGCTGAACCGCAGCAACCACGAGCGGCAGTTCTCCGGCGGCGGAGCAGGCGTAGGGCCAGGAGGAGCGGGTGGTGGTGGTGCTGCTGGCGCCTACCGACGTGCCCCGCCCTTGGCAGCCGCCGGCGGCGGTGGCAGCAGCAGCAGCAGCACCACTAGCAGCAGCTACTATCCCCAATCGAAGCCGCAGATTGTGATTGGTCCGGGATCGGGCTACGATCGGGGATCGGGATCCATGGCTTCCATGGCATCGGCAGCGGCGGCAACAGCGGCGGATGCCCAGGGTCAGGCGGCGCGGAATAGCCAGCGTGGTGGTCTGCTGGGCGCCACGAGAGGCGGCGGTGGCAGCAGTTCCGTCAGTTCCACGGAGGCTGCCTACTGGGACGAACCGGCCACCAGTTCCTCCTCATCGGCGGCCCAAGATTCGCGGCGTTTCACCGAGCGTAGAATAAAGAAGACGGTCCGTTTCGATGCCCACGACGAAGAGGCCTCCATATTGGCCAGCAGTTCACTGCCCCCAGTCACGGCCATCCTGCCCTCCACGGCTGTGGATGTGGGTGCAGCCACCATATTGAGCAGTGGAAAGAGCCTGGATGCCGGCGGAGTAGGTGGAGCTGACTGGTCGCGATGGGAGGCCGAGCGACAGGGTAGCCAGGACTCGGCCACCAAGGACTCGGGCATCGATACCAGCAGCACGTTCACCAGCAGCGAGGACTCGAATCGAGGAGATGGGCCCAAGGTACACACAGATCGCAGCTGGAGAAGAAAGATGAAAATATAACCAAGATGGGCAAGAATGCATTGTGTCTGTGTAGAGTCCTCTCTCTCTCTCTCTCTCTCTTTGTCTCTTTCTCCCCCTTTGGAGTCCACAATCCGTTTGTCTGTGTGGGGAGTAACCCCATGAAACCCAAAAAAAAAAAGAAAAGATATCCCACCAACTTTCTCTGTTTGTTGTTCTTGTCATGTCCAGAAAGCAACCATAAACCCCAGACCATAATCAAGCAATGATATCGTTTTTGGTTATCACTCCCAGCTCGCAACTAACTTCCAGCTATTGTGACAAACATCTTGACAATTTCAGCATACAACCTCACTTCAAAAACTAGAACCCAGCGATATTCGAAACCCACAAATAACCAATCTTGCATGCCCCAAAAAAATCTGACTTTTTCCAAACCTCTAAGTGTTGTGCTTGCATGAATCTCCACCCAAAAAACCAAAAATCCGAAAACCCCTTAGCACGCCCTGCATGATTGCTAAATGTCGTTAACCCACACCGTTTTTTAGCATTCGAAATTTATATGATCCGTACCTCAGGTTGAGGTAACTCTTGAATCGTGTGTGTTCTCAAAACATGTAGGAATACCAATAAAACTACTCTGTATCTATATCTATGCGCTATGCCAACTATCCGTGATTGCGTAGAACATGTTTCTAGACTCTAAGAAAAACAAAACAAAAACTTGAATGTGAAAAACTGTACAAAACTGTTACTTTCTACTGTTATACATATGTTTTCGTTGACCAACTCTAATTGTAAGTTACGTCTAGGGTATAAGCTGTATGTCTAAGGCGTTTCGAGCAGTGCAAAAAGCTAACTAAAAACAATTCTACTTCCCGCATACGATGGCTCCCCACCGACACCACATCCAACTACTTACAACCAAAATCTATGCACGATCATCCGCAATCCGAACTGTAAACTGTAAACCACCAATCCCACCAAAATAATAATAACCAATCACCAAACCAAATCAAACCAATTACCATCCCAACCACCACACCCACGTAAATCGTAAATCGATCGCTGCGCATATAGAATCCGGTGAATTGGCAAACATCCGCGGACAATACTCGCCTGATCGGGCACATGATATTGCGTAAATACTATGATGGGGAGGATATATTAGGCTTAAAGGTCAACGGCGGTCAGCCCCTCGCAACGGGTGGATCGGGATCGGGAGCGGGAACGGGAGCAGCGGTAGGAGCAGGAGGTCCATGCGGGGCCATTGTGGAGAAGGTGAAGCGCGGATCGGTGGCCGATCTCGAGGGAAGGATTCGACCAGGTAATGTGCATCCCACTTCATCCAGCCATCACATCTCACTCTGACTTTTCTCTCTATTCTTTATATCTGTCTGTGCTCAAACATCTCCATGCCATTCATCCAACGCTCATCCATCGATCGATCGACGGAGCAGGCGACGAGATCCTCGAGTGGAATGGCCGCGGCCTGCACAACAAGAGTGCCGACGAGGTCTACGACATCATCGACGAGAGTCGCCTGGACGCCCAGGTGGAACTGATCGTCAGCCGGCCGATCGGCAGCGGCTGCGGCAGTGGCGGCAGCAGCACCAACGTCAGTCCCATCAGCGGAGCCTCCGGCGGATCCGCCAACAGTGTGCCCGCTCGCCGCTCCTCGGCCAACTTCCCGCACAGCGGGTTGGCGAGCAGCATGGCCGGCAGTGCGGTGGTCAGCAGCGGGGGAAGATATCTGCAGCGCAAAGGTACTATACCGTGTCCATATAGAATGAATGGTTCCCAAAGACGGCGGATTCTGTAGGGGATGTGTGTCTGTGGAAGAGCGTGAGCAAGTGTGATTGAAATGGGTGTTTCGCCGTAATTTCTGAAGACATCCTCAATTACAATGCATCATTAGAGGTGCCAACACCTTCATTAATTAGGAAAATATTCGAGTCTACATATGTTTTTTATATTGACTCCAACGATTTCGAAATTATATAATAATAACACGATTCCCAAGCTGAGGAACTTCACATTAACACATTAATTAAACTAGAATAAAATTCATAAACATTCAATTAAAGTCTATTAAAGATATAATTGTTATCATTATCTTCACTTCCTGAATGAACATGTGTCAAGTGTGTATGGTGGTGCAAACTGATGAGTGAACAACAAAGATCTAAGTCACATCCATTAATGCAACCACAATGTTATGACTTATCATCTAACGATACCACACAGTACATGATAACTCGACTTAACCGCAACTCAAATTTATCTGAATACCTAGCATATTCCCAATCATAACCTTGGCTTCAACCAATTTACAGCTCCCGCGGTCGAGGCCATTGAAATCCATCGGGACAAGCCAAGCGTGCTAATCACCTCGCCCGGCTCGCCGGACATCCACACCAGTGTATCCGGACCGGGATCGGTATCAGGATCAGGACTCCGGCAACGTGGCGGCGTCGGGCAGACGCAGCGCCTGGGACCCAGCCACAGTACCCACAGCCACAGCAGCAGCGGGAGTGGCAGCGGCAGCGGCAGCAGCACCAGCAGCGTCCACGCCCCCGCCTCCGCCCACGGCCCCGTCCACGCGTCGGCGTCCGCTTCCGGTTCCGCCCCTGGCGGCCTGCACGGCACAACGACGGCGGGCCACCATCACCACCCGCACCCGCACCACTACCACCCGCACCAGCATCCGCTTCCGCATCCGCACCAGCACCAGGGTCCGCCCGCCGCCCACCTGCAAGGCCACGGGGTGGGCGGTGGCATCGGCATGGGCAGCGGCTCCGGCACCACCACACAGCCCATCCCCATCGAGGGGCGGCTGCAGCTGAAGCTCGGCTACGACCAGAACACCCTGCAGCTGATCGTGACCCTGGTCTGCGCCACCGGACTCTCCCTGCGCCAGAGCGGAGCGGGCCGCAATCCATATGCAAAAGTGAGTGAATTCAGCCAAATGAAACTATTAAGATTTGCCTAATTATCTACCTATAAATGAACTATTATTTCTTCCCGTGCAAGGTGTTCCTTCTGCCCGATCGAAGCCACAAATCCAAGCGGCGAACGAAGACGGTGGGCACCACCTGCGAGCCCCGATGGGGCCAGACCTTTGTCTACTCGGGTCTGAGACGCTGCGACCTCAACGGCCGACTGCTCGAGGTGAGTTGTCCCACATTAGAGCACCTCTATATGATTAATCCACCGAGATGATTCCATTCGAAAGGTGACGCTGTGGGACTATGTGCGGTACGGGGCCAACGACTTCATCGGCGAGGTGGTCATCGATCTGGCGCACCACATCCTGGACGACGAGGCCGAGTGGTATCAGCTGCAGCCCCACCAGGACACCTCCTATCTCGTATGTGTGGGCCGCGGCTCTTTAAGTTCGTTCATTTGGTTTCCATTTTGCGTTCGTTCGTTTCCGTTTCCTGGTTGTTAAGGAGGTGTTGGTAAACACTTGAAAAGAAAATGAAATGAAATCGATGGAAACACACAGAGTTCAGGTTCAGTTCCACGAACGAAGTTTCGGCGAGTGAAAAACTTAACACAAATCTGGCTAAAAGTCAAATGGAAAATGTTATCGTTTGATTACAATTATTTGTTTTTGTTCATTGGTTTGTAAAGCTCGATGTTTAGGTGGATTTGGTCTTCACTTTCCCAGCTCACAATATAAAACTTCCTAATAGCTTTGTAACTTAAGATCGTGAGATTTAAGGTAAATGGATGAAAGTGAAGGCCAGAATCAACCTGGTAATGTCCTTTACCCACCCTGCTCAGCCCCCCCGCAGCAGCTGCCCGGTTTGAACCAAATTATTAACTCCGCATTGTCATAATCTGTTTATTTTTCGTTGGTTTTTTGTCGTGCACCCGCCAATACATCACCACCCAAATAAAAAAAAAAAAAACACCACCCACCATTGCCAACTACAACAACAATAACATCATCAAAAACAACAACACGTGCGATATCCATACAACATTGCGACGCAAAATTTATGACAACAACCAACCAACTAAACAACCAACAACGAAAACAGTTACGTGACGAGGGCAGCGATGTGGACGGCCTGATACTGACACCGACAGATCATTTATCACCGCCGAGCACCATGTCGCGCCTTAGTGATTCGGACACCACGTCCGACTGCGACATCGATGGAATGACTCCGGGGGCCAGCATCTCGTCCATGGGCAGCTCAGCGAGTCCGCCGCCCCTGCTAGAGGTAACAGCCACCACAACAACTTGAAAACAACTTCAACAACAACAACAGCCTGAACAACAAACATCAGAGCAACACTACACTGAGCGAAAGCACCACTTAGGACACACACAAGAAACAAGCTTCGGGAGTTACAGAAACCGAATCAAATTTATTATTTCATATGTATATAGTACACATCGAGAAACGGGGAGGTCTCATCCAAGCCAAAACAACTGACAGCAACAACAAGAGCGAGGAGACCTAAAACACCGACACGTGCATACATTAGACTTCAATCGCAGCTTGCCAACTTCCAGTGGCACTCAGCCCCACACACAGATACATGCATACATACAAACAAGCGAACATTTCCGCCCCCAGCCACCCACTAAGCCACACACACACGCATATGCCCACAAAGCATTTGACGCGAAAAATCAAAACTATACCGGCTGTGTACTCTTACTCGGAAAATATTCATAAAAATATGAGAGGGAACTTAATCATAGAAGAGATGGATCTATTGATTACCTAAAACCTTAGTGTTATGAATAATAATGATGATAATATATATAATATAATATATTAATATATCATCAATTGGATTGATTAAAATTTATATATAAAACATCTTACATTTGAAGAAAGATTTGTAAAAATTCACCTTAACCTTTGACATTAAATCATAAAAGTAAGAGAGTACAGTCTTCGGTGAATCGAAAATTCTGTGGAGCTTAGTGTGCTTATTTGGGTTCCTATAGTTTGTTATCTGTCTCCCCTCTTTGTGTGTGTGCTTTTTCTAACTGTAACTCACAAATCACATGCCATGAGCAGCAGCATCAGCATAAGCATCACCATCAGCCAGCACAGCAATCGCAAACGAAAAGAAAAGAATAACCCATACGTACATGACCATCCTGTGTGCTCCATCAGAGGGCTCCATTTTGCGGTTCCAGTTCCTGTTCCTGTCAGTTATCAGTTCTCAGTTCGCATGCACAGACACAAATACAAATACAAATAGAAATACCAACACAGACACGGATACAAACACACATTCTAACTGGTTCATGGTCAGGGACAGAATCGGACTGATGCCGACTGTTCATGTTTTTGGCCAAAACAAGACATGACACCCTCCAGCAATTGTACAAAGTATTTTCGTTATCATGGTGTATTTTTAGTTCGTTTGAAACTTTATTCAACTAATTGGTGTCGTTGTTTCGTTGTGCGTGTGTTAAATTTTTCTCTCTCTTTCTCTCGATCTACTGCCTCTATCTCTTCGAAGTCTAAACTGTCGTTCTACTAACTCTCTGTTCTAAGAGCCCAAATCGAATTTAAGCCCTACTTGGTCGCGCCTTTTCAGCTAACGATAACGATAACTATTGCATTTAAGATGAAAGTTAATATAGTCTAAGTCATATAAGCCAAGTGCTTTAAGTTAAGAATCCGTGTAAACCGTGTAAACTTGAGAACACATACTGCCCAAGGCTATCTCTGAACTCTAAACTCTAAAACTATCCCTCTGTCATAAGCTCCACGATCAAACTAAAAAACCATTGAAGAGCACCTGAAAACTTGAAAACTTAAAACCGCTTTGCATGCCCTGGTAGAGAACCGCTTTAGTCCATCTATCCATCACTTAGCACCTGCGAAATGCCCTTTCCACCGCTTTCCTTGTGGCTTCTTCACCCCGTAGCTTTAAGTGTGTAGCATTGCGTATACTTGATGTGAGTTGAGTTAATCAATCGAACACATACCCCGATAAACCACTGAATACCCAGAGACACTCCCACACAAACACAATGTATGAGGTCTATATTTTCAACGCAATATCTGAAATCCCACACATTTAAAACAGCATCACACTGTGCTCCAAACTCTCCATTCATTTTGATCATATGTAAATTTCTCTATTGTCTGCTCCTTCTTTTTCTCTCGATTCCAAACCCTCACTCAAATGAACCCCGAAATCCCACCACCCCCACCCATCCGTTGGAAACCCCTGCGTTCCGACCTCCAATCCGAAACCCAAACACGACGATCCAGCTCGATCTAAACGAGCGTCGGTCCCGACGTGACATGTCGCCCCAGGGCCGCAAACGGGTGGCCGGGATGGTGGCCCGCGACTACCGCACTGTATCTGGCATTGGACAAAGTTACCACAATCAGGTTTGCACCCAAGCTAAATTAACGAACCACCCAACAAAATGGCCAGCAGGCCAAACAAGCAACAGAACAGTACAGACAAAGAAAACACTGCAAGTGGGGATATAATATCTTAGGAACTACCTTGGGGTAGAGTTCTCAAAATATTCCTAGGACTAGAGTTCAAACGGTTTACAGTCTCATTCAATTTACATACTATTTTGATTTTAAAAGGCTTATAAATCTGCCTATTGATAATAAATATTTCATCATAACTTTAAGCCCTGTTGGCTAGACCTTTAGACCTTAAACAAACCTATATTCGAAAGTCTCATTTCGACTCACGTAAAATCAGTCCTAACATATCTTGACCATTCCCACAAGTTTAGCTAGTGTCTTAGTTAGACCAAAACCACTGCCAACTTACTGCACTTTCAATTCAGAGTTTATGCTAATCTTTTAATAAACCTAACTAACCGATTATAACCCACTAATAAGCTAACAAGTCGCGTGCGGCTCTAAATGTATCTTGATTGATTTCGTTTCGAAAGTGTATTTTTAACCAATTTGTTTGGCTCTCTATCTCTTGCTCTCTTAACTCAGCTCCTACGTTTAATCATATATATCTATATGAACTTACCTGTGTTTTTGTTCCAGTAGAAGTTGCAGTAACAGTTAATCAATGACACGAAACTCTGTCACACACAAAAGACCAAAAACACACTTTTAATGCCTGCCACAAAACCACATGAACCACCCAGATACCACTCACTCAAACCTAGTCAGTAAGCTCTAATCCGAATGTTTGTCAGAATCCCTGCGGGATCCCCCGTGCGGGGATCACTGAGCTTCGGTCCAAGGGTGCACCACTAAACCACACTCTACTTTCCATGCCACCATCTGATGCACCACGAGCAGGCCTCTGCCACCGGCTACTATCGTCGCGGAGGTGGTAATGGTGTCGGCTCCGCCATCGGTCCCGGTGGCATGAGCCTCAGCCAGCGGAGTCACTCGGCGGCACCCAGCGACGGTTACCACAGCAGCGGAGTAGGAGGAGCGCCCTCCGGCGGACCCGCCTACGGCTATCGGAGCACCAGTCCCCGACGGGGCTCCTTATCGCCACCCGACGAACGCTACATAGACTATCCAGTGCTTCCAGTACACGGCTCCTCGCCCAACGCCCCATCGGCCTACCAGGGACCGGGTGGTGCGTCCTCAGCGGCGGCGTCTGCTTCGCAGCAGCAGCGATTCCAGTCGCGATCGGCCACAGCCACGCCCACGGGATCTCCAAAGAAGAGGCAGCTACCACAGGTAACCAACAATACGGGATGAGTTGTCAAAAATGAAAGGCTATAATATAGGGGGGTTATATAAGCCACAACCTTTTACACCAAAAAACACCTAGAGTTTTCGTATAATAACTTCTTTAAAAAATCAGCAGACAACTCAACTTTCGCTCTTTCTACTCCAGGTGCCGCAGACCTCCCGCAGTGCGATGCTGCGAGATCGACTGGGTCAGGATTTCGACGAGCGGTTGGCCTCGGGTGGTCGCTTCGGGCGGCACCGCACACGGCAGCCGCATCACCAGGCCACCTACCGCAGCACCGGAATGGGCGGATGGGAGCGCCATTACACGGGACTGTCCGACAGCGACCTGCACTCTATGGACGCGCGGATGCGACCAAGGCACTCGCTGTCGCCGGACAAGGACTTTATGGGCGAGTTCGGCGACTCGGACATGGAGTCGGTGGTCAGCGTGACCTCCAGCGCCTTCTCCACGCAGTCGGAGCGACCGCGCACGTCGCGCGGACTCAGGTAAGTGGGCGCCAGACTGAGGAGAGGAGGAGGTGTATGGAGGAGTGCCAGTCGAGCCCAAGTCATTAGCTATTAGTTAAGTAAGCCAACTATGCCAAGCTACGCTGCCAAAATTATGCTGAAATTCCGCTCTGGCCCATTGGTCTTCCTTCACATTAACTTTCTGCGTGGTAGATGCGAGCAAAATCCCAAATTACCCTGAATTAGGCTCTAAACTAGTATTGGTATTGGATCACGATCAGAATCGGAGCGCTTACCGCCCAACTCTCTCTCTCTTTGACTTGAACACATATACACGCACCAGTATCTCGCTAACACAGATACACTAACACCATGAAGGGCACACTGAAACCAACGAAAAACGATAGCGAAAACATAAAGTTTCTTTTCTGCATTTACTTTTTGCGTTTGCCAAACCAACCGACAAAACCAAACCGCTTAAAATAAAAATCAAATCTCTATGAAAATCTCAACAACAATCAACAACGCCGCTATCGTCGCGCGTACTCTCTTTGTGTTTGTGTTTAAATGCTTCTCTCGCGTGCTGTGCTCACCACACGCTTACACGGCAACTACTCACCACCAAACTCAACAACACTCAACTACAACTCACCACAACAATCGAAAAAACCACACACTCACCTCGAACCAAACGCTGACCTCGGACGTTAATCGTTCTATCTTCCCCACGAATGCGCCTTGTTAATTGTTCAACAACAACCACCAACCTACCACACTCTCAAAACTCACCACATGGCGAGCGCTGTCTTTTGAAAAATCACGCTCATTTGGTAATAATACGTGGCATTACTACCAACATATCCGATCCCTTTCTACACTCTTGCATGCCTCGAAACTGAAATGTTTTCACCACAAACCACTTACCACCGCTGCCAACCGTTACCACCCGATACCACCCGTTACCGTTGTCCGCAATAACCATTAGCTTCCCCCGCAACTGGCGCAATCTCTTTGGCGTCCGCAACAGCTTCCTCGGGGGAGCAGGAGGCGAACCCATTACCGGACTGCGGCTGCACCACTCGGAGCCCGGAAGGGCCAACACCATCGAAGTGGATGACTGCGACTATCTGCCGGTGGGCGGTGCCCAGCAGTTGGTATTGCTGGAGCAGCTGGAGCAACTGCAGCAGCTGGCCGCTCTGGCTGCAGCAGATTCCCCACCCATTTCGGCGGGAATTGGAATACAGCCACCTCATCAGGTCTTGGTTACCGATGCCAATAGCGGCCAGTTGGTGGAACAATTCTACGTTGAGCCCGGCACAATGGCCGAGGAGATGATGGAGCCAATCGATCCCCATTTACATCCACATTCCGTCTTCTACTCGCCATCGCCCCATTTGCCACCACAGCCATTCGACATCGATATCGATAACATTTATCCACCACGACGGTCCAACGGACTGAAACCGAACGTACAAGCCACCGCCGCTGCCTATCCGCTGCCGCTGCTGCCGAGCTTTGAGCAATTCAAGCGCATTACCACGCCCATCACGAATTTCTTCCGCAGCTCCTCGCCCGCGGGCGTCCACCCCCACGCCCACGACCACGCCTCTACGACGCCTAGTTCGCTGGTGGGCTATGTACGCGACCACCAGGACAAGAGCTGCAGCCACTGCCAGAATGGAAGTCAGCCGGTGGTGCTGTCGACGCACCACACCCTTCACTTGACCGCCGCCGGTCTGGCAATCGGGGCTTGCCAGGATCCCTGCTGTTTGGCGGATGCCCATCCGCACCCACAGCATCAGCCGATGGGCTACGGGGAGCCACCCACTTCGGATCCTGCGATGTGCGGCGAGTGTGTGGATCAGCACTTCCTGGGTGGATTAACGGGACCGCAACTGAATCTTGGTGTGGTTCCCACTTACCATGTTCACACGCCCACTCCAAATGCACATCGGCGTGCCAGGGGACAAATGGCCACTCCTGCACCTCCGCCCACGCAATCGGTGCTGCGTCTGTCTCGCCAATTGAGCGAAGATGCCCTCGTGGCAGCCGTTCCCATTTCGGAAGCTAAGGCGCAACCAACTTCGATCCTGAAGAAACCGAAGCTGGAGCGAAGGCGACTCTTTCACGAGGGACAATCCCGGTCGCTAGACTACGATGATCTGCACACGAAGAGCTGGGGCCGCCGTCGAATTCGGTACGAGGACGAGGTGATGCCTTCGTCTGGAGACTATCCTTATCCCCATTCGAATCCGTATGCCAGCTACTCACCCACGGCGGCAATGTCGCGACGCTACGGATCGGAGACCAATATTCGGCAGAGTTATATGGGTGCAAATGTGGATGCCAACCATCCGCTGAGTCACTCGCATTTCCTGGTAACGGATGACAAGATAGTGACCATTACCTACGACTCGGATGTGGGCTGGACGCGACGGGGCGTGGCTCCATCCCTCTTTCGCGGAGCGCACCGACAACGTGGACTGGCGGATCCCAGGAACCATATGTCGCTAGATTTGCAGCGGACCAGTCAACAAAAGCTGTACGGACCGGCGGCACCGTATTTGAAGCGCCGAAGGAATTTGCCGCATCCGCCCAGTGCGCAGAATGCCCACAACTTTTCACCAATGGAGCCGGGATCGGGAATGGATGGGCTGAATGCTGCGGCAGCGGGAATGGTGGAACAGGGCAACGGAATGGGTAGCGGTGGTGCACACAACACTACCAGTACACACAATAGCAACCACCACACCAACCACCACAATAGCCAAGCGAGTAGTGTTAGTGTTAGCCAAAGTCACAATCAACAACTTCAACAACAACAACAATTACAACAACAATCAGTTAGGCAAAAAGGGAAAGAAGGCACCACCGCCATTAGCGGATCGATGATGGCATCGGAGCAGCTGACGAAATCTAGTAGTGGGAGCGGTGGTGCAACATCTGCTGCCGCTGCTGGGCATCTTGTCGTCGGTGGTACTAATGCTAATAATGCTTCTTCTTCCTCTTTTGCAAATCCCCAACCACCACCACCACAACAACAACAACAACTTCATGGATCACCCAACAATCTCAACAACAATAACAAACGTGCCCCATCATCAACACCACAACAAAACACGAACACCATAAATGACGCCAACAACCTGACGCTCGACGCCACACAACAACAATCACAACAACAACAACAACTACTACAACCACCAAATACATGCACAAATCAAAACACGAATCCAACAACCACATTAACAACAACAACCACAACATCGTCGAATGCAACGAATGCGGCGACAACGACAACCGCAAATGCAACAAATGCTACAAAAACTGCCACAAATCCAACAACAACAACAACGAATAACACGAACGAACCAAACGCAACAACAACAACCACAACAACGAACGCTAATGCTGACGCGGATGCTAACGCGGACGCTGATGCTCCGCTGGACGCCATCGACTGGGATGCCATCGATGCTATGCTGGACGACGACTTTAGCGAGTACGACAAGGACAAGAACGGCGCCGAAGAGGCTGGTGGCTCCAAGTCAGCGGAGGGCGCAAGTGCCGAAGATAAAGTCGGTGAGTAAAAGGTCACCTAGTGGGAATTGGGGAGAACCTCCACTAATCAAGACATATTTGATCAAACGGGCATAATCCCGCACTTGTATCTTTAATAAATCTTAAACATTTAGTACTGTAAATGTGATACGCATTGTGTATATATGGCAGTAATTACAATGCCCTTAAGAATCCATAATTTCTCAAATTAATTTAACTTGTATATGTAACAAATGTCCTTTCACAGATGGCAGCCTCTCGGACACCGCGAACGATCGCAAGAAGGGCGGCGGCGTCGACCAGGAGCGATCCCCGAAAGGAGGCAGCGGCATGGGCAAGAAGTCCAACTCCACGTCGCAGCTTTCGGCCACAGGTAGGGCGAATTTGTTCCGTTCTCTGTTTGCGCTCGTTAACCGTTCTCGTTCCGTTGCCTTGTGTTGCTCAGTCAGCCAGTCAATCAATCAATCAGTTCGTCATTTGCCCAGTTATTCGTAGGCTCAGTTTGGAACTTGATTTCCTTCAGGAGCAGTCCATATATATTCTTATTTTGATCCATTGCTTTGCCATTCGATTTTGCTTTTGCCCAACTAACAACTAACCAGTAACCCAACTCATAACCATAACCATATAGCGAAGCTAACCAAACTAACCAATTATAAAGTAATACTAAGAATACTAAAATTGTGTAAAATGCCATACTCGAAGGTCGTAAAAGACGTATGGGCTTTGGAAAGAAGGGTAAGAACTCGTTCACGGTGCACCGCAGCGAAGAAGTGCTGCCCGGCGATATAACGCGGGAACTGCGAACCGGTGGCGGATTGGGCGTCAGTCTCGGCGGTGCCGGTGGTGCCGCCGGTGGGTCAGGTGGCGCCGGCGGGGGCGGCCTGTCCCGCGGCTCGTCCTCGGAGGCGGACGCCATCGAGCAGTTCTTCGGCGATGGTGCCGGCGGGGAAAGGTGCGCACAAGTCCAACTTTCAACTCCAAACTATCTTCTCTCTCTACTCTCTTCTACTCTACTCTAAACTTCTACTTTACTATGCTATGCTATCAGTTCTTTTCGGTTGATTATCGTTTTGTGACTTTCTTTTTAAGTTTTGAGTTGCCTTTTTGGAGGAGGAAAGCGAAGCTGTTTAACGAGTGAAGCCAATGCCAGTCAGGCTATCGATTGAGATGATAAACATTAGTCGTATCAGTAACCGTAAGGCAGTAACAGTACAGTAACGGTAACAGATACCCCAACCCGAAAACAAATTCCCGTTCAGCACACAGGATGTTAGTCCTTCAATCCCTAGATATAAGAGCTTTTCATTCACTTTGCTCTCTGACTTTTCGCGCGCGCTCTCTTGCCAAAGCTTCAGCCAAAGCTCTCTATGTCTATATTTTTCGCAGGCATGACCAACTTTAACGTAACTTTTAACGTAACCCGCCTTTCCCAAGTTAACTTGATTTATTATTTCCGATATCCTTTTAAAGCGCAGGCGCAGCAATACAAATTTATCCAGAACCAGAACAACCCAAATAAACCAACAAACCAAGAACCAACAAACCAATCCAAAGTCGATACGTATTTTTAGGCTTACAAGGGGTAATCCCCATAAAAGGGGAAGCCCCCTTTAAAACGAAGCGGAGCACACCGAAAGCTTTGCCCATCCGCAGTTTTCCCGGAAAATGCCGGCTCTTGAGCAAAGCTTTCGCCTGTGCGCACACGTGGCACACACTTTTCGCACGCACTGTGCGTCGGTGTGGCTGCGCCCCAATTGCATTTTACTTTCGTAGCAGCATACTCTATGTACTATTACTAACCTAAGCCGTACCGATTGCTAATGCCATTCTTATATAACCAAACCACACAACATTAATTATTATCCTAGCGTTCTATTCGATTTGCATGCATTGAGTTAAGCCAACCTATACCTACTTATATACTCTCTCTCTCGTAACCACCGTACTCGACATACCTAGCTACTACCACTCTATTACAGCCTCTCAAAAAGATATTGTCATAGTTAAAGCCTAAAGCTAGATACTTGGCTTCAGCTACGGCTTTTTGTTGTAAGCGGTAAGAGTCTACATCCCCAACACGGAGTGCATCCACACAGCCGGGCAGAATCTCCCCCCTTTCAAAGAAAATGAAAAAAAAAGCAAAAAAGGGACCGTAGATCGGTTGAGTTTCTCGATTCTTCCGCCAACGAACTAATGTTTATCATCTGCCTCCCGCAAGATTATCCTTCAGTTCGATTATGTTTACCGCAAATACGATTTGGATAACTAAGTATGTATACAGGGAGCTCTGTCACAGAAAGTCAAAAGACATCCAACAGCAACAACAACAACAACAACAATCAACAACCAACACACCACAAATTCAACAACAAGTATCTCAAACAACAGCTGCATTATCAACAACCAGATACATCATCAGAAAATTGGCCAAAAATCAAGACGCAAACAAAATTCGCATTGCACACGATATTAGTGGAACAAAAAAAGTGCATAGTAAATATATATAAATCACAAGAAAGCTTCAACACACTATAAATACTAGATGTGTAATACACAACCAGACGGGTTGAGTTTCTAGTAATACATCGCAATTGTTGTTGCCATTTACGCCACTAGTTTCGATGAATTTTCGCTGATATATAAATATATATATATACATATAATGTGTTCTCTATAATATTTGTTCTTATGGTTATTCAGTTGAAGTTCTCGCTTGATTTTACCCCTAATTTTGTATTCCGATTTCCGTTTACGTCTCTACTCTGTCTCGTTCTCCTTTTGGGGTTTCGTTTTTCGAGATTTGTGGTTTCCAAGAGCCCAACGTCGCAATCTCACCAACCCTACATCGTCGCTATTGAGTTTCTAGATCAAAACTTTCTTGTGTTATATACCAGAGATATACAAAATATCTTGTTAAGTATCTCCAGAAGTCCTTGATACATCATATTTCATTGGTAAACCATAAGTAGTGGAATTCTAAGGGTTGTACATAGTGGCCCTATATATTTCGACCATATAACTATTGAATGTCTAGATATGATAGGATCATCCAATTGATCATACCCGATTAAGATCACCCCCTGTATATACGCGCACACACACCACATCTGTATAAATATGTCTTGTTGTCTCCGGCAGAACAAGAGCAATACCAGGCACAGTTCGCAATAGCAGGCAGCTCGACCAGCTCCGCTGGTCACCACCATATCACACTACCACCACCACATCCATACCACCAGCGGCAGTCGCGCGGCTCGGCGGGCAGCATCCAGCGGTCGGTGGAGGTACCGCCGGTGCCTCCGGTGACACGTTACAGTGCCGGCAGCATTCACTCGATCACTAGCTCCGAGGGCTCATCGTAAGTCTCCCGATCGCATCCGCCTGGCCGCTTGGCCATAGCAAGACTATTATCAAGCCTAGTATCACCTTTCCGGCCGAAGGACCTCTATCTTGCCTGCCTCTGTCTTTGTCTTTGTTCCTGTCTCTGTATCTCTGACTCTATTCTCTCACACTCCGACTGTCCAGCTCAATCTAAAACTCTCTATCCATTGGCTTTTGTATATGGTAATCTGTGTGGCGATCCCATCTCCAATTTTCCTACAATACAACAAAACTATTTCATCCTGCAACTCTTTTTTTTCGATGTCTATATGCGTGCGCCTTGAACATAAAAAAAAGAAACCGCTGAAAGCGAGCCTGCATTTGCGTACATTTTTTCTCTAAGTGTATTCCACTTTTCCTACCTTGAGTTCCGTTTGATTCTTCGACTTGTTTGTGTATTTTTCTGTCTTGTAATGTGTATAAATTGTGATTTTTTAACTTAATTTTAACTATAATTTTCAGCAATATCTATATTATATATATATGTATATAACAAGATATCCTCACTTATCGATGTGTGTGTAAATGAAGGGATTATAATAAGTCGATCACCAAACAAAGCTTTGTAAATCGTAAGAACAAAAACCACTCTTGAGAACTCGTTTCTCTCTATTTAGATAACCTAGGTTTCGGCTAGAAAACTCCTTGTCCTAGTCTTACCTTCTCTGCACTTTTGCTCCGCGAAACGAAAAACACTTGCATGCCACCATCAAACCGTGACTCCACTAGTCTCTCTCCTCCGCACCCACCACCACCAGTACCACCTTCAGTATCACCTTCACCACCGCAACCACCTCTCAACCAACCACACTGATCCATTTCAGACCACAGAACAGTTGCGATCGCAACCACCAACTGAAACTACAACATCTACTGTCTTTCTACAACTCCCTGTGTATAAAGAGTTATTTCTTTCTCTGAAAACCAAATTCCTTTCTTTGTGTAAATTTCGTTACCTAATTTTTAAACAAGATCTTGAGATGAGAGATGATACAAAGAAACATCACCAACGACGCTGTACTAAAGTGCTTTCTTTACTGTACCCCGCACCCGTACCCCTCGAAATCCCCAAACCCCTCACATAGATTCTCCCCTTCGTTGCGCAACGATGGAGCCCTCAATGAGTTCGTGGATGGTTTGGGACCTGGTCAACTGGTTGGTCGCCAGGTGCTGGGAGCTCCTTCGCTGGGCGACATCCAGCTATCGCTGTGCCACCAAAAAGGCTGTCTGGAGGTGGAGGTCATACGGGCCAGGGGCTTACAGGTAGGTCGGACGCATTCATATAGCACCTTCTGATTTTCTAACACTTTATCTGTGATCCCCAGCAAAAAGCCCAGTCAAAAATGCTACCTGCTCCGTATGTAAAGGTGTACCTAGTGTCGGGAAAGCGCTGTGTGGACAAGATGAAGACTTCCTCGGCTCGACGCACCCTGGATCCACTGTACCAGCAGCAGTTGGTATTCAAGCAGTCCTACACCGGTTGCATACTACAGGTGGGTCTTTCATTAATGGATATGGTTTTTCTGAACTAATTCTTACATCATTTATGTTGTAGATTACCGTGTGGGGCGACTATGGCCGCATCGAGAAGAAGGTGTTTATGGGCGTGGCGCAGATAATGCTCGACGATCTGAATCTGTCGAATATCGTGATCGGCTGGTACAAGCTCTTTGGCACCACCTCACTGGTCAGTTGTCCCACTAATATAGGCTTAGGCTCTAGGCGCTCATCCATAGCCTCACTCGACTCACTCAAACTCTAGATCTAAACTAAACTAAACTGAATCTCGACTAAAAACCAGATTATTTCAAACTCAAATCGTACAAGAATACAAAAACAAAAGTATAATAGAAATTTCGCAAATCGCAAATTTGATAAACAAAAAAAAACACTTGCATATATTTATATAAGTCAACACACAGAACATATATTTATATAGTACTTAGCTCAACGTTTTGTTCATAGCAAGTTACCGAGAACAAAAGTTATTTAAATTTGTAGCGTAATCAGTCTTAAAACACCTGTAAAAATAAATCCCAAGCTCAAAAGATCAGTTCAACGGTCCAGCCAACCAATTTGAAATTAAACCGATACTATACTGAACATCAAAGCATTTGTTGTTTTTAGTTAGCAATATACAATATACATACGCACTCCTGTAAATGAAAAGCTTATTAAACTCACGGAAACTCACAAGAACACTACTCCCATGAGGCAAAGTAGAATGAACCAATTCGCATTGTGTACTGAAACTGAAACATTGAATGGAGAGTTAATCGAAAGCAAACCAATCAAAAATACCAAACTGCAATACCAAATTAATACGAAAATAACCTTTCGCAAGTCACCATAAATCACCGTTACCGTTAAAGTTACCGTTACTTCAACGTAGTTTTCACATAGACTCGTATAATACTCATATAGGTATGTTTCTCTATCCCCAACTACCCAATCAAAATCAATTTACTAGAACCGAACCGAACACAAAACCGTTTTGCTTAGCATTTTCCTAGTGCATGCGTAGCTAAGTATCCAGTTGATTCATTTTAAATTACTATTATTTACGATCCACACTACGTATGCGTAATATTTTGCTTTCAATTTCTCTAACACCAAGTTTGACTTACCTTTGGTAAAACACATCCACAATAACCACATTTCGAAACATAAAATGGCAAAACCTGGCTAGTCAACCAACATACATACATAATATAGCAGTTTTCTAGGCCTAGCTCTTTTGTAAACCTATTGCAATGAAATAAGAAATACCAGTGCTGTTACCAACCAACTTTGAAACTACACCAGGGTCGACCGATTGTTTGGGCCGGCGAATCAGTAATTATGGAGGAGCCCGGCGAATAACAGTTTCCAACACTATCGACACCCAAACAAACAGCCACCACAACGAAAACACTTTAAGCACCCAAGCACAATTCAATTCAAGCGAACCTTAAACTGAACTGAATTCAGTAAGTGCACCCAAATCAATAACAATTTAAATCAATTCAAGCTTACTCCTCTAGTGCTAAACAAATTACACACATTGCGCCACTTTGCCATTTTACACAAACAAAAGATATGTATAACCCGATTCAAATCGAAACCGCTACTAACCCACTTTGTTCGAAAAACGATTAACAACACCCACAGATAATCACTCTCCCAGTTAAATTGCAAGCTAATCGATCCACGTATCCTTGCAGTAACCATTCGCCAGTGCTGTCAGCCCGGCAGCCAAATAGCAAAGGACCAAAGGACATCCTGCAGCGGCGAATCCCAGAGGAAGCCGCCCGATCCTCATTCGGCAGGTCGCTGGCCTAAGCTAAGTCCACATCTGTTGTTTTTCTATTCTACGGCGGCGGAAGACTTTGGAGGAATACAAAATATAAAACAAAGAGAAATATCTAATTTTTATAAGTCATGAAAACAAATGCATTTAAAAGAACCGAGAACCGAGAAACGAGAACACAAGAGCAGAGCAGTGCAGTAAAATGTTTAAAGACGTAACTACGGAATACAGCTAAATGATAAATGTAAAGGCAGTCTATATATACATATACACATATATAACGGATAACATTTGACAAACGGATACTTGTAAATTATGCATATTTAAAATAATTTTTATTACACACCTAAGATCACTATTATTTTCGTAATACGATTACTACGATTATTATTACTTAAACTATTACTGATAAAAGCATAAAAAACCAACAAAAAAAAAAACAAAGAACAAGGAGAAGGTGGATAAAGTTCAAGTGCTAGAGTCAGTCATGCCTAAGCCTTAGCCTGAGCAGAGACGCAGAAGGATATAAATTGTTTATTGAATAAATAGCTAAATCTAAATCAGTAAAGGGAGTTATAGATTTTCAGAGAAGGGAGTTATTTAAGTATATATACATACATATATAAATCGATATATACATAAATATATTTACTGTTTAAGCAAGCAAAGAACCACTAACACTTAAATAAGCCTAACTTACGATAAAACCGATAAAGTTAAAGCTTAAGATTAGGTAACTAAAGAGAAGGGACATGAGATATGTATTAATCGAACAAAAAGAACAACAAATATTTACCAAGCCAGAAAGACGAGAAAGTTTAACTTAATAATGCAAAATCTGAACCTAAGCTGTACATAGGAGATCCACACACGTTACATATACACCACATCCGGATATCCGACTACCAACTACCGCTTCCCCGATTTTAGGCTATATAGCTTTTGGTTAGCTCTGCGCCACCTTGAAAAACTACGCAGTCACCCCAAAATGCGTGAGTTTTTGACGTCGGCGATGAGGCAGAATACATATTTGAGGCAGAAAGTATCGTTTAATTTAACTTAGAGCAATCGAAGGCTTTTTCTCTATATGAATAAACTATATCGCGATTTTGTTGTAGCTCCACTCGCTTCACTAGTCGCTTTAGCATCCTTTTGCCGCCTTGGTTCCAATCAACTTGCCTCGAAAACGCATCAAGTACCTTCAAGTTAATAGTGTGAGCTGTAAAAATCGTTACCTGCTTGCCAAAAAGACACACGTACACGTACATACATTAGCGTATTTATATTTATGGAAAATGGAAAAGTGTAACGGAATACCAAAAATAGTTTGCAATTTACTGCGAGTTCATTTCAGATATTTTTTTGGCATTCTTTTGGGCAACATTTTGCAATGCATTCCTTGGGAGAAGCAAACATATCACTGGCCTGCAGACAGATGATGGATGGGAGCAGTTAACTTTTATAAATACAAATTAGGTCATAGGGCAGAGTGCAGAGGGATAACTATGGAGGATTATGAGACACCTAGCTATTGTTCCTATCCAGTTGTTTAGTGCTAGTTTTTTTTGCTTTCACTCATGGCTACAGATATTGAGTTGAACCTTTCCGTCCATTCATTCAGATACACACAGCTAGCTATACATAGACACAGTTGCAACTACAGATACAGATACAGATACAGATACCGACACAGATACAGATACAGATTGAGGTAAAGTTAAATAATATATTGACATGTGCATATCCATCCAAGCAGCAGCTTCCTATATCAGAACTAAACAACTTAGAGATACGTAATGAAATGCCGAAACACAGGGACAATGCATTCAAAATGTTGCTGCAAAAAAATCACAAAAAAGTCGCGCATCGAGCATTTGGGATATGAGGAGGATAACGCGCTTTAAATATTTGAGAAAAGTAAAAAACTACCAGCGAGGTTTCCAGCAACTAATTATACGATATATAAGTCAGAGGAACATACATTCAGATACATACATACATTATAGATAATCAGATTTGTAAACTCCGCTCTTCACGAACCCCATACGAACTTTTCTATGATAAAACTCTCTCTATCTCTAGACCTTTATATTGTTTCCACTGCTCTCCTTCAGCAAAACATTAAAGTTGCTTTGACTACTCAGCAATCCAGCAAAAGGACGAACAGAAACACAAAACTTCGGCCAGGTCGACGTTTTAATGCCCTTTCCGGAATCAATTGGTTTAAAACAGATACAAATTGCTGAAGAAAAGTGCTATAAGAATATTTCGTAGTGGGCATTCCAACCGTACAGTCATACCAGAAATTCTTATTAGGATTCCTATAGAATTCGTTACATTTAAGTCACAACAAAGACAAAAGCATATAGAAAATGTTAATGAAGCAAATGATATATTATGGCAAGTTATTTCAAAGGCAACCAATACAAGAAACAAAATGCTATTTACTAAGTTCAATTCGAATGACAGGCGACGTTAATACACGATACACAAGATCAACAACACGAGAATATATCATTTATTGCAAATGTTGAACAAAATTGATTAAAAAGGCAAAGGACTGCGCTCTCGTTGGGCGCCCGAACACCTTATATTGTATTTTAATATCTCGACAACAATCGAAGGTCGAGAAACGACAATAAACTGTGAAATGAATATGTAAAAACAAAAAAAAAAAAACAGAAAAGCAAAAAAACACAAAAACTAAAATTATACTAAAATTTGCGGAGAGGAGCATTATTAATATTGATGAACACAGAAACTTGAATTGTGTAAAACTAAAAACTAAAGAGAAAATTTAATGAAAAGCAAACATTTAAAGAACAAAACAAAAGAAAATTCATTAAAAATTGTTTTCTAATAAAGGAAAATGTGTGTTTTATTACAACTTTTCAGGAAAGTGGATACCATTTGGAATTCCTTTAAAATTGGCAACCATTTAATATCTCCCCTTAGTAAAAATACGGTTTTTGGGATTTTACATAAAGCGGTGGTATTTCTTTATTTACCATTGATAAACCATTTAATTCGTATATTGTATATATAAATAATTTAAACATTTATTAATTTATATTGTGAAATATAAATGTTTTGTGTATGCAAGCGCCATATCTTGGGATACTGGGCGTAACCTTACTTTCATTTACAGATTTTGCTCTGTTGCGCAAAAAAATAGACCCAGTATATAACTCAAGTGTTTATAATGTTCTTAAAGGGCATACTTAGTATCTCTTTTGGATATTTCAATTGAATAATTCTTCTTTAATTAATTGGAAATTATTTTACAAAAGTGTTCTTTCTTAATCGTTCATATCTCGTGTAGTTTAGTGCGTTTCTCAAAGGAACCAAGTTAATGACGACGTACTAAACTATATTTATGGCCTATCCACTATCGTATCAATGCTATGAATTTCTCAAGCCAACATCGGATCGTTCAAGTTCTGTGTAATGGGTGTGCTTCTCAAAATGTATTATATTACTAATCAGTCTTGACAACAAAAATAAATACGACCGGCTATAGTAATGCTCTACCAAAAGGGTCAGCAACTGAATCCATTCTTTATATTAGATATGATACCAGAGCAATTATTGACCCCGATCCAAAATAGGAGTCGTTTATCTAATTACGCGGGGCACTAAAATCAAAATCAAAAGTAAGCGGGTGCAGTGGGATGAGGTCAAAAGTCTTGTGCGTGTGAGATATGTATGGGGCGTGGCTAGTATTCATTCGTATCATACATTAGATAGTATTCATATTGTCGCTTTGTTACATTACATTTTACATTCATCTTAAACGGTAAGCGTTGAGAGACCATAGAAAATACATATGCCAAAGCCTTGCTGGGTGTCTATCCTCTATGCCGACTAGCTGAAGCATAACGTGTTGGCTAGTTAGTGCCATAAAATTACGATGTACCACTTTACAGTTTAACCTTACAATAAAAACCATAGAATTGCTGCTTAAATTCGTATGCCTTTGTTCATTCCATTTTTCGTTTGTTTGATAAGAGAAATTGCTTAGGGGAAAATACTTTGAGTGCTTGCACATGATCGAGCTATGATATTTTATTCTTTTCGCATTAATATTTGTTTAGGGTCTTACAGTTAGCTATCGATATTCATTCATATATGATATGATAAACTTTAGTTTACATTGATTACTTAAACTCGATTAGCTTATTATCTTACACATTGTATACGAGCATAGCATGTATAAATATAAATATATATTAGATTTAGATTTAGCCGTAGATGTAGGTGTAGTTTAGATGTAGATATAGTTAAGCTTCAATTCTCAATTGTTTTAGTGGGTCATCTGGGTGGCAATTAGCGCTACACACTTGAGTGGATCATCGTCAAGGCAAAGCAAACGAGGAGTAATATAATTCATTTGGGGTCCGGTAACCAGCTGATCCTTTGGAAGATTAGTGGATTTGGTATGGCTTCTCTGGGCGCCCGGAGCTGTACAAAAACCGAGAAGCTAACTTAGAGCGATATGGGATCTAGGGACTTGCGGCATTGCAAGATGGTAAGGCTATGGGTTTAAAAACTGATTGCACCACGACACTCAATACAAGTTTTAGTGTTCCATGCCGCAGAGCAATCAGACTTTAACTTATGATTTTAAGGGCTAATACATGGTGCGCAATGCTCTTTGCAATAAGTCTAAGTTCATAGTATAAATGAAGTGGGATCCCTTGTCATTCTAGTGCAGCTGGGCCGTCACATACAGTCCGCAATCCTGGTCGGAGGCCATCGAGTAGTTGGCGGAGTCGCGATCCTCCGGAATCGTGGGATGCGTCTCGTGCGGCAGCTTTGCGAAGGCGTGGTGACCAGCTCCGTAGCCCAGGTGTCCGTAGGGCGACTCCGCAGCCTTGGTCACGTGCGGCAGGCGGCGCAGGAAGTGCGGATTGGAGTAGCGCACTCCATTTGGCAGCGTGGTGTGCGGCTGCTGTTGACCACTTCCATTTCCCAGGGCCACTGAGGCATTGGCGTAGTGCATGCTGTTGGGCGTCATGAAGCTGGAGACCTGCGATGGCGGCAGTGGTGGCATACCGCCACCGCCCATGGAACTGGTCATTGCCGAGGTGGAGGCATAACCATTACCGCTCCCGGCGAGCTGCTGGCTGTGACAGCCCACCGGCAGTGGCATTGTGCTGCAGTGAGCCGTATAGTCGAACTTCTGCTCCGGCACCGAACGCTGCGGCGGCAATGTGGCACTATTGATGACCGCCGACGAGGTGGCGGCGGGATCCGCATTGAAGCTGGACATGCGCATGTTGGTGCAGCGGCCGTAGGGCTCCTCCTGGATCGGCGGCTGTGGCGGGCGAGGCGGCGGCTTGCTGTTGGCCCTTGGCCGGATGATGACCTCCAGCTCACGCTCCTCGCCCGAGTGGACGCCACTGGAGGACTCGGAGGGTGCGCGTTCCGGCGGTGAGGTGGTGTTGGTACTTTCGGTGGTGGAGGTGGTGTCGCTGCGCGGTGTCAACGCCTCGTTGGGAACGCCCGAATCGGCGCGACGCAGGCAACGGGGTGTGGAACTGGATGCAATCTGGGAAAGGGGCACAAACATAAA
The DNA here is from genome assembly GCF_004382145.1 of Drosophila mauritiana. NCBI lineage: Eukaryota > Metazoa > Arthropoda > Insecta > Diptera > Drosophilidae > Drosophila > Drosophila mauritiana. Next base: position 9,119,505 of record NC_046670.1, read on the forward strand.
AATAGAGAGAGAGAGCAAGAGAGAGCGGGGAGTCAGTGAAAGTGGTGAAGGAGCTGCTGGGATAATGAGAGATTCTAGGAGATGACAGTAGGGGCTCTGCTTCAGTGTGGCCCCTCCTGCAAGTGAAAACGAAATCAAATCAAATCGGGTAGACTGCCTTTATTCCCTTCGCCCCATCCTGCTTTTCCAGGTCATCCATCAAACCGGAGCACTAATTCGGACAGTGTCGCTGCCTCTGTCCCCCCGACCATAGATCCCCAGTCCCCAGGCCATGCCCCCATGTCTGTGGCCCTGGCACTGATTTATGCTGTCTCATAACAGCAAACATAAATCTCAGGCTGCTGCTCCAGGGGCGTGACATGCTACACACCCCTACATGACGACGCATCGCCTCCCTGCAATCCCACATGCAAATCACCCAAACAAGAGCACAAAAATATCCACTATGCACTATGCTGAAGGGCAAATACACTAGCTGTGGGTATGCCTAAAAGTCTGGGAATTCGCTGCATTGTAAGGGAAACTTAAAGGCAGCATGATACGGAGATAAAAGCTTTAAACTTATTCAGTATATATATATAATTCCCAACTTAAGAACATTAACTAATATTATCAATCAGCTTGATATTATCAGGGTATCTACCTGTAGCCTTACTTATACCCACTTCCTCCACTTACATGCGCTTCGTTGGTGTGAACTGCGACCGTGACCGGAGCCAAGGGGCTGACTAGATGCTGGTGCGGATTGCCCTGCTGCTGGAGAGGATGCTGTGGTGGCTGCTGCTTCTGCTGCTGCTGGAGAGGATGGTGCTGTGGATGCTGAAGCGAATGCTGAAGTGGATTGTGGTGGTGCTCGGGCGACAACTGCATCATCTCGGGCATTGCTTGAGGAGCGCGTCCATAGATGCCGGCAGAGTGGGGCATTACCGCTGGTGGCTCAGGAACGGGTGCTCCCTTCATGGGCAGCGGTGGAGGTGGTGGTGGTGCCTGGGCCGACGGCTGTGGTGGCTCCAAATCCCTGGTGGATGCGTAGGTGATGCTGTCATCGCGCACACAGGCCAGCAGCTTGCCCTCCTCGGAGATGTTGTCGTCACTGATGCCACCCAATCCGCTCAGGTTCGCATAGTCGTGGGGATGTCCATGTGCAAAGGAATGGGCCTGCCGCTGCTGCTGTTGCTGATGCTGCTGATGATGATGGTTGGCCGGCGGCGGCGGAGGAAGTTCGTCGTACTCGGAAAGGTGGAGCAGACTTACCCCCACCGAGGTGTTGCTGACGCCCCTCTTCATGCTGCCCATGGTGATGCCCACGACGGCCCCGGCGGTGGCTGCCCTTAATGTCGCGTACTCGCCGTCGTCAACTTCCCCCGTAGCACTGGCAAAACATACCGAGGCTCCACGGCTCGTATGGCTGGAGGAGAATGGGATTCTGGTCAGTGGATGATATACTACCAAATTAAATTGCCGCCTTGTGTTGTTTGCCACGAGGTCTGTCAGGCACCTCAGGGATCAGAACGAACCCAAGGAAGGAAAACATTTTACAAATTCTGTATTTTAAAGGAATGCAAGAGAATATTTTAAAGTATTCTCCCATTGTCCGCTACAGAAATGTAAATTGTGCTCCTCCAAAGACCACACTTACATATAATAAAAAAACAATTTCTAAAATGCATTATCTTCCCTTGAATTCGTTCAAACACTGTCTGTGTTAGTTCAATGGTTTTCCAGTTAGTTAAACAAATTACCAAGGACAACAACAACAACACGGCGACATCGACAACAACAACATGTAATCTGCGAACGCTTTGTTTTAGTAGTAGTTAATTGTTAATTGAAATGCAATTCGCCCACACTCAATTAGCTAGAGTTAGTAGTAATTAAGTTCTAGTAAATCAAACAATTTAAAAATAAAATAAATAAGAATCGTTTTTAAAAAACAGGCGACAAGCGGAACAAAATAGTTTCTCATTATTATCCTTCATCCTCTATACATACATGTCTCTCTATAGATATATACGAACATATATGGATAAATCGTTTTGCTATGTTTAATTGAACAATCGTTTTAGTAGACAAACAAAAGCTTAAACTAAACGAAAACACAAAAGTGATTATATATGGTAAATGGGCGAATGTCAGAAGCACGCACGAATCGAAACTGAAGAGTACAGTGCTGGTAAATGTGGGGTAAATTAGGTGTGGCAAAACGCTGCACTAATGACTAGTGTTGGGCAATTAGTTTTCAATAATGGCTCTTCCCGAAAATGGGACGTGCAGAGGAAACACACCGATAAAGTACAAAATGAATGAATTAGCAGTCTAGGTAAGAACGAAAACACAAAATCACATGAAGTTCCTGGAAAATAGTGCTAGGTGGGTTTACTTTTTTTTTTTTTTTGGTTTTTGGCGGTGCAGTGTGTGTGTGTGTGAAGAAAAATCAAATGGAACTAGTTGCTATGGTTAGAGTTAAGAGAACGGACAAGTACGGAGCTTGGAAACCCGCAATGCTTTTGTTGTTTTGGTTGTTGGTAGCTAAAAAACGATTTTTTACCGCTTGCCATCAGTTTGTTCTTGGTCACCAATTAGTAGGACATCATCAGACGTACTCGTAACTTCGTTGAAGGTGACCTTCAGCTTGGGCGAACTGGGCGTCAGCTTGGGCCAATAGATGTCCTCCTGGGCGGCCAGTCCCATGCCCGTTCCGCCCATGCCCCCATTGATGCCCCCACCCATGCCCATTCCCATGCCCAGTTCCGTGCTGGTGGCCGTGCTCATCATGTCCGGCTTGGAGTCACCACCATTCACCGTGGTGCTGGTCGAGTTGCAGCCACTGCTGCTCGAGTTGCTCCCCGTGCGCTGGCCACTGGACATCAGGAGCGGCTGGGCACTGGACTTTCCCAGCAGTCCGCCGTAAGTGCTGTCCAATGGAGGCAGCTTAAAGTGCCAGCGCCGCTTGATGGTCAGGCAGAGCCAGATGACAATCCATAGCAGCAGGTGTGTCACTCCGACAAGAGCTGCAAAATCGAAAGGTGCAAGGGGGAAAGGTGAGATGGTAACGCTGCACAGGTAAAAGCGTAATACGGTTAAGGCGGCAATCGGCCGTATGACAGCTTAATTGGACCGAGTCTGCAGTTCGATTGTCTCGCCCCAAGTGACACTTAATACGGCTCCTTTGTCTCGTCGTGTTATCTAGCTCCCGATTACCGCTCACCCGACGACAGAGCCGGAGACCAAACAATGCCGCTAATTGGCTTAGACCACAAAACATACCTAAGACCGAGTTCAAGGCGGCCCCGGCACCCGATTACCGGTCATCTAATTATGCAAATCTAACATACTCAATCGATTGGGGAATCGGACTCTGCAGCGATTTGCTCGCTACCGCTCTATCTGAAATATCATTATCTGAAATTATCGCTTTTAAGGGGGTTGAGAAATGGAAATGTCTTGTTTCACATTTAAGTGTTCAAATCTTGATAAAGACTTAAACGGGCACGCAAATCCACAGTATTTAAATGCGTTTCCTATTCAAGAGAATGATTAACTCCAAGAAAAGATTTATTCGTAATATATGCCGAGTTTTCCAATGAGCTTTTCTAAAGGAGGAAAACAATCTCTTACGACGCCTTCCAAGTTGTGCACTATTTTAGGTTACCCCTTATCTCTTTTTTACTCACCTGCTAGGAAGGTGGGGCAGTGCAGGTTGTTCTTGTAGGTGGCACTGAGATCGTTGAGTAGCGGAGCCTTCACCACCGCCAAGGCGAGGACGAAGCACAAGGAGGCGCAGTGGGCGAAGTAGATCCAGGTTTGGTGGGTCTTCAACGTGATGATAGAGCGATCCCGCATCCGGGTGGCCAGACGTCCGTGTCCGTACAAGTACATGACCATTGAAGAGGCCAACACCAAAGCGGTGGACAAAAGATACAAAGCCAAAGTGACCACTGCATTCAGGATGAGTCCCGGCTGATGAACCGGCATGGCCTCGGCGTAGATCTGTAGCTTGTACAGATTCGAGATGCCCACATAACCCAGTATGATGTCCAGGGCGGCCACCACCATCTGGAGGCTGAAAACGCAGGCAAAGGCCTTTGAGGTATTCCAGAAAACGGCCGGATACCGAACGGACCACACCAACAGGGCGAAAAGTAGGTTCACAAACTCGGCACTGGGTGGCTGGGAGAAAATTGCCACATCGATGGGTTTATCAATGCCAAAGAAGAGCTGCAGCATTCCGGCAAAGCCATCCAGTCGGACGTAATCCTGCCCTGGCTTCGGACCGATTGGTTCAGCAGGAGGTGCAGGAGTCAGGGCGGGCACTGCCTGAAAATCACCATCCTCCAGCTCGAAGTCCTCGCTCTCTTCAGGCTCCTCCTCATTCGATTTGGCCACGAATTCGCTGGAATTTATATTGGCATCGCCGAGCAGATATTCCGGCTCGATTTCAACACCGGCAGCCCGTTTGGATATCCTGCGCTTCTGGTTCTTCGCTTTGATGGCAATGATCTTGGAGTTGGAGGCCGAGACGGGCGTCGAGGGAATCGGTAGCTCCGGCAGGACTTCGGGTCTTACGCGATGAATGCTGCTGTCGCGCGTGGTGGTTTCCTCCTCTGGAAAGCTCTCGAGGATCGCCTGCTCGTGGGAGGCCACGTGATGGCGACGCGGTGGCTGCTGTTGACGCTGTTTATTGTGATGTTTGTGGTGTTTGCGGGACTTTCCATGATGGTGATGTGCTGATTGTCTGGTAGTTGTTATCTCTGTGGGTTTAATAGTGGTGGTGGTGGTGCTGGTACCCCTTGTACTAGTTGTTGTGGCTGCAGTGGTTGTTGTCGATGTCGTAGTTGTTGTTGTGGTAGATGTTGTGCTACTGGAGCTGCTCGATGCGTCCGCTTTGCCCAGAGTTCCTAGCTGTTGCCAATTTTCCACATTTAACTTGTCGGCGTCAGAGGACGCCTTAGCCGTTGTGGTTGACGTTCCAACTGCGGTTCTTGGCGCCAACTCATCGAAATCTGGCATGATGACGGTTCCCTCTTCGCCGACACCCACACCTTCATCTCCATCATCTTCCTCGCCACGAATCGCCTCCTCCAGCTCTTGGCGCTCCTCCTCGTCGATATCTTGATTAATTAAATCGGGCACTTCAAAGTATTGGCCCTTGCCCGCATCCAGTTTATTGGCGGTGGTTGTTGTCCTGGTCGTCGCCGTCGTCTTGGCCGCCTTCCTGCCGTTTGCCATCCTATCGGGTCGCAGATCGAACAAATTGTTATTGCCCCCGGCTGGCACTCCACGGATGGCCGTGAACATGGTATCGTTGAAGTAGTCCTCCTCGTCCTGTTCCAAGCTGTTTGCGGTCAAGTTTAGTCTGCCATGCTGGTGGTGGGACTGCTGCTGGCTCGACGGCTGGTGGTGCCTGGGAAAGGGTGTGGCTCCCACCACCGACATGGCCATCAAATTGCGTCGATTGATCACAACAAAGTCCAATTCAGTGGCCCAAATTTGCTCTGGAATGGTAGAGAGCGAAAGAGAAAGATTTAAGGGGGGTTTGTGGATTGATGGCTGCTCAAGTACATAGAATTAATTGCTTTGAACTCGGTAAGGAAGGCAAGTTGCTTTCGCATCTAATTCGAATACATCACGCAGGATTACATGGTAAGCACCTGTTAAGGACGAAAGCACACACACACCACTTGCATAAACATGAGCTCGTGTAATAAGCAGGATGCTTTCCTGTCTTCCACTCGAATCCACCCTTCAGCCGTGTGGCAATCGTTAATTAAATGAGGCATCGATACTTGCACGACTTCTATAATCCACGCCCCGTTGATTATTAGACGCGGGACAATGGGCTACGCTGCTCTGCCTGAATCTCAATGAATACCAATCAAGTCAAATCAATGACGACGTGAACTGGAATGTCCAGACAATGGGGAATCTGCGCCGTATTCGCTCTGTTCGAAAGCCAAAAGAGGAAAACAGAAAACTATTTTTCCGCCAGATTCCATTTCCGTTCGATTCAGCACCAAATGGGAAAACAATGCACACAATTCCACCACGAGGCAACATGGCCGGTCAGTTTCGGAGGTCTAATTAGGCGCACAGTGGAAACATGTGTACATATACGAACCTCCGGAGCCCCCTACTATTTCACCCGATCTCCTTAAGCTATCATGCATACTTGCCCAACTTTCGAACTGATAACTACTTTGCAGTGGCTTCACTCCTGCTCAGCGGCGGAGCTTAATATTCATGTTTATTACGGTCAGACCCTGGTAATGCGATTTATTGGAGCAAGCCGAGAATTGGGGACTTTTCATCCGGGCTGGCATGCCACTCTATGTTCCTTTGTTCCACAGCAGTTCAGGAGTGGTCCAGTGGAGTCCGAAAACCAATCAGGCGAGCAGATAAGCACTAAACTAGGTTCTTAGTTTTGGGTTCTCTTCAATGAACTTTAAAGGTCATTAACCATCTGATGCTTTAAACTCTCCAGTCACACATTTGTTGTTTAATTAATTAGCGGTATTTTTTCCAAGACTTTGTTTCCAAAACTTTGATAATTAGACAAGTTTAGCCATTAATTATATATTTTACACTTAAGAATGTAATTCATTTAAAAGTTTACTGCTAAAAAACATGGCTATAAGTAAATAATTACCCAGTTTCTTGAAAGCCAATTGATCAATAAATAATCCAGACACTTCTATTGACAGCGCAATTCCTTTGGGGTCAAAACAGGTAACTTTCCTGCCCCAAAGGAGTGTAAGCCAACCTATTTTTCGGTCACAGTCTCAATACTTTCTCACCACCACAGCCCCTAATCCCAATTAAATCCGCCTCGGAGCCACGAATTTGTTTGTCTTAGCCCAGTTAAGACGCTGCTGAGCTCTGCAAAGATCCCAGAAAGCTTTCTAATTAGTTTACTTTATGATGTCGCTCATGGCATATACATACATAGCACCTATAGAATGGCCCTCTTAATAAAGGAGCGCCCAGGAAAGAAATGAAAATTTGCCAAGTTAACACTTTCATAAAATAATTTATTAGTGGAATTGCTTTAAGGACGTTTACCCAGCGGGCGGTGGGAAATAAAAGAAAGCCACTAAAAATGGGAATTGCCGAGCAAATATTAAAGACAATGGCCCGAAACGAAGGCGAAGGACGAAGTCAGACAAGGATGGGCGAAACCAACTCGAAAGCCAAGAAACACGAACCGATGTGGAATTACAACAATGGCTGCCATAATAATATGTCCCTTCTGCCATTGTCGTTGTTGCAATGGCCAAAGACGATGCTGGCGAAGCGGCAAGTGGCTCGTAAAACCGACAACACCGAAAATCTGAAGATTAACCCGGAGCTCCCCACCGCCACAGCCACCACCCATCCTCCCTCTTGATTATGCCAATGACAATAACACCAATGAGAAAAGAACGAAAACGAGCGGCCGAAAGGACGGTGATGCCGTAGATGCCGCAGCTCTGGGGATAAGAGTAATGAAAATGCGCAAATCCAACTCCGGCCACGTCGACCGGAGGCGAAGGCGGCGGTGACTTCCAGCTGCGGTAATAGTTGCGATAAGACGGGCCCCACATTATCCTGGAGTCCCCAGCACCACCCCCCACCTGCAGCTCCAGCGCGCGCTCGTTAAGTCTTTAGCATGAATAATGATAAGTTCTCCGCTGCATGCAGCTAAGCCCATGTACAGTGGTGGCTAGAAAACTAGCTACACTGCCAACCATAATATTTGATTCATTCGCAAGCTTAGATTTCCGAAAAGTAATAATAATTAATATTTTGTATAAATTTGAATATTTTGTTACTCTTTTTCCCACTGATATATAGTCTCATAAAAAAATGTATATATTTTCTACCGCTGTTGTGCCTACAACTCACACCCAACGGACAGTCAGGGGCCAATGTCTTGAGCCACTTGCGAAGCTCCCGCCGAGCAGGCCATCCACTACCACTTGGTTCTCCATCCACACAAACACACCCACCCAACCAGGAACCGCCTGGTAGTCTGAGCCACGCTGTTTAGCAGCCTTTTATGCGCTCAATATGGCACTGGACTAGACCCTACTGCTTTCCATCCGCTTTTCCCGCCTACCCCCCACCTTGCTCATCAGAATTTTCATTTGTTTTTCACCAGAGATGTCTGCATTAATTATTTATGAGTGCGGGATGGCGTATAAGTGATTTCGCCATAAAATTGTTCGTCGTAGTGATTTTTGTGTCATCTATTAATGAAATTAATTAACGAATTGCGGGCCACTTCCTTTCCGTCGCCCTTTCCTCAAGCACCTAACTTTTTTTCAGTGTTCTTTTCTGATGGCGACAACAGCTGCAAGCCGCCGGAAACTTTTTATTATAATATTTTAATAAGTCTTTTACTTTGTGATGTAAATGAGACACTTTGATGGGTCAGTGGGTAAGTGAGGAAAAGAAAATATTAAAATCTTGGAAAAATCTTTAGCTTGTTTTGAGAGTGAAATTCTATTAAATGGTAGCCACGACCGATGAACAAAATTTTAAAACAGAAACGAATCTAATGACCGAATTATCATATTTTGTTAGCTTTATCCTCTTATTGTTTTATCTTTACCACCCTAGTTTTAGAAGTTCTTCATTAGTGAATAATTAAAGGGCTTCCAAGACAAACACTGCGTATACGTAATTTCTCAAAAGTCGTTAAAGTTCTCGCTGAATTTTATGAAATGCATTTGTGGCCACTCCTTTTGATGGCTTTCTTCCCTGCAGCTTTTTATGCGAGTTCGGCGAAAGTTTTAAAAGCATTTTTTATGATTCGCCTCGCCTAATTGCAGCATCTTTCTGTGGTCCCGATATTATGCTAATATAAACTTCAGATCCCCTCGCACCCATCAGATTCTGCCAGCCAATCATGGGGCGTCAATCAAATTGAAGAAAATCTCTAATTGCCGGCTAAAATCATAATTCCCAACTTACTCGCATAAGCGCATCATCATCAACCGGGCCGACAGGCCAATCTTGGCCAGCTTAAGTCTTTAAGGATGTCAAACGCGTTGACAAATTGCAAGGGACAAAAGGGCAAGAAAAGAGGAGGAGCAAAAAACTATGGAGAAATGGAAGAAAAATGGTGAAAAGCCAGCCAGCCAGCCAGTCAGTCGAGCGTGAAAAGGGCGAAAACGGAGTCGCGAGACAAGGCATTGCACTTAGCTTGACCAGCTGGCCCCTTGACCCCGGGCCATTCCATCCATAAACTCCATTTGCACCACCACCACCGACCTTTTGGCCAAGTGCAACTTTAGCTTTGACTGCACATTTTATTTGCGCCGATGATTTTCTAATTTAGGAGCGCGGTGTGGGTGGAAAAACAATTTCCCGCCCAGCATGGATTGCACATCGACCGCCGATGGAATGTCTGTCAGCGACAAGAGATCGACTTTGTGGCACTGAACCAGCAAAAGCAGCGTATAAAAAAACTCAAACAGGAGCATCACAAACAACAAAAACGACATCGAAATTAATTGAAAAATCACACAGGAATGGCGCGGGGGGCGATCCAGCATCCAAGTCACTCAGTTAGTCAGTCAGCGAGGATTTAAACTCATCTCGTCATGGTTTTTATGATGCCAATACAACCCAATGCCCCGCTGTCGGTGCCACATTTTTAATTTAGTCCGCGTGGCAACGATGGACCGATGGACCGCTGCACCGCTGGTCGATGGCATTGTCTTTTCGTCCTGCCTGCCTGTCCAGTGATTCACTTCTGTTCTGTACTCCGTTTCCCACTGGTTCAATAAACCGGCCAACCACTCTCGACCAACTGCTGGCCGGGGACTTGGACTCCGGCTCGGCTATCCACTTTAAATGTAGTAAATTTTGATTTGCCTGCCGATGGTGCAGCTACAGCTGTAGCCTTTCATCATTGTTTCGCCCAACGTGATTTTTTCCCTTTTTTTGCAATCGCAGCTGCCATTCGTCGGCCATTTAGCGAAAGTTTTTGATGGAAAATGGTATGTGTACTTTGGCAAGCGGCTTAGCAACTTTAAATGCTGAACAAACCTTTTAATATTAAGCAGCTAAAATGTAATGGAAGTTCATAAAGATATTTTTGGATTTTAAAACGCATCTTGTTATCACGAGAAAATTCATTCAAAGATACTTTGTATCTTTTCTTCTTTTGTAGTTGTCGCTGAGAAAAATTCCTTTATCTCTGGCTAACTAAATGTAACTGAGGAAATAATAATTTAAAAGTAACTCCAGGATATGTTTTACTCTAATGCAGTTTATAAATATCTCGCGTAATAACAAGTGTTTCTTGTCACCTTCCTAGTGCAGCTGAATGTAATTGCACCGTCATTTTTTATGCCAGCCTGTCATTAACTGTGGAATTAGTTTACTGGGCTGCCAGGACGTCGGCGGCATCATGTGAGACTCGTCGATCCAACTGTACACAGAGGCGGCAGCACACGTGGAGCTCCCAGGATGTGGTATGCAAACAGATCCCGTCGATGCATCGTGGCCCAGGACTCGACTCATTCGACTGGTGTCCTGCTCACAGTTGGCCAACATTTGCACAGTTTTGGGTCGCTTGACTCGTTTCCGCAGCGATGCCGTTGCCATTGCTGCTGCCTTGTTATTAACATGGCTTATTGCAGGCCATAATAACCTCCTCCCCTGCCACTGTCAACCTGTTACCCCCGCCCTTCTCCGCCTGTCTGTGTGTTTGTGCATGTGTGTGTGTGAGTGGTGTTTGCTCCTGCGGTTGTTAGCCTGTGTGCTCGCTCGTTCGTTTGTGTTTTTGTTTGCCGAGCGGTCGGGCTGTATATGTTTGGCCAGCAGATTTCCCCAGCGATTGCCTTTGAAGCTGCTGCTCCAGCAGCTCCTCGGAATTTTTTGTTTAGCTTCCTCCGGATATTCCCCTAAGTTCACTTTGTTAAGCGTCCTTCAGAGCATCCTAAACTTCTTGGTTAAACAGTTTCGTCCTGGCCCACACATATGCCAGCGAATTTAAAGTGGCCTGCTCATTTACCCGGCTCCGGGATTTTCCCCCGAGAAGAATGAAAATTGCAGCCAATTTCAGTTCGTTTTAAGGACAATAAATTGAATTAAAACACGGAATGGCAAACGCGATTGTGAATTGATTGCATCGACAATGGAAATTATGATTGATAAAAGGCCCACCCACAATCCCATTCTTTTGCCAGGAAAAACTGCCTGCACTCATGTTCATTTTAATAGTTGTCATCAGCGACAGCGCCAGTGTCATCGCACCATCAATATGACAATGTACAACGTGGCGTATGCTTGACAACAATGAAAGCGGGGATAAACGCGATTCGTGCTCGGCAACATTGTGCATGGGTTATTCTCCTGCCCCATTGCCCCCCGGAATTTCCTTTTCCGCGGGAAGTGCATAATCGACATGCGATAAAAAAGTAGCTACAAAAGTAGATCTAAGGGGATCGAAAGTTTTACTACCCTATGGGTTTTGCCATTGAAGAGAATGTATATAAATGGCTACAAGATAATTAGTATTATTAACTATACAAAGATTGTTTCAAGTAGTTAGATTAAGCTAAAAAGTGCCGTAAAGCTGATTTGTTTCATTTCACACAAATTTCGTTAAAATTAACTAAGATTAAAGTCTAAAGTGTTGCTCGATATGGAAAAACAAATCAAGTTCGATAATCATATACAGACAAAAGTGAAATTTAATATTTGACTCAGAGCAAGACGTGCACCGGAAATGCACAGCTGCAAATAAAGCAACATGGCGTACACTTCCGGCAGCCCCATTTTGCCCCGCTGCTCTGTTGCCTATCCGCTTCTGATTTCGCCCATTCAACGCGAATCCTGTTGGTTAATTAAGCTCACCTTTTGGCAGCAATCCGTTCTCAATGATGCGAGCCTCGAGCAGCAAACGCGGCAGCAGCAGGCAGAGTGCAATCAGGATGTGGACGAAGGCCGCCGTGGGTCCGCCGTGTGTCCAAAGGGCTCGAAGGGTTCCGCCCCGCGACTCCTCCTCCAGGCCATCATGCGGCGATAGGGTGCAGCGCCGCTCCCTGGCACCTGTGGCCAATTTAATTCCGTCGTTTGCCAAGTTGCCAACCTGTCGAGTAGTCCACAAAATGCCGAATTATTAAAATGAAATGCACTACATATGATTTGGTTTTCGACAAGCTCTTTGGGCTGGAATAGGGGAAATTGAGTATATAGTTCACATATGCAAATTTGGGTGGATTTAACTAAGCAGAGCCAAGGACTTGGCAATGAATGCTTATTGATTCAACCTCGCTTTCGCTTTTCCCTCTTGCGGAAATTGAAAATTTCACTAGACCCACTCCACTTTCTGCGAAATGTGCATGCATATGCAATTTAAATTTCTCTTATTTGCGCTGGAATTATTTAGTAAAACACAAATGCTAGCAAAAAGCGCATTCTGCGTACTGAAAGATATAAGTCAAAAATACAGAAAGCAAAGCTTAAATCCGAAATTCTATGTTACTTTTTTTAATATAAATAAAAGAATTCTGTATTATTACACCAATTAAACAACTTTAAAGGGAATAACAACTTTTTATCCATTGATTCTGTTAAAAAAAATTGTAAGTTTATTTTAAAACTTATGACTGAAATCAATAAGCACTCTGCAAGGGTAAAAAAATATGGAAACAGTATTTATATATGGTTTATGTAATTTATTTCTTGTCACGGACTTATTAATAAATCCACTGATATTTTACATTGTCGCCTTTTCATTGCCGTGATTCATAACAAATATTAAACACACTTGGACCCACAATCAATTAGTATTTTGATTAAAACAATATTACTCCTTCCATGAAAGTAATGCGATATGTATGTATGTATGATTTGAATTGAATTTCAGGATGTCCAAACTTACACATTCAACCTAATTTATGCTAATTATTCGGTATGGGATATCACATTTTCTCCAACCGAATGGCACCTACCATATTCACTGAATAAATTACTCAATAGTGAATCTATCTACTGGTTTGGCATTTCGCATTTCATAATTGCCTGCAACAGGCGACTGGCCAAAAGGGACGATATCCATGGTTGACCGCACACCAGTCCAACTGCATGTCGGACAATTTGGTGTACATGTCCCTGTGGCCCGGGGCCATTATTAAAAAATCTATCCGCAAATAAAAAACTACTAGAAACAGAACATGTGTAGAGCAGAAACAAAAATGCGCACAAAAAGTGCTTTTGTGCTTGGGTTTTTAATGCATTTTTTATGCGCTCAAAATGCGAACACATCGCGATTTGAGCGACAGAGTGAGGCAAACCAAGGCATTGCGCATACGACGCGTTGGCGCATAAACAAGAGCAACAAATAAAGGAAACGTTGCACGTGACAAATGGCAAAATGCAATATTTATATACGCGCACCCATGCAATATATGTATATGCATCTATTATTTTTCCCACATAAAGTATAAAGTATATATTCCCACGCTCCTTCTACATTTATTTCCACGAGCCACAAAAACAAAATAAACGAGCATTAAAATCACGTGTATATCTACATATAAATAAAGGCGAGCGTTCGGGCTTTTAAATTAAAAACAAGCAGACATCAGAATGATGAAGGAGCAGGATCTGAATCAAGGATCTGAGCCAAAAGCACCATGAACAGCAAATGGAAACCGACTCGTTCACTTTGTTTTCCTGCGCTCCGGTTTCGTTGGTTTTGTCTCGTTGGTTTGGTTTGGTCTGGTTTGGTTTGCTTCCGCGGAGGAGCAACAATGATTGCAATTTGCAAAAAGCGAAGTGTATTCCAAGTGCTGGCGGGCTGGGGGAATCGCGCCGAGTGCCAGGCGCATAATACATTTAAATGTGCCAACATTTCGCGGCTCCTTCCCCGCAGGCAAATCATCTCTAAATCGTGTCACTGCGATTACTCATTACTCGTTCATTAACGTCTTAGATGTGGGAAAAGCCTAAGTGTCCTGGCGGGGATTAATTAGAAATGCAGGTGCAGAGGGAAACTGGTTTTATAATATCTGAATTGAATATCTCATAGGTGTTATGACATATACTTGTATATACAACAGATGTATAATTTTAGTTTTTAATTTTAGCAAACTTTAAGGATCACTTTAACGATACTCATAAACATGTGCCATAAACTGAGTGTATGCTTAGTTTTTCCGGCATTGAAAACTCCCCATTCACGTTGGTCAGCCATTTCGTTAGGGGCACTTGCCACATACGGTGTGCGGTCTATTCCGCCACCCAGTGGTTTTATTCATTCGTTTAATTTCGAATGCTGTGCAAATATGAAAGTCGCAAAGTTTTCGCATCTCGTTGTTATGGCCGTGACAGTTTGCCAGCAGCTCCTGCTCCTTTGCCCGGCTTTCCACCGCTTTTCCCTCTTTCCAATTGCCTCAAGTCTTATCGCTCGACACATACTCGTACCCGTAGGAGTTGAACGTAATTGTGGGTCTGTTGTTTTGTTGGTCCGATGGCAAAACCTAAAAAAAAACTAAGCAAAACTATGAACTTCTGGCCCTGTTCCTGTCGCCCGTCCTGATTTCGGGACTACGAGTCCTGGTTCCTGCCAGGGTCCTGATAGCCACGCCTCAATGGTCAATGTTGGGATTTTAGTTTGCAACCAATTTCTGTTCGTTGTCGTTTGTTGTTGCCTTTTATTAAACGTTCGGCGACGTGTGATGAAGCCCTTTCCCCACGGCTGTCTGTGTTTTTCCCTCCCTTTGTCATTCAGCTCGTTGGCGGTTTTTGGTTTTCGGTGGGTTGCACCTCTACCTCTCCCTACTACCCAACCCACTTTCCACCCATTTTCCTTGCTTTCCATCGCCCTCTGTCTGGTCGCTGACTGATAGGCAGCTTTTGCCGGGCTGCATTTTTTGGCGGCTCCTGATGATGTTGGTTGTGTTTTTGTTGTCGATGCTGTTCTGCCGCTTTTGTGGCTGTCTGGCCAGCGGTGAAAAGGAATATTTGCATACAATTTGTATACTCTTTTATGGCGAGGAAAGTCCCACGCAGTGATTTTTGTGACGGCTCCATGAATATTAATACCGAAATCAATGGGAAATTGAAAAGCTTTGAACCGGATTTTCCTTCTTTGTCAATTTAAATAAATAAATATTTAGAGTCACACAGCAATATTGGTTTTTTTTTAGAGTATTAGACGGAAACAGAATTGGAAAATTAATCATTTGATTCAGAATTTAAGAGGGGTTTCTTTAAAAACTTATATTGACGAATATTTAAAGTCAAAAATACAATATTGATTTTAATATATTTTATAAAATGACCATTAGGTGGAATTGCCAACATAAGCCTAGTTAACCAAATCATTTTCATACAACCAACAGTATTTCCGGTACCAAACTGATGCTCCTGCTCCAGAAGGAGTAAATCAACCCTTTCTGGGCTGTAGGTTCCATACTTAATGGCATTATGTATTTGGGAACAGAAGGGGATGATGCATAGTGGAGGACAAGTGACGCCACATGCAGCTGGCCGACTTCCTGTGATAGGATCTACGGTCAGTCTGCTGTCACAGCCAATGGACAGTCTGTGGCGAACTATGGACATCAGTCCACGCCCAATTCCCCACTCCATATGCCGGCAGCTTCCTTCCATTTCGCTTGTTTTAAAAACAAGCCAATTATTTGTGAAAACTTTCAGTTTGAGTGGGTAAAAGGGGTACATACATACATATATTGGGACGAGGACCTGGAATGACAGGAACTCCATCGCCAAGACTCACAACACCACACCAAGCGAAAAGTGGCAGGAATCAGGAATATCATACTTTGGAAAATGCTACTCAAATAAATAACTAATATAATACTATTATATGCATATATTCCAATTAGTTTCAGTTTAAAAGGAGTATTATCTTCAGGAAATTCATTTTAAGTCGACACAAGTTTGCAAACAAGGAAAATATCGGTACTTTGTTCGATTTCTCGTGTAAAAAATTATTGTTTCATTGAAGAAAAATTACTTTTCCAGTGCAGACAGCACTTTCTTTACCACCCCGTGCCTCTCCCCATATCTGTCTTTCATTTTAAGTGGCTTTTATCGGAAACACGGAGCAAAAGGAGTAAATGGTGGTGGAGTAAATGCCGTTTGTCGGTGATTGTATTTTCCTATCGAGCTTGTGCCATCATCGTCTGCCCGCACACTTAATAAATATGAGATAAATAAAACACTAACTAAACTATGGGAACTATATGTGCAGCTTGGCCAAAGGGAAATAGAAAGGGAAAACCATAATTGCATTTATTATGCTGATAAAAGCACAGACACTGGAAAAGGGGTGAAAGCGGGGTCGGTCTCGCACACAGAGGACTCACACACACACACACCAATAGAATGTTTGTTTGGAATGTATGTGTGTGTGTGAGTTAGTCCTGTGTTGTCAGCCATTTTGCGGATCCACTGAAAAGGACCCACAACGTATGCTCCTACTGGTCTGCCGATGCTGCCGCTGCTGTTTTTGTTTGCAAATAAATTTAATAACGTGAATAATGCCACTAAAAATAATTCACAAAAACCCAAAGAGCCGCGGCGTACTGGCAAATGGAGGCACTGCAGCGGCAGAGAGAACAAAAAATTTAATTATTGAGTGCAACCGAGTACACAGACTGGCAGTAAGAGGACACTGCCATACACAGTTAATTATCGCAGGGGCATGATCCCGGTTAAAAGCCCATTGGAACAATGCCATCGCCACCAACAGCACCACCACTACCACCTCCTCATAAGCCAACCACTCACCTTAAATACGGCAGATGTAAAAAAGACCGGCAGCAGGATGAACACCACTCCAGAGAGGACAATCTGCAGATTGAGTTCGGCCACAGGCTCGATTTTCCAGGGTATCAGAGAGCATCCTGGAAGTTAAATATATATTATAGTATCTTAAAATATTTTTATTTGCAGAAAACATGAAGCAAAGACAAAGGAAATGATTTCTTGGAAATATTTAGGATACACTATGTATGTTAGTTTTTGACATATGGATGCAACCACATACATATGTATGTATCTTGTAGTTTATAAATATTTAAAGTAACTTTTTTAAATAAACATGATTAAACATTTTCAAGTGAAATAGCTAAGTCAAACAGAATGAGAAATAAATTAAAAATGTTTAGAAATTCTTTAGCCAGCTTGTGATGAACCATTACTTAAAACTTACCCAAGAACCTGTAGGCTCCGTGCATGGCCAAGTATCCCTGGAACAGGGTGAGCAGCACTCCGTACCAGATCGACCATAGCGAGTTGAGGTGCAGATAGCTGCCGGAATCGTGGCCGGAGTGCTGGAGGCTGGTGTAGCGGCTCTGGTGGCGCTTGGACTTGATATACTTGGCCTGGAGCTGCTGTTGCTGCTGCGTGAGGCTGCTGCTCGCCGTGGTGGCGTTCGTCATTACGGAGTTGCAGAGGCTGGAGTTGAGGCTGCCGCCGCCGGAGGAGGCTCCTGCTCCAGATCCCTGGTGCTTGCCACCCATCTTCGTTGGTGGACTGGGCTTTGTTTGGCTTTCGACGCTCCGATGGCTTTTGTCGTTGCTAGTCGGGTTTTTATTGCTCTGCGCGACAGCGAATAATGTTGACAATCAATTTCTGTCTATCGCCCCGCACTATTTATATTGATTTTGTATTGATTCTGAACACTGATTTTCTATTTACTCAAGTGCTGCTGTTGCTGCTGCTGCTGCTGCTGATGATGATCGTGATGATGAGGCTGCTCATTGTTTTTCCCATTTCCCATTCCAGTGGGTAATATTTGTCCGCTGATATGGCTCATTATAACGTCCGACGTTTCTATTTGCCGGCGCATATTTGTGGAAATTCGTGTCGATTTCCCACACTTTGATTGACACTGATTTGCTGTGACTGCAATGACAGGCAGGAAAATAAATGTGAATTTTCGTTGTGGCGAGAGAAAATACAATACATTTTTAGCTAAAATAAGTAACTTAGAAAATATAGTGTTTAAGCACACTTTAGTAGTTCATTTATGTACTTATAAAATACATTATCTATCAACTATCTGATATCCGTTATGCATCTTTTGAGCTCCACCTAGCGGGGCATATCATAAGTAATGATTTTTATGAACAATTTTTTACTTGCGAGTGGTAATAGTATATAAAAAACCTTTACCTTCTAAATGTAATTTTTCTTTTACTGAATGTTTTATAATATACAACTATAAACCTATATAACCTCAACTTTATTTTCATTTCTGTAGGGTATGAGTTTTCATCAAATAGTCAAATCATCAAAATAATTCCCGAGCATCCGCCACCTGCCTTTTTATTGTAATTACACCTTTTTAATCAACCATTCGATTATGTAATTAGGCAAGCAATTATCAATCAGAGGGACTCTTTAAATATTCATGACATTTTTAAACCCCACTTAAACCATAAATAATTAATTGTCGTGCGCAAATCCGAGCCGTATTTTAATTAGTAACCTACGAGGATGGCGTTGCCGTTGCTACACGACACATGGCCAAATTGACGCGCCCAAATTGGTAACAATTTAAATAAGATTACAACTCCCAAAAGGGGGAACGAAGGGGTGGATAAACTATAAATCAATCCGCTGGGGGAAATGGAGGAGAAATTGCCGACCGACCGTACAGTGTCTGCAAACCAATTTGGCACATGAGAGTTACTATACAGTTCCTGCTGCTTTTCGGTGTCGGGCTGTGGATATTGCTGTTGCTATTGGGTGTTGCATGCAGCATGTAGTTGTTGTTGCTGGCGCTGTTGGCTGTCGCATAATTAAGCCAAACCTCGTTTGCCAGACAGACAAATGCGTCGGAAGGACCAACGATGGGGAATGGAGGATGGGGAGCGGGAGATGGCGAGACAGAGGCAGAACCTCCAGGGAGGAGCCTCCTTTGTCTGGGCCCTTGTTAAATGCGTCGCGGCTCGTATTCTGCCACATCGGAAGCAGCATAATTATAGGCCAAAGGAACACTAAGCCAAAAACATTTAATTTGCGAAAAAAATCTATATATATTTATGTAAAATATAAAAGTAATCAAGATACCTATGTGCGTAATACAAATGATAGCAAGAGGTAAGATGTCAAGGCTTTGATTTAAATTCAACTCTTCCTTTTCTTCCTTTTGCCTTCTGGAAGCTTAGCTCTTCTTCAGAAGAATTGGTAACAAAAAAAACGCAATTTTTATATATTATATTATTATTATTATTATTTTTCTCACTGCACTTACTGCAGCTTGTTAACTGCAAGGCAGGTAAACTATTTGCAGCTTTGCGTGTTGCAGTTGAATCTAACACGTGTAGAGCCGTTAACACTTATGCCGCCTTTCAGCAAATTTTGCGTTTTGTTCGACACAACCGCGGGAAAAGTGTGGAAAATGGAAAATGGGAAATGGAAAACGCAGTTCCTTGGCCTTCCTTCACAATTCCCTTTGTGCGCCCCGTTTGCCATGCAAAAATAATAAAATGTTTGCAATTTGTTCGCGTCGATGTTGTTTGCAATTAAACGTGTTGCAACAACACATTTAACAAATGGCCCGGAATGTGCCCTTATCCGCGTTTTTTGCGCTGCCCAGTAATTGACCCGATTTAATTGATAATGACTACAAGCGACAGCAAAGTGGCAGTAAAATCAGAATATCAGAATATCAGTCCACCATCGGCAGTAAGCCATGGCGTTTTAATGCCCCGACAATGATAAGTATATTTTTACAGGTATTTGTCAGTAAACCAAATAAATTCCTTTTTAATTTAAAAAAATTATTCGTTTAAAAATGAAATTTCTGTTCAATTAAATATTATTTGCGCATTTACAAGCATCCGATAACTTCTGTTGGTCCAAATGAAACACATCCCCGCCTGAAACCTAATATACTCGACATTTACCCTCAATCTGCTACCTTATCCACACAAACTCCAAGCTCCAAGTGTCGACCATGATCCTGTAAGTCCTGTTTCGTTTACTCCTATTGGTAATAATTTGATGTTAATTACAATCTTCACCAGGCTCAGCCAGAACAACGAGTCCTGTTTCATGTTTGAGTTCCGGAAGCCATGTGCCTTTGTAGCCGGCAATAAGTGGAGGGTGGTTAATGTGCACCCAAGGCAGTGCCACTCCCTCGAGTTCCTTCGTCCTTCCTGTTTTGACATACCCAACATGAGATTAGCCAGCCGCAAAAGTCATAAATGCAGATGTTTACATTTCTTTTCTCCCACTCCCAGCCCCTTGTCTTCACTTGCTTCCTTTGGGGCATTTTCTTTGTCTTTTGCCGGTGCAGCAGAAGATGGGGCAGGTGGTTGGGTTTTTTGGGGTTGGTCCAAGCGGGTGGCATTGTGCTTTCGGGGAGCAGTCGAGAAGATAGACCAAGAACTTTTGCCCCTGTCCTTGGGGCAATTTGTCGCGTTCGCACGACTTTTACGCAGATGAAACAGCCACTTTATGGGCGTCGAGAGGAGTGTGGGTACACAGAAAAAAACATGGACTTTAAACGCTAAATTAACCAAGAATCATAAAATTCTAAGGTCACACTAGCTGGTTTTTTAACTTTCCTTAACATACAATAAAATTTATGTATGGATTTTATATTAAGAATATTGATTTCTTTAAGCAACTAAGCTTGCTGTATTTATATAGTTTAGATAGTTTTTGGTTTTACTGAAATTTCCATTACATTTGTTTCCCATTTTTGTCTAAGTGCATGTGTGTTTGTCCCTGGCATTTCCTTTGTGTATTCCTGCGTAAAATTAAAATGTTTTGCTCTGGCAGCAGAAAAAGATAGCTTGGCTGTGCCCAGCTTATTCCCATCCCTCCACTGCTGTTGTTAATGCAAATTAAAAACTTCACTTAACTGCATTTATTTGGTTAGCACAGTTCCCTCTGTCTGTCGGTCTGTCATACTTTCCTTGCCACTTTCAAATTCTTCAGGTTGCCCCCAGAACCAGCTCATTCCAACCTTAGTGACTCATTCGTTTGGAATGTCTTGTGTGGCCGCTGTAAGGGCGCAGACTCCAGTTCCGCCCCCAAAAAACAAGAGGGTGAGTAATACAAGAAAATATGCTAAATGGCACTTGGCACCCCACAGCCCCAGCGCATTTTCCCGCTTTTCCCCGCCGCCGCTTTTCCCCCCCTCGAATTCCAGGCTCACACATTGCCTTTGGCATGCTCAAGTAGGCCACTCTGGCTAATTTATATGGGCAAGCAGCTTCTTTTTCTTGCCACTTCTGCTTCATTTATCTCGCTCCGAATGGAAAAACCCCTTTTCCATATTCCACACCAACATCCCACTTTTATTTTTGATGGCCGAACGAACGAACGGTCATTGCTGAAGAGCTGAACAAAGAAAAACAGTCGCAATTTTCATCTTTGTGCAATTTTCTTGGTGCATATATATATATATTTATTTAAGCTTCCATTGAGCTGTGCTTTCTGGCTTTTCTGCCATTTTGCATAAATGAAAATGTTGCATTTTCCTCGCCGCATCATTTACTCTCGTCCATTTCCCATTTTTCTCTCCATTCAAAATCAAACACAATGAAAACTCGCTTTCCTTCGCCAGCATCTTGGCACTTGGGTTTTTTGTTACCGAAAGCGTGACAAATGTGAGCACACTGCAAATATAAATTGGTCGGTAGTTCAACTAACTAGGAAAGAATAAATTAAGCATTAAATTGTTGCAAAGAAATAAAGCAAATTTCACTTTAAACATGACTTTTCAGATTTCAAGAAGTTGAAAAGAAGCAAATAATCTTTTTTTTTCCAAACTTAAAGACAACTTTTCCTGGCAGCAGCATCCAAAATTTCTATTCACATCTCTGCAACATCGTGACTCATTTCTTATATGTATTTTCAGTCAGAGTTGCCAACAAACATGGACAAAGGAAAAAAGGAGAGGAATTTATTTTCTGCATTGGCTTGAAAAAGTTTTTGCCTTAGCGGTGGGGGGGTTTGGAAAATGCGGGGTAGAGTGGTAGGTTGGTTGCACGTGGCATGTTTTGAATTGGATTTACACATGTGTCGAGTTAATACGTGTTACACCCCCCACCACCCATCACTCGTTGACATTTTTTTCAATTTCCAACTTTATAGCAACCAATACGTGAGTGAGCTGAAAATGTGTTGCCGACTTTCTGGGGCAGCCGGCAAATCCGCCAAAAAATGTTTAACCCAGAACGGGTGCAATTAATTTTGATTTATTATAGAGCCTGTGCGCCCAAAAACTATGCTTACGCAAAAGCATAGCTCATAAGCTGTTATTAAAATCAATTTTTTTTATTCCTAGCATTAGAACGCAACTAGGTCATAAATGCCCTGGGAAACCCGAAATCACAAAAAAAAAGAAACAAACGACAAAATAAACAAAAAGCCAACAAAAATAAAGCCACAAGGGAACTAGGCAAATTTATGACTGCAATTAAATCGCTACCATTTGGAAAATAAAATTAAAACTAAACATAATAAACCATATAAATTAGAATGCGAATCGCATAAAATGACGCCAAATAAAAGCGGAGCACATTGTCTGCATGTAAATTATCGCATCGAGTGGGCGCACTCACTGCACCACCACCACCCACTCACCACTCCAAAACCAAACCACGAAAGGAAAAAAACCGGGGGCAGCAACAAATGAGCCACATGCCACCACTTGCAGACGGTCTAAGCCAAATATTGCGTTGAAATGTTACCAATTCTGGGTGCGCTTAAATTGCGTTACACATCGAGGGGGTTGATGGGTCACCAACCAACCCCCTTCGAGTTGGATTTTCCGTCGCTTGCATTCCCGTAGAGCACTTGGCTCCACCCCCCTGACTGATTCCGGGTCGTAAAACTGCCGGGGAATTTATCGCATTCGAATGGATTTTTCGCAGGCTAAATTTCCGGCGGGGGTGTTTTGGGGGCCCAGCTATTGTGCAATCGACGTAGTCAGCGGTTTGTTGTTCCTGTGCACATTGCATGAGTGAGTTGGGTGGACTCAAAAAAAACTGAGTGTATTCAAAGCGAAAACTTTTGCCGCTTAAGAAAATCGATGAATCCACCCAAACACAACATCAATGTGCTCAAAAATCCACCCTCTTTCTGCACAGGTGGGTCGCAAACCCGGGGGTACGCCATATTAAGCGGCATTTTGTTTTGACATTTCCTACGGGCTGCCTACTTTGCCGCAAAAAAACCAAAACAAGAACGTTTTTTTTTTGGAATGGGCAAAGGTTAAAGGAAAACTGTAACTGCGCACATGGCAAAAAAAAATGAAAGGCTGAACAAAAGGCATGCGAAAAAAAATCAAGAAAGTAAGAACATGAAAGCCACTTTCATCAAATGTTGTACAAGTAGTACACGAAATGCTGAGCGGAAAATTTACCCTTTTAGCAAGCGAAAGAGTTTACAAGATAGCAAAGTAATGCTTTGTACTAAAAGATTACACAAATTATTTTCAAGAATGTTTGCTTAAACACTTTACAGACGTTTCGGAAACTTACAAAGTAGAAACCATTAATAAGCAGTATATAAGTTACAGTATTATTTATTTATTACATAAGAAGTAGATAAACGGCAAACATTATTTTAAGATATTATTATATTTTTCTTCTACTTTTTCTTTCTTTTTTTATGACTTATATTCGAAATTCAAGATAAGCATGTATCTTCATCCTTCAGAATCGTATCTTTCATTTATTTATATTCACATCATTGCCATTTCCCTGCCGTTTATTTATTTAGTTTGTTGTTAATATTGCTAGCCCTAAGCGAAACAGTAACCCATTTATTTCTATCCGTTTTATATCCCTTACCATTTTCCCACAGCCACAATCGCTGCTCCTGACAATCATTTCCTTTCAATTTCAGCGGCTAAAATTGGTTTTTTAATTAAGCCATAGCCAAGAACAACGATATTTTCCAGCTCCCTCGCTGCTTCAGTAGTGATATACCCACAGAAAACAGTAAAAAAAAAAGCGACAACAGCCATGTTACACAAGCTAACCGAGTGACCAACTGGCGGCCATGAGCTGCTCATGTGAGTGGTAAACAAACAGAAGGGAGAACAATGCGGGAAAAAAAAGGAAAATGCCGCCTCGGGCTGAAAATGAAAAAGGCCGGGGAGGAGGAAAACTACGGAGTCCGTGGCTCATAATGATTGCATTCCAATTGAAATCAACTTTGGCATGTTCGCCTGACGGTCGTTCAATGGGCACAGAAACCGCAGCTCAACGGGGCGTATGCGCAATATTGATTCATAAACACATTTCGGCACGTTAAGCCTATACAAACAATCATAGACAAATCTATGTATGTATATTCGTATATTCGTTTATGCACATACGAGTATATGGAAAACAGAATGATGTGACTTGGCCAGGATTTAATTGATTTTGTATTGTATGGGAAATTGCAAAATCTGTTACAAGCATTTTCACTAAAGCCATCAGTAAGCCATTGAATAAATTATCCACACTCTATTCTGTACGTTTCTGCACATTTTACCAATAAATTGAAGCAATTTTCAGTGTGAGTAAGCGGGGTAGTAACCGCACAAAAACAATTGCAAATGTTGGGATTTATATGACAAGTTCAATTATTTGCCAGAGTGCCAAAGGGCAATGGCAGAAGGGGGTGAACAACATGCACAGCCTAGCAACAGAGTGCCATCGTCAATCAGGAAATTTGAGCCGAAAGTATTTTGCTCAAGGATCAAACCGCAGCAAAGTGAACAGACGAGACAAAACAAGCTAAAGGCCAAAACCACAGGGCAATGAAGGATCAGCCAGCCAAGTGACAGGACAAACTGGAGCTAAACCGAACCATTTCGAAACGAAGCCAACCTGACCTGACCTGACCCAATCCCTCCTCCGCTGGTAGAAGCTATTAAAAATTGCACATGCCAGTAAAATTGAGACGGCAGCCAAAGTCGAGACCAGAGGTTTCAATTTCACTTAATAACAAAACCGCAAGGGGGCCAAGTTGAGATGGAGCAGGAAAAGGAGCTGCGAAAGATGAGAAATGGCCAGTGGTCACATTTGAGCGAGCAACAAAGTTGTTGCCACTGCTGGAAATACAAAGCGGAAAAATGCAACCGCAGCTGGCAGCTGCTTTTCCTGCAGACCACCTACCGCCCCATCAAACAGCTGCTCGGAATATGCTCTTCCACTGAGAAGAAATCGAAACGCAATCTAGAAATAATAATAAGCAATAAATATGTAATCAAAATTATGTTTCTAGGGACATTCTATTTCAAGAAGTTGGCTTAAAGGCCAAGTGAAACAAAAAGGTAATCTAAGTTGCATTTCACTCTCAATTCAATGATATCAAATATATGAGAAGAGCTGATTCTTCATTCGATTTAAATTTATAAGGAATAGATTTATATAACAATAACAGAAAATAGTGCTTTGAGAAATAAAGTATAGCATTTGAGGCAACTTGAAAGCAATTCTTTAAAGATTACAATTGCCATTCATGCATTTTATTCGTGACTTTAGACAACTCAATTTTTCAGCAGTGTTTGAAAAGAAGAACGTAAGCCAAGTCAGCAAATCAAATGGCATGCAGATGCGGATGCCAAGTGCGTTTGGTTAGCAAAGAGGATTGTCAGGGGCGTAGAGGGAAAACGGATGGGGACAAGGGGTTAGTTCAGCTGGCTGCCACATGAATGCCGATAGTTGTCAGAGATTATGACACGAGAATGCCACAAGCAGGACCCACCGACAGACAAAGACAGCTGCCTGGGGAAGTGGGGCCTTGCCCCAAAGGGGAGGCTGCGAAACTTTCAAGCAATGAACACATTTGCGCATATTTGCATAAAACTCGCTGCAAGGATGCAGCTGCCGAGTGGTGGATGGGTGGAGCAACTCAAACACGGACATTAAAAACAGCTCACTCTGACAACACGAAGTCTCTATGCACTCTCTAAAATTCGATTTCCAGATGGAAATCAGCAAAGTGAGCGCACGGAAATTGCCTATCGGAAATGCGGCTTAGCTGACGTTTCCTTGTCGTGCGCATTTCTTAGCTGCAGTCGAAAAGGTTTTCAAAGAAAATCTTAGTATGAATATATGTTTTAAAAATACATAATAGATGCAAAATCAAACCCGTATAAATACTTTTAGACTAACTAGAAATAGCTCTGAATCTAGATACATTGCACTGAATATCTAGCAAATCTAGAGTATCTCTATCTTCAGAATCGATAATGCCGTTGGACAGGAAATATTTTGCCATAAAACTTGATCAACTTGGGTGAACATGCAGAAAAGAGGGCCACAGGATGAAGGAAAAAAGGAGCGGGCGGGTTGTGACTTGGTACTTATTGGGAATTGTGGAAGTTCATGCCTGAAGAAAACTCATAAAAACTGCTGACAACAACAAACAAAATTACAAAAATATATTCCCAGAATACTTTAAGCACTGCGTTAGTATGTGAGTGTGTCCTTTGGCAGCATCTTTATCTGCGCACCGAAGTCTATAAGGTTCTATAAGCTACGATTATTAAAAATGGAAAATACTTCACCGCCCAGCAAAGGATTTCCGCAAAGCTGTTTTTCTTCTCTCGTTTGATTGCAGTTTATGCATATGAATGAAGTTGTTTGGCCCTTAACGTGGCCCACAACAAAGATAGAAGCAATAGGCCAGGATAAGATGAGCTGAAAACGAAGTTGGGCAAAAGACAAAAGTGCAGCGGCAAAGAAAAACCCCAGACAATTTGCATTGAAATCGAGTAATAGTTCGGTCATGGAAAACCAAAACCCCGATGCAGGACTCGCAATTAAGTTATACAAAAAGCGTAAGGTTAGCTGGCAGCTTAAGTTTCTGACTTAGTTAGTGGCTGGGAAAATACAACTTTTGCCGGCGCACAACAGGCGAAAAATAAAAGACGCACACAGCCAAAGTTGGCTAAATTGTGGATAAAAATGCATTATTCATTTAAGGCGACCTCTGGCCTCTCTTTCTTAGCACATCGCGCTGTTTCTTTCGTTTGTGCAGCCCGTCTCTTTTGCTCTTCATACTCATACTAACCATTAGTCAAGCGTAAAATGCTAAACTGAAATTTTGTGTTCAACAAATGTTGACAGCTAACGCAGCCAACTCCGCCTCTCTGGAGGAGATCCCCCTTTCCCTACCCGATTTTTCCAAGGTTTTCCCGCCGATTTCCCCGCATTTTCCCACCACCTCCATTAGGCGCCGCCCTTGACAGCTGCTGGCGATGGAAGCGATGGAAGCTCTGCGACAAAGTGACGCAAAGTTTAATTGAAATTCTAAAAGGAATTTGCACAAAACTCCGGCGGATAAGCGCAGGAGTGAGGAAAACACCAGAAAGTCAGTCCTTTCCGCAGCTCGAAATTAGTTTTACATATTATTAGGTATATTGAAAATAAAGCTAAAAGTTTGCTCCACAGCCAGATGGAAAGCGAAATGCAAAGAAATCATAAAACATGATTTCACAAGTGCTTAGAAAAAAAACGACTATGAAAACTTTTTAATTAGTGTGTATAATTATTTACACTTTCTGAAAGAATAAATAAAACGTGATGTTTACAATTAATTGTAAAGTTAATGTTTTAGTTTACAAAAAAGGTAATTTATTACATGAATCTGCACACAAACGAAGTAAAAAACGTGTTGATTTTTACTTTTGTTGTTTAGGCTCCATAAATTTAACTTTTTAAGTTAGTAATTATAATTTGAAAGCATAAAAGATTTTCAAGAGTTGATAAGTCATGTAGGAAGCACTTCAAGTGCTTGTATTTCCAATTATAGAAAATACATTTTTTCAAGCTTTATGGACCCATGCTTTTTATGCTCCCTCAACTTGCAGTAGAAAACTCCGCAGAAAGCCAGCTCGAATTCCCTTTGATTCATCAGCCACTTTTGGGTACTCGGCTGGTTAAGTTGCAGGTCGAAAGCCACTTGAAGAATGAAGAATGAAATTTCCATTTGGCCTTATGAAAATTAAATGAAGCCAAAGCTCCGAAATTCCAAATTCCGAACCTACAGAAAGTGAATGGTGAATGGGGGGCAGGAATGGGGGTCAGTGTTTCGAGGGTGAGAAAAGTCAAGTGCCACAAACATTTAGGTTTCAGGGAGTTAAGTGGGCGTGCTTCTCATATGGCGCAAGCTGTTCATAATTTGTTTCCCCGGGAAAACTCCCAGTAAACAGAAGGAACATTTTTCAATTTTTTTTCCCAGTCGTTCTTGTTTATTTGCCGTTGGGCTTGACTCTGCTGTCTTTCTCGTTTTTGTCCTGCCTCTGCAGTGTTTTTTGAAGTTTATTACATCTAACTTTCTTTGGTCGCAAGTTAAAGATTTCCCAATTGAAGCTGACAAATTTAATGTCGAGATAAGAAAATGTATAAGTGACACACACGCACACTGGCGAAATGCGAGCAGCTACCAGCTACCAAAAAAGTGGATAAAAAGCTGGCTAAGAAAAGTTCGGGGAGGCACATCTCCTGGTAACATGAAACTTTCTACTTTTTGCGGGGGAGTCTCCGGGTTTAGAATCACAGCTGGCAGTTGAATATAACACTTATCGCCCAAAAATGGGGCTGGAAAAAGAGGAGATGGCCTCTATAAAAGTGGGTTTATAGATATGCGATCTTTGCTTTTTATTGGCTTTCATGGGTTGCGAGGAAGGTAGAAAGCTCGGCTGTCGTTTGTAGTTTTCCTACTCAACTTAATCCTTTCTTATTGAAAACCGTAAACGAGGAAAAAGGAGTGGCCTCCTGGCCTGGCCTCCCAGGAGATAAATCTTTATGTGTCTGAATGGCTGGGTTGGTTGGCACGTGCGGCTTGAAAGGCAGTTTACAGCTGCTTGTGGGCCGGGAAAATGCCTGGTAACGCTTTAGACCAATTCGCAGTTGAGCTAATTTATGACTTGATTACAATACGCATACGCCCCGTGGCCGCTGACAAAGGGAGCGAGTCGGAAAAACGGCGGATGGCCGGGAAATTAAGCGGGAAAAACTTGTGTGTGCCCCGGCTGGTCTAAGGCAAATGGCAAATAATGTAATAATATGACAGAAGAAAAGAAGCCCGATAATGCACACAGTAAGAGCAACAACAATAAAAGCTTGCAAAAAAGCGAGCCAGAATAATGGCGGAAATGGGGGCGTGGCTGTGTAAATTGTGGTGACAACAATTCAATTTAACGCCCCACTGGACTCAGTACTCGGTGGATTCTCTGGCCTTTGTTTTCACTCTACCATTTTGCTGCCTCTTTTTGTTCAAGCACTGCGTTTTCTATAAAACTTAATTTATATTTCATTCAATTTATTACATTTTCTTTTGTCTGCCGGACAGCAAGAGTTTTCTTTTAATATATTTAATTGCAGTAAAAAGCAGTTGAAAAGCAAAAACCATATATATATTTTATAATGTCCAGTCTGGTTACCTGTCAATTTTTAATATGACAACCAAGATTGATTGATGGTTTGATTGATGAATGACTGGCGGGCTGGCCTAAGGAAATTAAAAGTGCCAGACGGCATGGCACTTGAGTTGAGAAATCTCAGAAATAAATTTAGAATAAGAAAAAATACATATTCTAGAAGAAAATTTTCTTTACTAGAACATAGGGGTGAAAATAGATTTAAATTTGGCATAACCTATCTATTCAATTTTCTGCACTCCGCAAACTTAATCTGCTTAGCTTAGGTGCCTATATTGTGCTGACATAACGAAATGAAAAATTATTTCGGCAGCAAATGAAGAAATTTTTCATTCTATTGAATTACAATTCCATTGCCTTCAATGGCATGTGTTGTCCTGATATCCCTGTGCGCCTCTCTGTTTTGACACCCATGTGCTCCTTTCAAATACACACACACACATTTACAGTGTCAGTCATAAGTATATATACGTTTACCCAAAAAGTATACAAAAGCGCACAAGGACACACATAGAAGTCAAATCTAATAATCAGCTTGCCACCTAACGATTGTGAAAATGCTGATGGTGAAAACTCGTGGCGAGGGAGGAGAGCGAGGTAATGCGGAGAAAAATTAGGAAGGGGAAAATGCGGTTACTGCTGGCGGTGACATTTGAATTTTTGGCCATTTTAGCGCAAATTTCTTTATTTTTTTTGCTCGTGCTATTTGTTTCTGTGCTACCCAACTCATGATTGTTTGGTTTGGTTTGGTTCGGTGGGGTTTCTTTCGTTTCTTTCAGGTTTTTGTGCTCTTTTGCCGGAAAATAACGTGACATGCATAAATAATTGACTTTTCACAAAATGCGCCATGGCAGCGGCAAACAAACAAAGGCACCAGGAGCAAAAACAACAAGCACGTGGAGGAAGCGGAAATGAAATATGGCGGAATGGTAAAAATGGCGAACTAGTGAATGCCAAAATGGCGGCGGCCATATTGTATTCGAAAGCGGTAGAGAGAAAGCGAGATAGCGCATCCAAAGTGCCATAAAATATTTATTTGCAACCTAAAAGCAGCTGCCACATGACGAAGGAAAACCAGATGAACGAGATATAAGAAAAGGACCAAGCAAGTGGAGAGCCACGGAATCAGGAAAATCTATTTAAAAATCAGTCCGCGAGCGTATCCTTGCGGCTTGGTTAAAAGGCCGTGAAAAGCAAATATGCCCGCTGATTGACAATTAATCAACTAAATTGAACTGTTATTGTTGGCATCTATGCCATCTAGACAAACAAAGTATCCGTCTGGAATGTACACAGTATGAATTTATTCAAATGGACAAATCAATTTGCCAAAATGAAAGCCAAACAAACGGCAAACGGAGTGGAAAAGGGAAAATATCAATGGCTTGAAAAGTAAACTCGAAACTAAAAGCATAAATATTTAGACAGAATCTATTTTATACAAATAAACCGAGAGACCAATTGTTGGCTAAACCTTTTACAACATTGTTGAGTGACCACTTGCCACCAGATTTTTTGGGTATGTGCGACTGTTCCGAATTTGGGAACATGCAGAAAAATACAAAGTTAAAGTAGCAGTTTTATTTCACAAATAAACATTGGAAACAGAAGTAATTCATGGAAGCCGCCATAAATTCATCGCTTAAAAATATTTCTGGTAGTAACCCGAATTAAAATGGGCATCCGACGAGGCAGCCCTATATTTTAGTGCACTTTTTTCCTGCAATTTGTCGTAAACTTTTTTTGTCAGCCCAAAACCACCGAGTTTCCTCTGTCCGCTTCTGGTCTTTATGGCCAATTTATAAACTCGGCTTCGCGGCGAAAGGGACCGAACAAATTCTTTTACTTCTTTTGTGCCATAATAATTTATAAGCCATTTTAACGAAACTGTTGCTGTTTTCTGGCACTTCTGCAAGAAACTTACATGGACCAATGGATGGCAGTCTTCGAATGGTCAATTTGCTGGCGACCATTTGGAATTATTAATGGGCGGCTTTGTTCGGTCTTTACCGAGTTTTCCTGGGCTGGCTGGAGTTGGGGAGTAAATTCAATTTTGGTTAAAATGTTTTCAATGTAACTGCTTGCCTGCCTCGAGTCCTGTAATTGCATATGTGGTTGTGTGGTGACATATGCCAAAAATGTGACTGCAATTCAGGACTGCCTGGAAACGGGACACGAACATTTTCGGGGGACACAGGACTCGGATTCTTGGCTGTCTGCTTATTGTCCTTTCTGTGTTTGCCCTGTTGTGCTGTGTACTTTATGACTTGTAGTCACTCGAGATCTCCATCGCCTCCGCCCACGTAGTCTAGCTTCTGCCTTTTTTTTTTGTGCAGCATTTCAAAAGTTTTTCCAGTGAGATTGCAAGCAAACATTCGCAACATTGTTGTAGTTGCTGCAGCGGTGGTTGCTGTTGCTATTTGGGTTTTTAGCATGCGACGCCATTTGTGGCACAGTCTGCCAAAGTTCCAACCGTTCTCCCCCTTCTGCTTTCCCCTTTCTAGGAAACTACGCACGTTGAAAAGAAAAAGCTACAAGACACAATGCTATAGCCGACTATCAGATACCCGTTACTTAGCTAGTGTGAATGCGAACGCGAAATTTCTTAATTTTTGTGGAATATCGATAGCTATTGGGGAATAAAATGAGAAAAAATTGGGGACAGTCGGCGGAACAGTATTGATCCTGATCAGCAATATATATACTTTATATAGTCGGAAACGCTTTTGCCTGTTACATACTTTTCAACAAATCCAGCATACCCTTTTACTCTACGATTAACGGGTATAAAAGGCAAAGCAGCAAGAACCCAAAAACCCAATAGCACTTTTTTACCCACTCTTCAAATAGAAATGGAACTAAAAGGGATCTAGAATTCTGGGACTACAGCCATACTATCCTACATCCCTCCTCCTCCTCCTTCAATCCTGCGTGTTCGAAAGTCCTTCTGTGTGTGTGTATTTGTGAGCAGGCGTCCTTAAGTGTTGAACGCGCATTGTTGCCGTCTCTGTTTCTATTGTTACTTGCTCATACCCTATTAAAAACAAACAGGGTGCATATAATGCCACAGATTATTCAGAGTTTCGAGAACACAGAAATTAAGCCCTTTGTAAAGATAACACTTTGGGAAACCATACAAAATTAAGTAGCTTTTATTTGATTTTTAAATTCGTACTTCATAAGAACTTAAAATTAGCTTAATTAAGGAAAATATAAAAATTACCCAAGAAACCTGATAAATTGACCATTTCCTGACTAACAAGACCACTTTTCTAATCCCTCTAAGTGCACTTTCCAGGGAATTAAGCAGGTCTCAAAGTTTTGACCAACCTTTTACACTTATTTGCTGTACTAGCCAGTACCTTCCGTTTTCTTTTTTCTCCCCCAACTTTGACAGGGAGAGGTGAAAAATGTGCCAACCTTTCCAAGTTTTTCTTTGCTTCTTGGGGGGGTGTGGAAAGGGAAAAGGAAATTTTTTGCCTTCGCTTCACCGCTTTGTTTACGACCAAATCCAAAACAATGGCATTTTTGCACATGAGCGCATTTAAGCCAAGTTCTGCTGCCTGTCGATGTGGTTCTTGTTGTTCTTCTTGTTGTTGTTGCTCTTACACTTAAACTAAACTTTTCAACTGCTATTTTCTGATGCTCCTTCCGTGTGACTAAGAGTCTTCCTGGTCTCGACTTGTGCTGCATATTTAATCCTTTTTCCAGGGCTTTCCGCCCCCTTCTGGCCAGATGTGAATTATTACGGACATCTTTCCGGCTCAAACCCAAGGATATCTGGGCCAGCTAGCCAGGCGAACGAGCAGTTTTGCTCCTTTGGAATCGCAATTGCCCGAATCATGCGACTCATTGGCTTGCCATTGCCATTTTTTCCCTGCACTTTTCCCCAGCTCATCTTTGTTTGCCGTTCGCATTAGTAATACAAATTGCACGGGAAAAGTTCAACAAACTGCATTTAAATGGAGCAAAAATGAAAAAGAAAAACCGAAACCTACACTTACTGGTGGGAAAAAAACGGATTGAACTGCGATTATGGCGCAGCCAATTTTTATTGCTTACTTAATGTTTCTAAAAAAAAGAAGTATCAAATACATATTTATTGCTAAACCTAATGGTCTAAGTTCAGTTGAATATTAAATTCACTTCTAAGATAGCCAATATCCATATATTCCACTCTTTAAAATCGATACAATTTATAGCCTATACCGAATAGTGTGCAAACAAATCAAAATGGACTACCATAAATTTCATTAGCCTGCATATTTCGAAATATTTACACACCGTATAGACTTAATTGAGTTTATGGCAAATGAAATTTTATTGCAAAATGCAATTTATGGAAAAATGGGAAATGCATTGCAAATAAAGCAAGTGGACATATTCCGGAATAAAAATCAACTCACCATCGATATTAATTGGCGGAACCGTAACGCACTTTTGCCTCAAAGTTGGTTCCGATTGGTTGGCTTCAATTTGTTGTAGTCGATGCTGAAAAACAATCGAAATGGAAATATAAATAAATTGATTTATGACGGCCACAGGAAATCGTTGAATCAAATGCACGGTTAAGCAATAAAGCCAATAGACCTTTTCTTTAAAAAATTGTCTGACTGAGCGTTTATCTTCCGAAGGATTATTATGATGAAGATTAATATAAAGATATTAATATAAGACAATATTTTATTTTACTTATACAACATATAAAATATTTCCCTAGATAGTAAACTTTTACCTTATAATCTCAAATTCCCGTCTCAGCCAATAAAACCATTTATAGCTTCATTTTGTGTGTTTATTGACTTTATCGAGTGTCAAAAATAGCATCATAATCAGCAGATCCAATAAAAATACAAACAGAAAGCAGGAAAATAATACAAACAAAATATCCAGCTATTTCTCGAAGGAAGAAAGGACAAAACAATATCGGGCACTAAATCAAAAAATAGCAAAAATGTCTGCAAACATTATGAAATCAACAAAGCTCAGCCACAGCGGGCTCCCCAAGATGAAAAGGAAAAACTTTGGTGGAGCATTCGGTGGAACATTTTTCCAAGTATACTTATGTCATATTACTGACGATGATGGCAAATGAACCACGAATATTGATGGGGGGGCATGAAAAACAGTGGAGTGGGCTTGTGTCCGCCAGTCAGCAATTTCATCAGCTTAAACTGATGACAGTTGAAAAATGTGCTTCCACTTGACTCCGTTTTTTTTGCATTTTTTCTTGGCTGTTTTTGTATATATTTAAAAATACATAAAATGGCGGGTGACATTTGACGGAGGCAAAAACTCGATAACAGAAAGCACACGATGAAAAGTTTCGAGTAATGTTGTTTACATCGCAAGATGGCTTTTGGTGAAACTTAATGGTCTTAATAAATTTATAAGTTTATTGAGTATATTTTAGAGTATATAAATGCCTAATTTAAAATAAAAAAAATAATGCTTTATTCATTTATTAACCAAGATCTACAAACACTTTCCTAATAGCATATTGTTTTTTTCTGCGTATAATCAATTTTTTCATTTTATATAAAAGGTGGCATTTTTTCTTCCCGTGTAGAAATGCTGTCAATGCCTCATTTTGTTGTTGGCTAAGGAGAAAGGCAGTCGAACAAAGGCAGCTGGCTCACATTTCGCAAAGTGTGGCGCCTCAGCCGTATGCAAATGACGTGCGCGGCCTTTGAGCAGTGCTTTTTTGTGGAAGCGTCCTGCCGAAAATCAAACAGTAAATCGAAACCATTGCCGCAGGTGTCCTTGTGACATTCAAGCCGCAAAGTGTCGGGCATTTCAAACGACAAATCGGCCGCACACGTTGTCAAATATGCCACCTCAGTGGCTTGTCACACTGGAACAGCCAGCTGAAGGACCCACCTCCCCAACCCAGCGCATCCAGCACACATACACTTGCAACATACAACACCACACCGCAAGTGGGAAAGTTCTCCAACCCGGAAACTTTCCACACGCCAGAACAATTTGTTTCGCTTCGAAGGCAAATCCTTCGACTGGTGTTGTCCTCTGCATAACAAATATTGCCTGTAATTTAATTAATCTCCCACCAAAGTATTAAAGTTTGACCCGAAGCGAATGCTGGTGGTGGGGATTACCACAGTAAACTTTCGCAGCTGAAAAACTATTCTTGATTTTCACAATAAAGTCAGAGAAACGCAGTGAATATTGCAGATTAAAGTCACACAACATATTTTATAGAACTAAAGACTTCTTTAAATTTTAAATTTCCCTTACGTGACTTTAATTATGGTTTTCCTTAGGCAATCTTTACTGTTCCCGCATGAATTTTGGATATCAATTAAATGCAAAACACAAACAAAAAGCGATGGGCAGTGGGAGGGGGCCCAAAATCTATTAGGACACCATCCAAAAAGTTTGGCCAATTCAGGCACGCACTTTGATTAATTTTAAGACAATAATCATAAAGGAGGTTCTTTCTATCCCATCGCCCCGTCACTCTCTAGCTCTCCGCGGCCATCTCTGTCGCACTCATCTTAATGCGTTTACGTGCCTGCGAGAATATCTATAGCATACTTATCCGGGTTCTCGTTCATAGAGAACCCAGGCACGTCCTTTCTCGCCATCATGCTCTTCTCTCTTTCTATCCGCCGCCGAAGAACGAGGTTTTCTCTTTTCCGGGTTAGTTAATTTCGACGCCTCGCGGGCAGGAACTTTAAGTCGATGGAAAACTTAATCAAACTTCCTTACGGCAAACGTAGTGCGAGCTCCTTGTCCTGCAGCTGCAAAAGTTTCTCTCTCGGTTCAGTTTGCTTTTGGCCGAAAAGAGTTTTCGGCACGCAACACTACGGCCAATGGCTTCGTTGACTCGTTTGAGAATTCCCTGCCCGTCGCCGCCTTTCTCCGCTTTCACCTGGCTGGCCAAACGGTTTGCGTGTTCGGATGTTATTTATAATATGCTAAGCTTGCTGCTCGCATCCTCCTTTTGGCCTCGACTGCAGCTAACCGGAAGCCTTCAACTTGACCAAGGAAAAAATATTCAGTACTTCGAGATATGACACTGGAAAAAATACTGCACATGTTCTTCAAATAACAACTAATGTCTACATGGCTTTATTCTTCAGCTATAAAGTAATCGCTGGATAGCCTTTAAAAATTCACAAGCTTTGATTTAATTCAAAGACTTAATTATTAATTAATTTATATACGATTTTGTTCAGTGGTTTTATAGCTTTTCCAGCTCTTTTCAATGGGTTTTGCCTTTGTGGCGTTTAACTTTTAATTGGGTTTCAGTTTTGGCTTAGTTAATGGCGAAATGTTGCTGTTGTTGGTCTGTGCAAAATATTAGCGCATAATTTCCACAATTACTTCCACTGACTGACCACTGTAAACACCCATCTTTCAGCCCTTAATCATTTGCATATTTCATTAGAGTTTCACCGTTTTATTTTGTGTACCTTTGAATATTTATCTGCTTGAGTTAAGAAAGTCTGGTTTATAACTTGCCTAACTTTATTAAATGTAACCAGAAAATCCCGACATAAATTAAGATTAGATTCTTTTGGGTTTCCTTGCGCACATTTGGGGTCATTCGATCACTTACCACCGCAAATTCCAAAGAATAATTTCCATATTAGGTTCATTGAATTGGATTAAAAGGAAACCGTGAGGTGGTGGGAGCATCTAGGATGCGATCAAAAAAATCGATGAAATTCCTCACCCGGCTTAACCAAAAATTTCTCGACAAGCGAAATGCCAAACGCCTTCCTCGAGTCATGCCCCCAAAAAATTGGGAATCTAACCCCTGGCAAATTCCCACCCACACCATCCATGTAAGCACATTCAGCGCCATCAACAATTTATCACAGCAAACTGAACGAAATCTCATTTGCAAAAGCAGTTAGGAGAAAAAAGTTTACCAATGTTCAGAGCTTGTCAAACTGTTCAACACGGGCCACGGAAAAGTGAGGAGGAAAAACCCCAAACAAAAAAAAAAAGTAGAAAATAAAACATGACCAGACGGAAGCTGCGACAAAGCAAATTTATGTTTTCGGACAAAAAAAAATGTGGGGAAAGCGGGAAAAGCGAAAGGAAATGCGTGCAAAAGGGTTCTGTGCTGCGGAGTCTGCAAAGTTGAGGGAAATAAATAAGGAAATAATGTTTAACTTTCGCCGGGGCAAGGAGCAATCAAATGCTACAAGCTGTGCCTGGGGAGATTTTCACCATCTCCCCCGACTCATTTATCAAAATCAGTCGGAGAAATAAAGAAATATGCGACTCGAGTCGGGCAATTTACAATGCTGATCCCAATATGATTGCCGAGCGGAACACCGACTAGAAAGAGTGCGACACGAAAGTCCTTCGTTTCCATGTCCTTTGTCCTGTGGCATTAAAAATGAAAAATATCCCATCAGTAGTGAAAGGCAAAGGAAAGAACAAAGGCAAAGTCAACAAGCAACTGAGTGGTTGCAGCAGCCACTTGCTCGCTGGCAAAGGAATGTGTCACCTTGCACCATCATCCTGCACCACCAATGAATCCACCTCCCTCTGCTTTTTGGCCACTGGCAAAATTGTTGCAGGAAATTTACGCAAACATTTGGTCCTGGCAATCTGCAGACTTTATGGGTGGTTCCCGGGTGGCTCAACTTTTTCCTTCGTCCTGCCAGGACATGGGTGTGTGTGAACCGAGTCTTTGTCTCAGTCTGGTTAATGG
This sequence comes from Drosophila mauritiana, assembly GCF_004382145.1. Lineage (NCBI taxonomy): Eukaryota > Metazoa > Arthropoda > Insecta > Diptera > Drosophilidae > Drosophila > Drosophila mauritiana. Next base: position 9,157,574 of record NC_046670.1, read on the forward strand.
CGCAAAAGGACTTTAAACTTTTTTATTGTCAAAGCTGCAAAAGTTTTGTCGCCGCTTGTGTGAATTCTACATTTTATTGGAGAATTATACAAAGAAAAGATTGAAATCTATGGCAAAATTATTGGTATTCTGGATAAAGTTTGAGTGTGCGAATAATTGGTTATGATTTACCTTTTTGAGTATTGAACAAAAGTTGATTCAAAGATTTAAAATTAGTGCGAAATTACCGCTCATAAGCCTGCGCCACCACCAACAACTCATTAGTTTGCACTTGCAATTTTTCAATCCAACCTGCAACAAAGAAACGCGAAACCTTGGTGGCATGTCAAGTACGAAATTCCTTTAGAGCTCCAGGATTCGAGCGCATTGCAAATGATACATTTTGCATTTTCCTGTAGGGTGTCTTCATTTTTCGGGGAGTGCGTTTCTTTGTTGTCTGGCACGTGGCACTAAGTTCTGGATAGCACAGATTGGGGATTTTGGTAAGGAACAGCTATATATATATATATAAATATATACAGATGGTGTGGCATGTAAATAAGTTGCAAGATTTTGCCGTCAGAACTAACGACCTGATCCTTCGTCACTTATAATTTATGGCCATTTGGATGACGGCATCAAGGAGTCAGTTAACATTGAGTGAACCCGATTCGCTTGGAAATCTCTCGCAAGCAATTTGCCCAAAAGAGATTTCTCCATCCGTCATTACTATCCACACCTGGCATTTGTGCGGTGGGTGCTAAAAACAAATGAAACGGTTGCCATTGCCCACTTCATTAGCATTTCGTGCTGTCACGTGCCGAAGAATTTCTGCCTCTGTTTGCCGTCCCACATGGCACTTCCGTTTCCGGCCATTAGGGCAGGATTGTAAATCAAATTGCTGGCAACCCTTTTCTCGGGTCAAGACATTCTATTAGTTGGCCATTTTCACGCCCCGTACGGGTGCCGAACAAATGAACCTTTAAACTAAGCCCACCAAGGTTATCCCTCCACATCGGCACCTTCAAACACACTCGCACCTTTCACACACAGCTGTTACGCAGGACACACCTCCCCCAAAAGCAAAAAAAATATCATGCCTCACCAGCACTCCCGTGAACTCTGGAATGTCCTGTGACTAGGCAAACGCATTCAAACATCAATAAATTAAAGGTACAAATGTAATTTCGTTTCCTGACAACGAGGGGTAGAAAATTCGTAAAAACGTAGTAGGAAATAATGGGAAATTCGGCTAAGACGAAGCTTTGAATGCCCTACAAAATACATTTGAACTAACTAATTTATAACTTATTATATACTTACACAATTTTATTCAATCTTGAATATAATATATAACTTATATAAATACTGAATTTACTTCTTCAAGAAAATACAACATATATACCTGTCTTCTTACTAATTTAATCATTTTAACAAGTTTAAAAGAAATATTTTTTATGATCAAGCGTAGCCCCTCTAAACTCTTGTTGCCAGTAGTGAAGAGCATCGGGAAATTAGGAAATAAAAAGCAGAAAGGCAGAAAAATAAATAAATATATATTTCCTCCCCGCTTTTGGCAGGACATAGATTAGGGTGCTGCCATGACGATGGCTGGAAATGAGACTCCCCCCGACCGGGTCACGTCCTAATGTCCATGTCCTACTCCCCCAGTCGATACTCCACGGAATGGGTCGTTCCACCCACACCACCACCTAATGTCAGTTTCAGCCTGGGGCAATATTTTAGCCATTTTATGACACGCATTGCTCATATGCGTCCACCTTTCTGGCCAAGTAAATTGCAATTTTCAGTCGGCAGTTGTTATAATGCGGCAGGGCACTTTCAATCTGGTATTCTGTTGTTGGTTTACACCTCATCGTCAACTGCCCATCATCATCATCCACAGAAACCGTGTTGCTAAAAGGGCTGGACATCGACACATTAGGGGAGTGTGAAATCCCCACAGGTGGATGAAAAGCGAAGGATAAACGGAGGACCCCTCGAAAAACTGGGCAGCTGCTAAAGGAGTGTGGAGTAATGCGAATCGAAGCACTCGCATGACAACTCGCAGACCAGACCCCTTCGGAATCCAGTGTGTTTGTGCCGTATCCATTACCTCGCCGAATGGCAAGACTCCCTTCAGCCGAGTGAAATTAATGGGTCGGAAAGTGTTGAGATTAATCATGGCCGTCGCCCTGGTCGCGGAAGTAGCTGGGTCCCCCATTTATGTATATCCTGCAACATCGGTCCTTTTGCTCCTGCCCGCTGCATTTGCTCATTAAGATGTGACGCAATCTGGGCAACTTTATCATGCGGCCGAAAAACTTAAAGCCCCCAACAAATGGAGCTGCTCCTGCCAGTAAATGGAAATTCAGGACGTGAAAATGTAGGTGGGGCAGGGCATTCAGCTGCGTTTTTATGCTGGCGGAGGACAGGTGTACGCATGGGGTAGCCTGAGCACCTGGTAAATGAGACTTAAAGCCAGCATTGTGCATAAAGGCAGCCCTAAAAGGGCCAACAAATTGGTAACGAATTGTAGGTGCCCTGTACCTTAAAGTAACGTTACAATTCTGAACTGCATTTATTTCTGAAGTGATGAGGGAATCATAGAATAGACCCCCTCAAATGCAATTTAATGGTCTGGAATTCTCAGTCTACTTATCTCTAATTATACTTAAATCCGCACTACAACATTTTTCAGGGAATTCGAGTAGCTAAATCTAAAACGCATAAAACAAAACTAGAAATGTAGAACTGGTTTAGGGGAATAGTAAGTAGAGGAGACAGATAAACAGACCAACAGTCGGCATAGAAACATAAATTAAGCAGAAATCTAAGGCAATGAGGGCAGGACTTCAAGGGAGGAATTCAAGGAGCAGCAGGATCTGGACTAGAGCACAAATTTGAAAAACTTATGTGCGGGTAGTGGGACGAAAAAAGCAGGCGGACAGAATCACAAAAATGTTTTAGGCAACTTCCGACACGGCCACTCGGGCAATCTGCACTAGAGAACTTCGAGGAGAAGTCAGAGGATGAAGCGGAGAATGTGAGAGTGTGCCACCCACGATGAGGTGGCAAAGTAAGCTGAGATAAAGCCAGAAGCCCCCGACTTCATCATTAAACATAGTCACAAAGTGTTGGGAGTGGGGCTAAAAAGCAAATATCACACTGCCTCAAATGAGGTGAGGTGCTGTGCGGGGAGGCACCACAAAAGTTCACTAACTGACACACATAGATAGCATAGTCACACTACCCACTAATACAAACACAAACATTCCTTCGAGATAGCAACATTTATTGAAATAATGATATCTATGATACCTAGGGAATGGGGTCAAGTCAATAGGGAAATGCTCGATTCGGAAAATGAGTAAAATTCCCAATAAATGGTGTGAAGTACTTAAAGTTCTAACAACTTTAACTCTTTAATAATGTTTTTTAAACACTCTCGGGAAATAAACAAAATTGCATTATCTACTGAAATGCAAACACAATGCTTCAGTGATTAAATAACATCTGTTGAAACATTTACCTACATTGTGTATTTTGCTCTTTTTACAGCAAATTATTGATAAAAGCTATGAAAAGGCGAATTTTATTTTAAGCCATCATAATTAATTATGACATTTTTTTACTAATTTGTAACTCACTCAAGAAGACTAAAAAACCGGCATTATCAGATACCATAAATCCCAAAATCGAAGGCCAAAAACCGTAGAGTATATTGGTATCATTTATTAACATTTTTTGTCTTACCAATTGGTTCATCTCTTTCGCTTTGCACTCGTTTGTCACTCGAGTCGAGCCCAGAGTGCAAAATGATAAATTTCCAGCGACAGTACAGGAGGACGCAGGACACTCTTGGAACCTGGACGACCCCAGGATCTCCGGCCACTCATCCGTCTTTTCTCATTTGCACTCGAGGCGATTCAAGTGGCACACTGGGCTCCACTTTGGGCTCCCACATTTTGGAGGGGTTTTTGTGTTTTATGGCCTGGCCACTTGAAGTGATATTTCCTCAATTGATAGCAGCCGGAGGATGAGTCAGTTCCGGAGGATAGCAGGCGGTACATTCGTTGCGGTTATCAAAAAAGATTTTCAAGCTGCTCCGACGTCTCTACCATGACAGGTATTCCCATTCCTCCGGGGACTCAGGACCTCCCCGGCCAAACACGTACTTCTCAGCGTCTGTCAAACAGAAATGAAGGAAACAGACAGCAGCCGGAGGAGGAACCACATTCCACATCCGTGGGAGGTTGGTTGGAAATTTGAAATAAAAACAGTCAGCCGGACGGGGAAGAGCGGGACTCTTCCGTCAGGCACTCTATTTATTGGCAAAATGACGGCTTTGCGCCGGCACTTCGTTAAAAGTCTATTTAAAAAGTTTCGACACTTGTCTAAAGGTTGATAACAATGATGGTCAATACTTTTTTCAGACACTGTACATTTGAAACCATTTTTAATTGCCTTTTTACTTTCACCTGTCACCTGAAATATGATGCATTCCCTAAGGCATTTTAATGCTTGTCAGCAAAAGGAAGGAAGAAAACTCATAAATATTTCTAATAATTCATTTTGAAATGGTATAACTGTCTTCGATAAAATGTTTTATGCGCTTGAATTGTTCAAAACTCTTTTAAACCTTTTAAATACCATATAGCTTAGCAAAAGCCTCAAAAGAATGATTCCCCTGCCATTCCCTCGTCTGTTATTGCTATCGATTTTTGGTTTAGTTTGGTTTTGGCTGGTTTCTCTCACCAATTTCGGTGTGTATAGTCGGAAACTAAAGTTTTTCTTTTATCTGCTTCTGGGCTGTTTTCGGGGGAGGGGGGTTCAGATGGAAGGGAAATAGAGACAGAACTGTCAAACAATACGACGGCGAGTGGCGTTGGAATAACACTGGCAAATGCAGTTGGGATTTGGGGAGTGCCGTGGAGAAAGGCGGAGAGCGGGTGGTGAAAATGGGCGGTCTTCTGTATTCTCGGTGGTTGGGGAAAGTCTGCTCGGAAAACACCAACTGCGCGACAGTTCAAGTTGAAGTGCCCCCCTGTACAGCAGTAGTAATTTTCGTAAATCTGAACGACAACGGCACGACAAACTGCAAAATGCGAGCTGAACTCGGAATAGATGTACTCAGAGATAGCTAAGCCTCTTGCCTCCATTCAACGTCCTCATCCCCCTTTGCAGAAGGACCTTCCCCTTCGAGGCTCGGCAATTTCAAGTTTAGTTTTCGGTGTTCATTCATTTTAATGAAGGAAATTTTATTTGGTCAAGTGAAACTGAAGTGGAATCACTTCATCAAACGTTGATAAGAGCAAGGGGGCTGGAATAAGAGAACGAGAAAATGGCAATGCAAAATTGAAGGCAGACACAATTATTTAAGTATTTCGAATTTTCACATTTTTACAGAGTTTCTATGTCATTTGAAAAACGGTAAACAAAGTGAAAGTTTCAAGGGTCATACAAAAGAAATTAATTCGATTGACACCTAGGACAGTCACAGAAATTAACACATCTTCAAGGAGTTTAGTTTTTGTTCCAGTGATTCGACGAGGTCGTTTCCAGACAGTAGCAGGTAGTGGAATAATTTATGGCAATTATTTTGACACGGACAATGATGAGAGGTCGTTCCAGACCCGACCGCCCTAAGCCGCAGATTGTAATCTTCGAGGGTCCTGCGCAGGATACAGACTTAAGCACTTTCGATTAACGCAGAGCCCAACAACCAAAGCAAACAAATTGCGAAAAGGCCATTATGGCCACAAAAGGATCACGTCAGCCTACCTGCGTGATTCAGAGTGCAAAGAAGAGATATAGGGATATGCATACATGTGCAACTCGAAGTTCAGGGGAAGATCGCAAACAAGGACAGGACAGCAGGTGTGCCACAGCAAAGGAAATCAGTTAAGGCAACGGACACAAAAGCCAGGGAAAGGAGCAGATATACCTGCACTGAGGAATATCTATAAATCAAGCTAGAAAGCCAACGAATTACACTAATTTTGAGTGATCATGTTACCAAGGATATTAATGATGCTATTATCGAAACCAGATTTTTGTTCTAGATTTAAGCATTAGCTCTTTTCTATACTTAAGATAGAGGAATACTATGTATCTCACAATATAAAGATTTATCTAATAGTAAATTGGAAGCTAGTTAATACTTGAAAAATTCCAATTAAAATATAAATATATATAATATATAGATTTGTCTTTTGTGTCTTTTTAGTACTGCTCCCCATTTCTCTCAGTGCCCAGAAACAGAGACCCTAAAGCGCTGATCAGGCTTGGATTTTTGCACCTGCCACTGCTCAAATCAAAGAAGACAGCATATATGGTATAATGTGGCAGACAAGAGCGAAGCGCTCCGATCTCAGGTAACTCGACCGCGATCGCCGACATCTGTTCTTGTTGCAGGTCCCTCAATGATTTGTTTTTTTATGTTTTTTGGGGCCCAGGGGAGCGGAACTTACTTCGCGAACCAGTCGCTGGCAAACCCGTTTCCTTGTTTGTAGTCTTTTTTTTTGCTCGTTTTCGAGGGTAACCCAAATTTTTTGGCGGATACCGTTGGCCATATAATTTTCGGCATTAGCTTTGTTCAAATTAATGGTCAGTCATTCGAAGCAGTTGGAGGTTTCATCTGCGCTTTAGGGGCAGCTGTTAGATTTCAGATGCATCCGAAACGGGAAGATGAAACGTGTTTCCTTTATTTTTGGCAGTTATGCTTACACTAAGCAACAAGGTTGAGATGTTCACAATTTGCAGTTGTAGCTTTTACTGGAAATTTGTCATATTATAACCAAAGTTGGGTGCTATAATATGAAGCATACTTGACCCTTGTTAAATTGAAATTAATAGCAAATTATTGTATAAAGTTCATTTAAATATATATTTTTCCCTGCAGCAGACTTAACCAATTATATACAAGTAACTGCAGAACAGGAACAAGAATGGCGAAAAAAACCCATTAAGCACCAGCAATTAAGCATTCCGCAATTGGCTCAATTGATCAAAGGATGTCTGGGTTTAATGTGATTGCATTTTAAATGGCAATTTGCGATGAAAATTTCAAGAACTTCTGCCATATTAACAGCTATACACGTTTTATTTGCGCGTAATTAAAACTTTTTTTGCCAATTGCAGTGGAGAAAGGGAAATTCATCAGGAGCTTAATCGATTTTTGATTTCTTTGGGCAGGAAACTACGCAGCACACACACATTCCATCCCTCTTGTTTATGGCTAATGGATTTTATCGATTGCGGTGTATTTTTACTTTTATCAGCCAATTATTAAATCGATAGCAAACTGCCATGGGCGAGTAATTGAGTTGGTTATTACATGCATGCCTTGAACTTGATTGCGGGGTGCGGCCAAGTTGTTGACCCAAAGGGTTGTAGTTGTTTCGAGGGTGGTTTTAGAGCCAGTTTGATTGGATTGAATTGCATTGGATTGGATTGGTTTGGGTACTGAAATTTGGGTCGAAATGCTGACCCACTTGGGGGCAGTGTAAAGGAATTAAGTGGTTGGGTATGGATTACAGGGAGTTCTTTACAGTAATTAGACTTCAATTAGCCAAATTTCACTGCCCATCATCTTTGCTCTCATAACTGAGTATACTTTTCATTGAAGTAATCATCAGATATGCATATCATGAGTCTCCTTTTTGCGTACAATAAAATGAAATCCCTCACATAAATTATGCTCCATTTAATAAAGCTGCGACTTCAAGAAAAAGTTAAAAGCAGCCCGGAAAGATAAATGCAAAGTCGGTGGTAGTAATTCGGTGGCATTTTAATACTCGACTGTCAACAGGAACGCGAATGATGATGAAGGATCATGATGATGATGATGGTGTTGAGCGCCCTGATGATGATGACTCCACGCCAGTAGCCTCGTTGATGAGCAAGACAACCCATAAGAAGTATAAAAAAAGTCACAAAAGTCACGCAACTCGCATTTGAGAAAAAGGATATTCTTGGGCCAGGTTTAAATGGAGGCAACCCAGTCGATAAGTCGAAAGCCGAATGGCATATTTCCCCAGCCACATGTGACGTGACTGGCTTTGTGCCAGCACCAATCTGCACTTGCCATTTATTTTTTTATTCTTTAAGCTTTAAGCAAGTAATTTGCATAAAATGCGCGACAGACGGAGAAAAACCAGCTCACGCCGAAAGCTAACAAGGATTAAGTAGGGAAAAAGAGACAGAGAGAGAGAGAGAGAGAGCGAGAGATAGGGACAGACGGAGGAAAGCCGGCGAAAAATGACTTCAGGCTGCCATGTGGCGATGGGGAAAACTTACGAGCTGCACAAATGAAAATGAATTCGGGGCCAAAAGAATAATAATGAAGAGGTCGAAACGAATACAGGACTTTGGCTCCAGACCGTAGCGAGTAATTAAACGAATTTAAGCGGAATGCCAGATGAAGTGAGAAGAGCGAAATTAAGTGTTAAGGATGCGCAGCGCAAAGGAGCAGGAAGTCCTTAAAAGTAGTGAAAATACAAGTAATTTCTGCTAGTGCATCTCGGAAACTACATCTGCTGCAGCAGCCGCAGAAATTTAATGAGTTATAATACAAAAGTTCGTGATGCTTCATTATGGGAACGCAGGCAGCTACAGAGCCGCAACTTTCCCTTAGTCCTTCGTCCTTGCTGCGAAATCCCTACATCCAATCCTCTGCTGAATACCCTGCGTCTCCTCCTTGGACTGCTTGTGTGTATTCCATTTACCCACATTATGTACTTCATGTACATCAGCGCACCGGATGCACAAATACAGTGCGTATTAGAACTCAAAGCCCAATGGGGCCAAGCGGATCAAATTACTTAATTAATTACGAATTAGTTTTCAAGTTTCTACCACATTGTGTTATCTTGTCAATTTATTTATCGCTTTATAATATTAAACAATTATTTAGTTTCCAGCTTCATGAAATCATTTCGTTCAATTAAGCAAAGCTTAAATCAATCAACACACAATTTCATTATAGTAACTAAATAGTACTCCTTATCAGAACTTTAAAATTCAACAAAATCTATAATATACTCGAATCCTTTATTTATTTCTAAAATCTCTTATAAGATTTATTAAATATTTCAAATAATCATTTAAGATTATCATAACGAATTATAAGAGCTCTAAAGAGACCATTTCCAATTCTATTATAATAATAATAATAAGCAATTGTTGGTTTGTGAATACTTTGCACTTTCCTGTTTAAATTCCCCTCAATTATTGGACGACTTTTCCTTATTGTACCGAAACGGACTGTATTCATTCCGCTGCTCGACAGTTAAGTGTGAATGTCTTGAAGAACGCACTGCTTTTGCTTTTCTTGGTCCTCCAAGTCAACGAAGTGCAAGTGCTTAACCCATACCCTGGCATCCTAATTTCCCAGCTATTTTGGTCCTGTTTTCCTTCTTTTTTTTGGGGGGTAAGCGACGTTGCATTTCATGCAAATGAAGTTAACTTGCATATGCAAATGAGATTTGTTTGTGTGCGCCTTACATTTCACAGCTGCAAAGGAATTTGTGCGTTCGTTTTTCTCGCCCTCCTGGATTATTATTTCATTTTTTTTTTGGTGCGCACACACGTCTGATTTATGACTAATGAATTAATTTTGAATTTGGTTACAATTAACACGAAATTTTAAGCCGTGGCAACCAAATTCCACATAAGCCTTTACGCCCACACACACATGGCAGAAAGAAATCCTTTCGTTACACACACAGACATAAATCAACGGCGTGTGGAGCAAATGCGATTAGCATTTTATACCATTTAAACACTGTCGCACAACCACCACATGGAAAACAATGCAAAAAAGCAGCGGGGAAAAGCGGAAAACGTTGTGACAAAGCTGGTGGGGCCACTCATCCCCTCGCTTTCCACCTCTGTCGACCTGTCTCCCTCTAGCTGCCTGTTACCACTGAATGTGTGCATCTCCCTTCGAGCAAACCAGACACAATTACATATTACTTATATGAAGGTTTGAAAAGGGAACACACAGTTAGAAACGGTTCTGGGAGGCAAAACGAAAGGGGTTCGAATAGGAGGTACTCAGTGGTTAAGAATATAGTAACGACCATTTTACAGGGTATACATGAGCAAAACAGCAGTTAGATAAATTTAAATTAATACTATATATTTCCTTCAAGCCCATAAAATAATTCGAAAAAAATTCAAGGCATAATTACATGAAAAATATAAATCTAACAAGTTACACCTCACTAAAAACAATGAAGTAAATCATTTTTTAATAAATGCAATACCTTATTAACTGTGAACTCACGTTCTAAAATAAATTACTAAGTGACAATCCGGCGTTAAATGTTTATTACCTGCAAAAAAGAGATGCATTGATTAATAATAAGCTTACTGGAAATTCATGCAGTGTTGTAAACTATTATAATTTATTAGAATTCAATTGGGCGTTAATATCAATTTCAAGGCAATTCGTGGAGTCAACAAACCAACTTTTTAATACCCTAAAATAGAACGGAGTATGGCGAATAGGAAACCCCGAGTAGAATGCAAATTGCGCAAAAATCGGTGGAAAAAACAAATGTGCAACAAAGCGAACAATTGTAATTTAACTGCAGTCAGACTCTAGTTGGCAGCACAACAACAACAACAACAACAACAGCAGCAGCATCAAATGGCAAAAAGCAACAAAAAGCGGCAAAAACCAGAGAGCAACAGCCAGAATTGTGCGAGCCTCAAGTGTTGTACGTAAGCCGCTTTTGTTAGGCAATTGTTTGCCTGCCTGGCTTCTGCAGTGTTTTCCGTTTTCGAGAGGAGTCCACCCCCCAAAAAAGGGGGGAAATTTTAGGGGAGCCGGGCAAATGAAATATCCCCACTACAACCACACACACACACACTAGCATAATCCACTTTGCCCAGGCAGCATCCCAAAATAAAAAAAGCACAATAACAACAAGAAAATCCGGAAGTTACACATACGCCCCGTTGTCTGCGATGGCCCCACAGCCCCAGCCGCTCAATCTCAGCGTTTTTGTTCTGGTCGCCAGCCAGTTGACAAATGTCACTGGCTGCACTGCAACCAAATTGAATATTAACTAACTGCTAAATATGCTGATTGCATTCAAGCAGGAGAGTGTATATTAGAAATCATCCATTTGAATGTATTATTCATCTATAATATATTTATATAATTAGTCTGTTTGGTTTTTAGCGTAATATTGTATGCATTGATTTGTTACAGGGTATATTCTTGCAGTGCACGCCTGCCACGCCTCTTTAGCGCGCTTTGCATCCGCTCCATGCCGAGACAAATGTAAAACAGCATAAAACACTCGTCGTCACTAGTAGCAGTTCAGTTCCAGCTCGCCATGGTGCTCCAGCCCCCACCATTATAATGTTCGTGAAAAACTTGACACTTAATTGTCTGTCCATGTCCATGTGCGTCATGTGTGCTCCTCCAGCTCCGCCAGATCTGCCAGCTCCTCCTGCTGCTATATGTTGTTATATCTATGGCATCGCATCTCGTCTGGCGCCTGTTTCTGTTGTCAATTGTTGCACATTTGCATGGCAATTGGATTCAACCACTGGAATGGCGAGCGGGTAGTGCGTGTGTGGAATGTATGCCGGCGGATGCCAATGCCCGTTGCTTCATGAGGCGTCGAGTGAAATGAGCCGCCTCTTGGCTAAAAGCTAGTTGTACAGCACATCATCTCCAGCTTCTTCACCATTTTCAGCTCTATTTTCAGGCAAACATCACAATAGGAAGCAGCAGAAAAAGCAGAAGAACCAAATTATAGCTTCAAGTAGAATGAATTCCGCGGAATTGCATGGCATATTGTATTTTCAACTCATATAATGTTTATTTAAATTTAAAGCATATTCAAACTTTTTATAAATTTTACTAATCCGTTCATTATTAAATATTCATGCCTCTAATGGCAACTAAAATGTTTAAAGACGTTGTATCTAACACAAATTGCAGGTGATTAATAGTACAGACTATAATTGGCTATTTAGTTTAATAGTTTTGAATAAGATTACAGTTTTGTGAAACAAACTGCTTAGATGCGGATTAAGTGTTGACCACTTGAAATCAACTTACTTAACAAATACCTCAATTGTTTTTGCTGCACTGGTGAACTTAAGTGATCAGATGATCAATCATTCTGAACTTCATTTGATTAAAAGCTTTAAAGGACTTAAGATATCAACTCTATTCTAACCGTTTTGAATTATCAAGATTAAAGAAAAATGTTTGTTATGGAGAACAGCTAAATATTCTTTTTGCCAGGACACTGCATCCCTCAATTTCACCAGGTGATGAGGTGGAGCACATCCGGCGGTTGGAGCTGCATTGGATGAGCAGATGAACAGATGAACAGATGCACAGTGGCCACAATGCCGCGGGGCATTTGTTTTGGTTGGCGGTTCTGTTTCTGGTGCAGGTTCTGGTCTGCTCTGTTCGCTTCTGACTTGGTTTGTTTTTGGGCTTGGCAGTAGTTTTGCCACCCCACCAAAAAAGGGGCGACATGAATAGTGGGTGCAGTTGGACGATTTTTGGTTAGATTTTGCACTTTGCTCGCTGTGCGCTAATGAAAATGAAGTCGTAAAAGGGTTTGCCACGTGGCTGGTAATGCCTTCGCTTTTCCCTTAGCCCGCTTCTCCTTGTTTGCTCTCTCCGCTTTCGGAATCCTTTAAGCGCCATTTAGTTTCAACGAGCGCTTAACTTAATGAACACAATGGCCGGAAACCGGTTGAGAGTGCTGGGGAAAATGTAATGGAAAATGTTGGGGCTTCCGCAATTCGCTGTATCTGTATGTATTCGCAATCCCATTGGAGCACATAATCAGATTTTAATAGCCAAACCGAAAAAGGACATAGATCAACAATAGCATGAATAGGGAATAGAGTAACAACTAAAAACGCCATTAATGAAATGATGATGACAACGACGAAAGTTTAGCACGACCCAAACACATAAAACAAAAATTCCCCAAAGTCACACAGCGGAGAAAACAAAATCCAATCGCAAGTGGAATGGAAATATACACAGCGATAAAATGTATCTCAAATTTATGCAAGAAACTTTATAGTATCCTGGCAAAACTTTGAAAATATTCTTAGTAACCGAATAAATACTCTAGGTCACTATTGTAGGTCGCACTATTGAACTATGGATTAACTTTATTTTTCCCGGTGTAAGAGCCAAGAACCCGGAAGTGATAGAGGCAAGTCTCAGCTGGGACATGATGAGAAGCAAAAATAAAACATAAAACAAAATGCCCAAAAAATTAACGACAAATTGCGCATCATTAAAAGTAAAGAGGGAGACGCCTGGGAGAAACACGCAGACAGTGGGACATACATACATATGGCCCGTTTGCGAGGAGCAACAGAAAGGAGCCTGCCTGCCAAAAGCCAATAATGGAGGCAAACGGACGTTAAGGGCGAAATGAAGCCAAAAACCCAACGACTGACAGGCAATGAAAGAAGCTTTAAGAGCCCAGCTATACACCTCCGTATTGTAAGGATGTGGGTGGAGTTCTCAAAAGGGAGGGGGGTGGGTTTGGTGTGGCGGCACACCGCCTGCGGCAACACCTGGGCGCAGTCATTTGTTTGATTACAAGCCACGAGATACAACGACAATGAACCCAAATTGAAGATGCCAAAGTGAAAAGAGGGGCAGGTGCCGCCTGGCGGGGCACGAACTCATCCCCTCCTGGCACCACCCCAAAACCCCACGAGTGAAAAATATTTGGCCATTCATTTTGTTAATTTAAACAAGTCGATCTAATAAAGATGTTGAAGCTCCACCGACAAACTCCCTGCCTTCTCATTGTGCGCACGTGAAGATTGATAAATGGTGAATTTTATATCTGATTAAATAAATAGAGAGAACTTAAAACCAAAAACTAGAAATATGTTGATTCTATTTCTAATTAAATAAATAGATATCTTAAAGAAGATATCTATCTCTGAAACCATTATATTCATATGATAACCAATAGTTTTGCTAATTGGTAATAAAATAGATTAAAAGGCATGGAATTTAAAAACATTTAATTAACGTTGTTAATTTATTGGAAAACGTGCATTGAAATAATCATTTCATATAATTTATTTAGTTAGCTGCAAGATACGATTTGAAATGCTGTTGACATTCTTCTCATTCTTACTTAGCTTTCCAATTAATTAATTTTTCTGAGTGCAATGAGCTTAGTTTCAGCCGGGGACAGCGCTTAATTGCCCGACAATGCAGCTGCCCCGAAAACACACGCAGTTACACATCCGATCCTTGTGGGGAGAACAAAAAAAACTGAGAGGCGCCAACGAGGACAAGTCCCCTGCCCCCTGCCCCCCGCCATGGTTCCCCATCCAAATGCCGGCCACAAAAACCCTCCGCTTGCCACCATAATGACTCACTCACTTTGTGGCAACCGAGTTTACCAACTGCAGAGGAGTCGGGTTTCGCTGCTCTTTTGCCAGCTCGCATTTTGTTTTTTCCCTGGATTTTCTTCGTTTTTTACCTCCCCTATTTTTTTGGAGGTGTGACAAGCCACCGGCTCAGCTGAGGTAAGCGTGTCCTGTGTCCTGTGTCCTGTATCCCAAGTCTCGTGTCCTGGCACATGTAACATGGTGTTCCCTCGCCATTCGCCGGGATAATTTTAATTGGTTTCCAAAGCATCAAGTGAAAAATGAAAACTTTGCTGTTAACAAAGAAAATTATGTTCAACACAAAAGTCTCATTAAAATTCGATTCAGCTTTTACACGGTTGACATGGAAAACAAACATGGTCGAACAAATTGCCCGAAGGCATGATTATTTATATAATAATTAAAAGTAATAATACTTTAAGCTTCTGTTGGAAAGAAAAAGACGTACAAATAATTAAAGGCAGTTGCTTATGACAAAAACAGGAAATTAATAAAGGTATTAAAAGATAAAAATCAATTAAGTTAAAACAAATTTTAACCTCGAATAATATACTATTTTCCTGATTATATTTACTATTAAATTAAACAATTTTTAAGCATGTAAGAGTCCGCTTAGCAACAGCTAGTATTTTGTTTTACTTATCTGTGCGTAGGCCACTTGTAATTACTGCTTTTGAGATTCCATTAAAACTATCTAGTTGAAATTACATCACATTATCAAATCTGAACAAATCTGGCCCACTAAACTCGACTGCCACTTTTCCCTGGCCGTCATGCAAGACAGAACATTTTAATTAAATCCAAATAAAAGAACCACTGGAGCTGTAATCGAGATATTTGAAAGTGACATCTGAGTTATTTGCACAGGGAGCGGAAAATGGTCAGAAATGTTAAGTGAAATGGCAGATTATTTCCCATCCACTTTTTTTTTTTGCGTAATTCATGTTATGTCATCTTTCCTTTTAATAAATTTCCGAGCGCCACAAGCTGGCTCACTGGTCTTGGTCATTTTAATCAGCATTTTTCACTTAGCCGCAGAATTTCATATATATATAAATATATATATATTTTTTTTATTTTATATTCCCGCTCCGATGTCCTGAAAGTGACCGCCGCAGTGGCAGCTATTTACCCGCCCACCGGCTGGCCACGCCCCCGTTTCCTTGACCAAAGTCCGTACACACCGCACTTTGTTATGTTTTGTTTGCCTTTGCCTTTTGTTTGCACTGCTCCTGATTTCTCTCCCTCCCTCTCTCTGTGTATTCAGCGTTTTTCCTCGTGTTTTCCTCGTTTCCAGCTGCTGCGGTGAAGCTGTGGCTCAGTTTTTAATCAAAACATAATGTAAAAAGGATGCAAAATACACAAGGAAAGTGGCAGGCACTAACCCAGCAAAGTCCATCATCCCAACCTTCACTCCCCGACCGTCGAACACGGACTTCTAAAAAAAAAAAAAAGAAAAAAAAAGTGTTTGCCCTGTCGCCGTTGTTTTTGTCTTAGTTGTTGTTGTTTTTGTGCCGTCCATTATTCAAAGCATAATGTCACAATAAACGTAAAAGGTGCAAAATATGGCCCAAAGGCAACAAGCAAAAGCAAAAGCAAGTGCCAACAATGAGAAAGAGCAGTGACAACACAAACATACAGTCCAACTTCACTAACTCAAAGTTGCCCGGGTTGATTTCAAACTTTTCGTTTGCCCGGAACTCTGAACTTGCTCAGATTGAAATTCTCACAGCTGTTAATTAAGTATCTTGTACTAATTTTCACTCTCAAAGTTGACAGATAAGCAAGCAGAATCGAATGATTTTAGTCTGTTTTATTAGCTAACTAATTATGATAGTTTGGGAATTAAGTGCTACTTTTTTATGGCTAAAAGTTCTGATAACTAACATTTGGGTGTAATTATGAATATTCACTAAATTATTTGGAGCATTTTATATAAAGATGATATCTATAAGATGTAACTATCGATGTTCTACTGTAGTTACAGAAGAGAGTTGCAACAAAAGAGCCACCGTAATAGCGGCACAACAACAACTCAACTTAATAACACTTTGCAGTTGTCGCTGCCCAGGGCACTCACCCGGTACTTTCCTCATCCACCCCAATGACCTCATCCTCCTCCTGCTTCTCCTACTCCTGCATTTGGAGGGGGACTGCATAAATTTGGAAGGCAGAACCTGGGAAGGAAAAACTTGATCACTTCCTTCTTTCCTTCTCGCCTTTCTCCTTCGAGTCGTTTCTGTTGTTGCCACAATTGTTGCGTGCCCCGTCAGGCAGTCAGTCAGTTAGTCCGCTAGTCATTTATTCGGTCAGTCAGGCATTCAAGTTGCCAGTCATTCAGTCAGTCAGTCATTGAAGTGTCCACGTGCGGGGATACGGGCCTCCACTCGAATGACCCGCTGGCAAACTTGCATCTTTGCCGAGACTTTTGCATCCGACAGCTTAACGGAATCTCTAGTTCCTTGCAGTGGAACACTCGGCAATTGAATCTTTGAGATACCATTTTTCAGTGACCTCTATGCACTTTTGATATTGGAAATTTGTAAACGATTTCAATTTTATATGACCATTTATGAACAAAAACTTGTTTGCTGATTGTGGTTATTGCGTAAAAAGGTATTGTTAGTGTAATGGGCAGTAAAGAACAAGCTTCAACCACAAAAAGAAATATTAACAAATTATTATTATTATATCTACACAGCATACTTTATTTTTTGCTTATGGAGTTTAGCAACATTATACCTGTATTAAGCCTAGCAATAAAACGCAGTAATAATAAACTAGCCTTAAAAACTAATTTAAAATTCCCTGTACAACTAAAATTGCGTTTAGCAATGGAAAGAGACTCTAGTCATTGACCCGAAGAAGAAACTGTTCTACATATCTCGTATCTTTCTCCTCCGTTTCTGCTACCTGAATTGGTCCGCATAATTTGCCTTTTGATGACACCGAGTCCACTATCTCAACCTGAGTTGTTCCACATGTTTGTCACGTGTGGCGACTGAACTCAATTGCCCTCGAGCTCGTCCTCCTCCTCCTTCAAATCCAAATCCCCTCCTGCTTCTCGGCAACAACTATCACAAATTGAAGTGCAGCGCGAGAATTGGAGAAAGAGAAAAGAAGAGTGAGGGAAAAGCACTTCCGCAGCTATTTTCCCCGCTTTCCACGAGCGAACAGTTGTCGATTGTTATGTGGAAAATGTCAAAGGCACTTGATATTGATCACAGTCGTGGTACAGATCTTGCGATACGCTGAGAGAAATTAATGGACGGTAATTAAAAAAATATATATTTCTATTCTTCGAAAAGGATTTGTTTAATGAAATAATCATGTTATTAATTTCTCAATAATGACACTGATTAATTACAAAATTAAATCATTTTATGATCATGTCTAGATGATTATCCTCAGATTTAAAACGTATACACACTAAAATGTATACAGCTTAAGATACAAACTGGTCAATATCTTATGGTTTTATTGACTGGAAAGCATTTTTATCTAATTGTTTTAGATGAAAACTAAGAATTCCTCACTTTGCAGTGCTCGGCTGTAAAACAAGCAAGCGAGGCACCAGCGAAAATAGAAAAAGGGGCCTGGATGCGTTGCACTTGCCACGCTATCGCGCGCTCTCTCCCACTGACATGCGGCACGAGGTGGCCTCTCGCTCGCACCGCTTTTAATTATAGCCACCTCTGCGTCGAGAAGTCGACGGCGTCTGCGAAGCGGAAGTTTGTTTAGGATATTTGGCATTGTCTGCTGGCATTTTACAAGCTCATGCAGCTGCCTGCATGCGGCGCCGTCTCTTCAGATGCCCTGACTTTCCTGCCACGTCCCTGCCCGCCTGGAATATCTGCCCCATTTGGAGACAGAGACGAAATACCCCACAACATCCGAGAGTCCATGATGCGAATTATTCAAATAGCTCGCGCCGCCTTTGGAGCGGTCTGCATGCGGGCCCATACACAGCTCGACGACTTTGGCATACAAATTAGATGCAGCGATAATCGACTATTCAGGTTGACTGCCTCAGCTCCCTGAATCACCTCACCACCCATCCATCCATCCAACCACATCACCCACATCCATCCCATTCCATACAAAATCCACACACACACTGCCTGCAAAAGCTTACCTGTCACGGGTTTTTGCTCTTGAGCGCCTTTAAAGTGAATTTTTCAGTCCCAAATAATCCCTTCTTTGATATGTTTTGCCGGTGCAGCTGCAAGAGAGCAATTTTCCGGATAGATTTTAGTTATTTTTTTTTTTTTTTGGCGAAATAAATTTTCAGTGACATAAATTCAACATGAAATTAATGCTAATCCTGCTGAAGCAAAAGCAGAAAATGTCGCAGACAGCAAACACGCACAAAAATAAAGACAAATGCAACTAAAATGAAAGCAGGTTTATACGATTAGATTTGGCATGGTACATGGAAATAGATATGTTGTGAAATGTGAGCAAAAATTGGTTGTTTCTTAGAATTAACAATATTCTTTAATTGATTTCAAGCATTCCAACAACGATTCTTGCTAGTTACTAACTTACCATAAAGGTAAAGGTGTTTATCGATTAAAGTAATATAATAGTTGAATATATTCAGTCCATTTATCGTTAAAAATAATAGCTTTAGGGCAAATATATGAATTAACCTGAGATATGATTTTTGCAATATTGCCACCGCATAAACCTGGTTAAGGAAAATGTCCTTTTGATTCCGTGTCTAGACCGAGGATAAGTTTTCTATGCTAAATGCTGCCATACGGAAAGAGAATGGAAAAGAGCGCAAAAGGACGACGGCTGAGCGGAAACTTCTGCAGCGCCATAAAAAGTCGCACAGAAATCAAAAATCAAGAGTGGAAACTTGCGGGCCAACCCCAGGAAAATACAGCCACCCACTGAAAACCACCCAGCCACCCGGGCAGCAGTGCAAGCACCACCCCGCATTCACCACCCACCGTTTGGGGGTGGCCCGCTGGCTTGGCTATTTGCCTTCTGGGAAGGACGAAGGACGCAGGAGCAGAAGGACGATGCGCGGAGCGTATCGCGTCTGGATCAGAAATTGCAGACGAGCCTAATGGGATAAACTACGTGGAGCACACACACACACACAGCTGGGTCCAGAATAATACAATATCTGTATCATGCGGAAAATCATATTCAAAACCAATAAATCTGGCTCGGCATATTAGTTTGATAGCTATAAGTCAAATAAGTAAATGTCTGTGAATGTTTAATTTCTATATGGGAAATTGTTAATATTAAAAATAGCTGTTAAGATTATCATACATCAATTAAGTCTTTGTTTATCTTTAAGAGCAATTACATACAATAACAGTATCTTTGACATTCCTTTGACATTTGCAAATAAAATCTTAAAGGATATTTGCAGGCCTTATAGGTTAGTATTCTCTTAATTACTTATTCATATGCGTATAGAAATCTGTAAGCGATATTAATATTTCTACCGCATCTGTACACCAGACGTCGTGTGACAAATTTGATGATGGCACTAGTGAGGAAAATACTGCGCGCATAAAAATGCATAAATGGAAAACAAAGCCGGCAGGAGCTCGGGAAATTGTAGTGTGTGGTGTACGAAATTTGCATTTCCACTTCATCGAAATTCGATGACTCGAAATACCCCCACACACACACAGGCACAGATACACACACACGCGGACATCGGTAGAGCCACCCACACATTGACAACCAGACAGGCGCCAACTGGAGGGTGGAAAGCCGGCTTGTTGTGCCGGCGAAAATGCGTAAAATAACGGCAGTTGGAGTGCTTTTCCTGATTTTACTCACCGGCAATTCTTCCGTTTGCGCAGTCTTAAGCTTTGTAACTTTGTTTCAACTACTTGTTTTTCATCACCAACTAGTATATTTAATAATATTTCCTCTACTTGAGCATTAGTTGCTGCGAAAATTGTAGAACAGCTTTGTGGGTAAACACTCACACACACCGACGCAATGTCGCGCACACACACACACTGAGCTTGTAGTCCCGCTAGAAAAGTGCCGCACTCACGAGCCGCGACGTCACGTCCATACGAATCCGAATTTGAATGGAGAATTCAGTTTGAGCGGTGTGGTGCGACCAGTCTCGTTTACTGCAATTAAAACCATACATTCGCAAAGTAGGTACGGTCACTTTGCAACTGTTAAGTTTTTTCCCTGTTAACCGCACTCATTTTATTTAACAGTACTGTTAAGGAATGTAAATGCTATGTTAGAGAAATAATGTAGCTTAAAATTGTGAATGTTATACTTCATGTTCACCTATGTTATTACTTCAAAGTCTGAAATCTATATAGTAAAAGAAATTTGTTCATATACATTCTGATTATTAGTATTAAGGCAAGTCAACAGATATAAGCTCATATATTGGATGGATAAAATGATAAAATATCACAAGTTTTAAAACAAGTAGTAAATAAACATTCAAATGAACCACCCTAACATAGCGCCATAGTAGCAGAGTTCCGTGGCTTTGTGCAGCAGCTGAGTACGGTCCCACTATTCCGCAGGATTCAACCGAATCACAAACAAAACGCGCAATTGCCTTTGATCGCAGATAAAGCGCGTATTTTTCCTGCCCAGCGATGACGGAAGTGCCGCCCAAGAAGCGCAACGCCTGCGTCATCGTGCTGGGCGACATTGGACGCAGTCCGCGCATGCAGTACCATGCCCAGAGTCTTCTGGAGGAGAACTACCACGTGGACATGATTGGGTATCTGGAGACGAGGCCGCTGGAGGAACTGACCCAACATCCGCGTTGCCGAATCCACGAGCTAACTGCCGTCCCAGTGACGAACCTAACGCCCAAACTGCGCCTGCTCTTCAAGGTCTTTTGGCAGACACTCAGTCTGCTGATGGCTCTCATTTCCATTGGCCGTCCCAGCTTCCTACTCGTCCAGAATCCGCCCGGCATTCCCACGCTGATTGTGTGCTATCTGTACTGTGCGGTCACACGGACCAAGCTGGCCATCGATTGGCACAACTACACGTACACAGTGCTGGCATTGGGAATGTCGAAGGGAGAGCAGAGTCCTCTAATTCGATTGGTTAGGCGACTGGAGCGATACTTCGGCTCCAAGGCACACACCCACTTCTGTGTGACGCGGGCCATGCAGGAGGATCTGCAGCAAAACTGGGGCATTGGGCAAGTCCTCATCACATCCATTTAAACGATGTAAATAACTAAACCATGACTCATATTTCAGGCCTGTCAAAGTTCTGTATGATCGTGCGCCCGCGCAATTCCATCCCATCGACTTGACTCACAAGCACGAGCTGTACCTGAAGCTGGCCAAAGACTATCCACAGTTCCAGGCCAAGGACGCCGAACAATTCGATGTTCTGGAGGCCACCGCTCTTACCCTGAAGCTGGCCAGCGGTATTGTGCAGTACAGACCTCAGCGACAAGCCGTGCTAGTTTCCAGCACCAGTTGGACGCCGGACGAGGACTTCGGTATACTCCTTAAGGCTTTGCAAGCTTACGAGGAGACTGCGCAAGCGGAGCCGTTGATTTATCCTTCCCTGCTGTGCATCATCACCGGAAAGGGGCCACAAAAGGAGCACTATGTGGCGGAGATCGAGAAGCTGCAATGGCAGAAGGTGTCGGTAATCACGCCCTGGCTGGAGATCGAGGACTACCCCACTGTTCTGGCCAGCGCCGACCTGGGCGTGTGCCTGCACTGGAGCACCAGTGGGCTGGACCTGCCCATGAAGGTGGTCGACATGTTCGGCAGCGGGCTGCCTGTCTGCGCTTACGATTTCAAGTGGTAAATAACCCTGCCATCTCTTGGCTTTATTATTATTTCATACTAACTACTACAAATGACTTTTTAGCCTTGATGAGCTGGTGAAGCACGGCGAGAATGGCTTCGTGTTTGGCGACCATGTTCAGCTGGCCGAGCAGCTGAGGATATGGTTCGAGAATTTTCCAAAGAATCCCAGCATCCAGGAGACTAGAGCTAGTTTTCAGCGCAAAATCCATGAGTTCCAGGAGCTGCGATGGCGGGAGAGTTGGCTCCAGATCGCGGCACCCGTACTGGAGGCATTTCTGTAGAGCATTTTGACAAAGATTTGACAATTACACGTTATGAGAGACTTTCTTTGATTGCTAATCGCTTTTCCTAGGTTAGTTACTATAAATTCTTTACACAAAAGGGCTTAAAACTTGCTTATGCAGATTATACAAGATGCTTATTTTATTTTTATAATCGTAGACAAAAGATAAAAACAATTGCTTACAAGAAAGGTATATTTACATATATACAAATACTTACCAAAAATATATTTTCTTTTATAAAGCGTGATTTCTTAGGAAAAAAATCTTTTTAATTAAAAAAGAAAATGGAAAGGTGACGGTGCCGATTTTTTTATTTGAAAGGCCACCAACATCGATAGTCTGAAATAAACATCGATGTATCGGAAAATAATAAAAAAATCGATGTTTGGACAGCTCTAGTTGCGGACGACGGTCACACTGCAAAACCAAACCGGCTGCGCAAAAATTACAATAATTTGTAATTAAAATTAATCAATTTTATTTAATTTCGTAACAATGAGCAGCGAGTGTCGGATCTGCGGCGAGCGGATATTCACGCCGCACCCAAAGAACATCTTCGAGAAGCGCAATCATCGCATTCGGATGGCCATCGAGCAAATCACGGGCTTAGAGGTGGCGTCCGTTTTATTTGTTGTCCGGAATTATTCATAATCCATGCATTTCCAGATCGTTTTGGAGAAGATGCTGCCCCAGCACATATGCGCGTGTTGTCTCCTGGACCTGTCCCAAGCCGTAGCCTTCAGGCAGCGATGCCTGGATACGCACGCAAATCTCCACCAGAGGAACTCCTCGAAGACGGGTGTCGCCTCAAAAGGCTCCCCGGAGGTTTTGCCAGTGCATAGTGATCCGCTGCTGAAACGGGAGGTGCTGGATGACACCGAGGACGATAAGGAGCTACTGGACGATGATAAGGAGTTATTGGATGAAGATAAGGATTTCTTGGAGGACGAAAAGCCGATTTTAAGATTTCCTCCGCCCAAAAAAATCAGGCTTGAGACCCAAAATTTATCGAACAGCCAGTCTCCACGAGTCAGGGTCAAGCGCCTTCGTGTGCCGGTGGTCGAGAAGGCAGATAGTCCACCGCCACCTCCGCGGGAGCTCGTCCGAAAGCCCAGAAAGCGGCGACCGAAACCCAAGGTCGATCGCTCGATAAAGCGATACGTGTGCGACCAGTGCGGTTGGTCGTTCAACGATCACAGCAACATGAAGGATCACAAGCTGCGGCACTTCGAGGAGAAGTTTTCGTGCGACGAGTGCGGCCGCAAGTTCTACACCATGCCACTGCTCCGATTGCACATTCGAGTCCATCACAAGGGCGAGAAACCGTACGTCTGCAAGTTCTGCGGTATGGGATTCGCCAATAGTCCCAGCCGCTGTCGTCATGAACGGTGAGTGCTGGCCTAATCATCACTAGTCCTTATCTATATAAACCTTAAAAACCTTGACAGTCAAATGCATGCCAACGAACTGGTCCACCCGTGCAAAATATGCGGCAAACGATTTAACAGCGAAAAGGGAAGGCAGAAGCACGAGGAGGGGCACAAGAGTGACCAACCGGATGTCCACATGTAAGAATCGTTAAAAAATACATATCAATAGATGTACAAACGCTCATTCTCTCACAGCTGCCTCACCTGCAACAAGGAGTTCAAGGAGGCGCAGTTTTTGCATCGGCACTACTCCACAAAGTATCACCGCAAGCGGGTCAACTTGCTGGTGAATGACCCGAAAGAGGAATTCCAGTCAGAAGGTGATCCGGCGGAGAGTCCAGGATATATGGAAGAGGGTCAGGCAGAAATGGAGGATAGCCAGGCTGAACTGGATGTAATACTAGAGAACATAGAGGAGGAGCAATATGAGGACCACGAGGAACTTCAGGATGTGGACGCGGATTTTGAGGACTTCGAGTACGATGAAGCCTTGGCGGAGGGAGAGGAGCTGTACACCTAACTTTAAGCCCAAACAAAAATTCGATTCTGTTGGCGCCACAAACTCGCCAATGCCAGGGATGCAGACTATTTGACTTTTTCGGTGGTTCAGAGAACTCCTTTGAACCACCAACCGTACGATTAGCACCAGCGTGGAAGGAATTCCACGTCGGTCTTGGATTTCAATTTGTTATAAAATATATTTTATTCTAATTACACTGCGCGATTTTTTTAATAAAAATTATATGGAACCAATTTTAAAAACGGTAGAAATAAGCCGAACGTGTGTTTTAGCTTGAACCTTTCTTTTTGGGAAAATTTAAACTTTCGCTTATAATATATACATTTTAAACTAAAAAAAACTTTTTCGGTGTTGTGTCCCTGGTTTCTAGAAAACGAGAACAGTTAGTTTTCACTTATCTGGTAACGCCATGAAACAGCTAATTTTGCCGCTTAAGGAGTAAACAGAAATTCTTGCATTGCGTACGCTCTTTTACCGTTTTTTTTTCTATAATTGACAACATAAACAGTTAAACTACAGCTGATTGTTTTGGGAATTCAACCGGGATAAATGATAAATGCTTGAAATGGAAAAGCCTTCGCAATGCCATTTGTGTGCCTCGTGTTTCCGACGCCTGAATCCCACGATTATTTTTAGCCTGGAAATTCTGGCCAAGATCAAGGATCTCACTGGAATATGGGTATGTTTATGGCTTTTTTGGCGTCTGAATGGCATAACCCAGTTACTCCATTTACAGTTAGAACAGAATGAACGCCAGCCGCGTCATATTTGTCCATCTTGTCTGAATGACTTGAACACATCGATTAAGTTGAAGAATCGCATTCAACGAGTTCACGATGAAGCAACACTAAGGTGGGAATATGGGCTTGATGAAGATCTAAGTAGCACTGTATCCGATATAGAGCCAGAAGAGGATTCCAGTGACTTGGAATCGGAGGAGTCCCACACTACTTCGTATTCGGAGCACCAAGAAGGAAAACTATCTGATTTGGAAAACTATCCATTTGACAAAAAAGCAGAGGAATTCGAAATTGATCTAAATCTCGACAATGGAGATAGTAGAAACGGACCACATAATCCTAATGATTCGGAATCGCCCTTAATATTTAAGTATAAAAATCCATTAATTGAGACTACTTCGTTGGCAAAAGAAAACTTGCCTGAAACAGTTGATGCACAAAGCCCAAAAAAGGGAAACTTTATACAAATTGGAAGCGATCTGAGCCTACTTAAAACGGGTCCCTCTATTAAGGTAGTAAAGCCTCTTGCATTATTTCCAGAAGGTGGGGCAGCTGAGAATGTACCGCCTGCAAAGAGGAGAGCTCGGAAAATTCAATCCCTGGAGTGCCCTAAGTGCGAAAAGGTCTTCAAGACTCCATACAACCTGAAGACGCACATGGTGCGCCACACGGGCGAGAAGAACTTTCCATGCACGTTCTGCGACAAGCGGTTCGTCACTAAGTATCTGGTTCGTCTACATGAACGAGTGCGACACATGGGCGAACAGCCGTTCAAGTGCAACTTCTGCTCGAAAACGTTTTTTACAAGTTCAGCTAAGTCGCGCCATGAGCGGTAAGTCCTTACTGCATTTGTATTTAATTTTAAAAGCGCTGACATAAACCATTCCCTATCACTATGACAGAATACGGCACATCAGAGATCTGAGCTACCAATGCGACCAGTGCACCAAGAGATTCAATACCAAGACCTGCTTGAATAAGCACAAGTTCCTGCACACAGGTCTTAAGCCCTTTGAGTAAGTGAACTGATATGAAACTGGAGTATATTCGATACAAGTCGTGTATTTCCCTCTCAGCTGCGTAATTTGCCAAATCAACTTTGCCCGAAAGGCAGCGCTAAGGAGACACTTCGATTCGGTTGCTCACCTGATTAGGGCAAACGCCATCCTGGAAATCGAAGGAGAGCACTGATCCGCCTATGAATTTCAGATCGCTTTTAATCCCGTCTTGGAAGATGCGGACTATGTAGTCCAATTGGAAGCACGACTTGAATAATTTTAAGGCTCAGGATATCTAGACATAAATGTTTGAACGTATTCTTATTATTTTGGCACTGGATTGCCCTTCGTTTGCTGTAACTTATTTGTATTACGTTTTTGTCATTTGGTCATTTTTTAATACTTGTTTAAAACATTAAATAGGAATTATTTACCACGAAAAGCAAATGCTTGGAGTATATTCCATAACGACTTTCATAACAACCCTTGAATAAAAGGTGCCATTTTCAAATTCTGGCGCCACCGCATTCACCAGAGACGCGGACCATAACAACAGTTCCCTGCGAATGGCCCAAAATGAAGAAGCAGCTCTTTATAAAGTAAGGAATTTTGGCTCGAAAAATAACTCTTGGAAATGACGCCACAATGCCGGTTGTGTGGAGATTCAATATACACGCAAAATCCAGTTAACATATTCGATGAGCGCATCAAAATGGTCAGGCAAATCGCATTGGTCACGGGCCTTTGGGTGAGTGTGTAAATTAAATTGACAAAATCAAACCGCTAATTCTCTTTTGGCTTTCAAGCTCACCGATCACTCAAAGATGCCCCGGAATATGTGCTCCTGCTGCCTGCTGAGCTTGAAGAGCGCCATTGCCTTCCGGCAAGTCTGCATCAATACCAACAATCGACTGACAACCCAGCGCCGAAGACTGGAAGCCAAGGACGACGGATGCTGGGATGATCCACTGAGCGACGCGCACGAGGTGCTGAAGATCAACGATGCGGAAGTGGAGCAGGAGGTGTTGTACGAGGTGTCATATGCGGATAATGAGGGACTGGAGGAGGACCACGACCTGTTTAAGGAGGAGGAAGAAAGCGAGGTTGATGAGCAGAAGGAATTTGTAGATATTGCCAGCGAATTACCCTCCAATAAGGAGGATAATGAGCAAGAGCAAAAACAGGAGTGTGAGGATATGGTGGATAAAAGGAAAGGACATGATGCTGGCGAGGAGTCACAGGAATATGAGGAGTCACACCCAGATGAGGAGGACGAGCTTTGGCAGAACGAGGACGGCGACAGCGATACAGAAATTGATTCAATGTCAGATAGAAAAGCCACGTCGCGTCAACCGGCCCTTGACGAAGATAAGAAGTCTATTCGAAAATACACCAACAGGTCATCTCCCAAAAACGACGATACTGACATTCTGAAAACTGCGAAGAAAAAACGAAAAACCTACGTAAGCCGAAAGGTCCACGTCTGTGACCATTGCGGCAAGAAATTCACCGACAAGGGCAACTTTAACCTGCACGTGCTGCGCCACTCGGGCGTCAAGCCCTTCGAGTGTCCTGAGTGCGGCCAAAAGGAGTTCAACAGGTACATCCTGAACATTCACATTCGGGTGAAGCATCGCGGAGAGAAGCCATACGCCTGCCAGTTCTGCGACGAGAAATTCGCGCACAGTACTATGCGATCGCGCCACGAAAAGTGAGTCTATAGCATACCTTAAATCCCTAAAATGCCCCCACGAACACTCCCATTCTTTCAGCCGGGTACACCGGAACAGGAAATCACCAAAGAACTTCAAGTGCAACTATTGTGACAAGCGATTCGAGTCGAACTACCAGAGGGCCAAGCACGAGGTGGTCCACACTGGCGAGCGTAAATTCCAGTAAGATCTTATGAAGATATATGGCTAGATTTGTTTCTCCATGCGCCATTTGGAAAGCCATTATTTACAACACTACCATATTCCTTTAAATATCAATGATCTTATTATTTCCTGGTAAAAATGTTATGAATTCCACTTTGTAACTCTTTATCTTCTATTATCCACTGTATCCATCAATAATGTTAACTATTTTCTGATTGAAAAGTTACTTTTTCAAATGTTTAATTCTGTTTTTATCTACTTTCCCCTCAGCTGTGAGGTCTGCAAAGTGTCCTTCACACGGAACTCGAACTTGAGGACCCACTACCGCTCCGGGCAGCATCAAAGGAGACAGATCGCAATGAGTGCTAAGTCCGAAAAAGATTCCAAAAATAAATAAGGTACAAATGTTTTGTTGTTAAGTGTTGTAATCCGTTTAGAGACCTAATGTTCTTATCTGTTAACAATTGTAAAATTGTAATAGCATAAAATTATTTCTAAGAATTTAATAAGATTAAATATCATAATATATCTGACTGTGATTTGGGTGTATCGATCAGTTTTAAAAGTGGATATCTCATCCTCTTAAATATTCTGCGCCAGAGGAACTAATTACATGTAGCTCACTTTAAAATGTGCCATTCACACAAAACAATGATAAACTATTCTGTAAACAGAAGTCCAACTTTGTTTACTTGGTGAAACCTAAACAATTGAGTTGAAACTGCAAAAAGGATGACCACGCTGTGCCGCACCTGTGGCCAGGAGGCGGAGCACGCCAAGGCACTTTTCGACAAAGAGACCAGAGATGTCCTGAGCAACATCCTCAAGCTGACGGGCCTTTGGGTAGGTGAACATTCCCGGTAACCAAGGAGTCATTTCCTCTTCGATTCCAGTTGAGGAACCTGCCGGGTGTGCCCACGAGGATCTGTTTATCCTGCTTGCTGGATCTGAACAATGCCACCGCATTCCGGGAGCGCTGCATCAGAACCAATTCGTCTTGGTTCGAAAAGCAGGGCAAACAAGAGGATTCGGACACTGAGACTGCAAAGGAAGGCGGGAATAACAGGGTAGAAAGTAGGGTGTATGTTATGCCCATTAGTATTGCACAGCCGCAAAGGAGGAGGATTCTGCCACAACGCAGCAAGAAAGTGAATGGAGGGACTCTTAAAACAGTAGAAACCCCAATTTACCCTTTGATTGTCCCAGAAATACCGCCTGCCGATCTCATAGATCCTCTCCGGTGCGAGGATCCTATTCAGAGCGAACCCCTGCTTTCAGCTGATTATCCAGAGGAGTCCATGAATCACGAAGAGGCAGAATCCAAAATGCCCCAAGTCAAGAAGGAAGAGCCCAGAACACCACAAGTCATCGAGAAAGTACAGAAAACGCGAAGAAAACCGAGGAACAAAGGGTGCTTAGAGGAGTGTCCTGGCAAGGACATGGCAAGAATAGAGAATATTGACTCAATTACCAATAAGACCAAAGAGGACAAGTATGCCACACGAAACAAATGGGGAGCTGCCAAAAGAGCCTATGCACTGGAGCACAGACTATATTTCTGCGACCAATGCGGCAAATCTTTTAGCGAGAAGGGCAACTTCAATGTGCACCTCAGACGGCACAAGGGCACCAAGGAGTTCCAGTGCCAGGAGTGCGACCGCATGGAGTTCACCCAACACCTGCTCAATTTGCACGTGCGGATCAAGCATCGTGGTGAGCTGCCCTACGTGTGCAAGTACTGCGGCAAGCGATTTGACAACTGCCTCAAGCGTCTGAACCACGAGCGCAACCACAAGGAGAGTCCCGTCCACCGACCACACGTGTGCTCCACATGCCAGAAGGCCTTCAAGACTTCGACGGCCCTGAAGGACCACATCGTGGTGCACACGGGAGAACAGCCATTCCAGTGAGTTTCGGTCAAACAGCCACTTGTTGGATCTTTACCTAATACATTTTCTTTAGCTGCGAGCTCTGCCAAACGTTCTTTAATAGAAGGAACGCCCTAGCCACCCACTACAAGTCGAAGCACCATCGTCTGAAAGTTGAGGAGCAGTCAAAAAACACTGTGGGTGGAGATGCTACTGTCCAGCCGGATGGGTAAATCGTTGGTTTCTTGTGTGGATTATTAAGCATTCATCCTTGCCTTTCGCATGTTCTGCTGTTGACTTGCAAAATGCCCCTCCCTTGTTTCTTAAAAAGATATTGCATAGTAGTGGTTTTGCTAACATCGGTGATAATATTTTCTCATTAAAATCAAATGGAAAATAATTTTCAATAAAGAATATAAATTAAAAATAAAGAATTGTGTATTATTGTGCCGAGTACATTCATCCATTCTCAACAAGTGTTTAAAGTAAAAAAAAAGCCATATACACCGGACTATAATCGCTACCCCCTGAAAAGTACTTTTGGCTACGCACATGGATGCAGCCCTGAGTTCAACCCCTAGTTCAAGGTTATGCAGCCCTGCAAATCGTGCTTGCTGTTTTGCAGAAATTCGCAGTTTGCCGGCAAAGGATGAAGTGCGCAGTTCACATCCACAGCAATAGATTCCTCTGCGAGTCCAAGCACATCTCGGTGAAAAAAGAAAGCATTTTCCGGACTTTCCCAACTGCCCGCGAAACTTTTCTCCGAAAACTTTCGATTCAACATTGCCAAAATCGGGAGAACTCCAAGTATTTGCGAATAACTTTCAGAGATGAGGTCGTCTAGGACATCCAGTGTTTCAAAATGGGTGTGTCACTCGAACCCTTATTAATATTCTAATCTCGTATATTATGTATACCTTCGTTTTTTGTTGCATTCAAGGAGCGCCAGTCAAACGACAACAAAAATACAATGCGCTCTTCGCGGCAGGTTAACAAAAAGCTTGTGAAGCTATTCCTGGCGGAGGCAGACGACAGTGACGCTACCTGCACCACATCCACTGCCCTGGACACCACCACGGCAGACAGTGCGTTTTTTGATAGTAATTTCGACGAGGAGAGCACTGGGCTCCAGGACTGCGATCCAGGAAGCCAGTGCCGCACCTGCTTTCGCATCATATCGCGGCATGAGGATGCTCAGGATCTCTATGAGAGGGTCAACGTGGCGCTTCTGCACAACATAAAGGTCATAACTGGGGTGTGGGTACGTCTAATATATGCATTTAAAATAAGCCCACTATATAATATTAAAACAGAGCTGCATTAATAAACTAACATTTAATTGCAGATACAACAAGGAGTGAAGGAGCTACCGCATCACATTTGCGCAACGTGCCAGGAAACTCTGAATAAATCCGTGGAATTCCGTGCCAAGTGCCAGCAGGTCGACAAAAAGCTTAGGCAGACGACGAAAAAGTGCAATGTGCAAATCGGTGACGAGGAAATGGAGTCGGAGCTGGAAAATGTGCTCTATGAAGAGTCCGCCCAGCAGGCAGAGGAACTCCTAGGACAAAAAAATGTCAGTTCAGAGTTGTGGTCGGATAGTGAGGGTGCCATGGATGAAGAGGACTTTCCACTGGATGCAGATCCAACTCAGTTTTCACTAAGTGAAGAGGAGTTGGATCTAGACAGAGATACAGAAGAAGAGTTAGCTTTGGAGCAAAACAAGTCATATAATGAAATAATTAGCATACGAAAGTGTAAGACAAAGGAAGAGATTGGTAAGGTAGATCACGGAGCCAAGGTCTATAAGGTTGTGCTCGGTGAGTACAATAGCCAGAAGGAAACTGCACCAAAGTATTCGCTACCACTACCAAAGAGACCTCAACTCAGGGTGAGTCCAGAGGAGAAAAAACGAAGGCGACGCGAAAGGATTCAAGCGAAGCCATTGAACTATGTCTGCGACAAGTGCGGGCACTCCTTTCGCCAACGCAGTCAGCTGGAGATGCACTTGCTCCGGCACAATAGGGCCAAGAATTTCGAGTGCCCCGAGTGCCCGAAGAAGTTCTACGATCTCTATACGCGCAACATTCACGTAAGGGCGATGCACAAGGGCGAAAATCCCTTTCCCTGCAACCACTGCAATGAGTCCTTCGCAAACGCAAGCAGTCGTCACAGGCACGAGAGGTGAGTGCACAACTATTTGATGGTTCCATCATCTTATCACTTCGATTGACTCACCAGGAATGTTCACGGAGCAGGCAATCGCATTCGCACGCGGGCGAAATCGAAGGAAGAGGGACCCAGTCGCCATTACTGCACCATGTGCACCAAAAGTTACACCAGCAAGAACGGACTAGTCCTGCACATGAACTTCCACAACGGAAGCAGGCCCTTCCAGTGCAAGATTTGCCAGATGAAATTCGCAGACCCATCTGCCATGAAACGACATCAAGCTTTGCACGACAAGTTTCCCATTCGCTGCGACATCTGCCTAAAGGGATTCCTGCTGCGCTCCCAACTTATAAAGCACCAGGATGTACACACAGGAATGCGTCCTTATCGGTGGGTTGAAAAGGGAATCCCGACTGCTGTCCGTTTACTTATTTTTGATTTATTTTACCAGGTGCGAGGTCTGCGATGTTCACTACCGCCATAGATATAATCTAAACAAACACAAAACCACCGATTTGCATCGGGATAATATGCAGAAAGCTATAAAAGAATAAATTAATGGACTGCAACAAGCATTTAAAGATATTGATAAGGATATTAACAAAATGGACTTTGAATCTCAAACACATCACTTGACCGCGTTTAAGCCAAATGCACATTGAGTGCGAGCCAGAACTCAGGATGAAAAGACTCAAACTCTTGAATATATATAATTTTTATAAAAATTGATATACTTTCATGGCGAAGTACGTAATAATTATAAGGTGATTGCACGTTAAGTGCCAATATAGAAGATTATGACCCGAACAATATTTTAAAAATATATTCCGTATAAGATTAGAATTATGCATTTAATAACATTAAACTTAATGAACATAAACTCAATCTGAATAGTTCAGACGTATGTTTCATGAAAGGAACAAAAAATATTTATATTATTATTAATATTAAATATAAATAAGTTTTTTATTTGTTTTTCCTAATTCAAAAACCAGCAGATACTGTTATTTGAATAACTCCAGTTTCCCGGGCAAGTCAGTAAGGGGGTTGGTTTTGAATGTTTTTTTCCAACTCTGGTCGTTGACTATTCAAAAGTGAAATAAAACACAGTAATAGGAAACAGAACCATTAACTGATTTCAAAATTACGATTATTATAATAATAGTAATTATATTAATTATATTATAAAAAATTGAATACAAAAAAAGAACTGAACGTAATAATCTAATTTCTATTTAATTGGAAAGTATTTTTAATACTTTCTATTGCCTAGGGAAATGATAAGTAAATATTTAACCACAAACTATTTAAACCAATTTATTTATTTATTAAAAAGTCAACCGAAATAGCAGTGCCGTTAACCACCCCGATTTCAGTGTAGCAAAACACAAGCCGGCCAGTGTTGCAAAGGACCACCACCCATTGTATACATACATATAAATAATACCTACTCACACATACACGCACACACGAGTACAGTCGCAAGTTGCGACTCGCAACGCCATACAAAAAGTTGGAACTGAGTGGAATCGGAGTACTATATAGCCAGCCGATCCCTTCCAGAGCGCCGGAAGAGTAGCTCACATCCGAACCCACGTCCCCGAGCCAATGTCGCGGCGGGAATAGCGCGATTCGCAGTCCAAACACGATGATAAACCCCATTGCATCCGAGTCGGAGGCCATCAATTCGGCCACCTATGTGGACAACTATATCGATTCGGTGGAAAACCTGCCGGACGACGTGCAGCGCCAGTTGTCACGCATCCGCGACATAGACGTCCAGTACAGAGGTGAGTTCTGGTCGAGATTACGCCTGTTGGAAAAGCGGAAAACCTAACCTCGCCTCTTGGTCCAAACCCGTCGATTTACAGGCCTCATTCGCGACGTGGACCACTACTACGACCTGTATCTGTCCCTGCAGAACTCCGCGGATGCCGGGCGACGGTCTCGAAGCATCTCCAGGATGCACCAGAGTCTCATTCAGGCACAGGAGCTGGGCGACGAAAAAATGCAGATCGTCAATCATATGCAGGAGATAATCGACGGCAAGCTGCGCCAGCTGGACACCGACCAGCAGAACCTGGACCTGAAGGAGGACCGCGATCGGTATGCGCTTCTGGACGATGGCGCGCCCTCGAAGCTGCAACGCCTGCAGAGCCCGATGAGGGAGCAGGGCAACCAAGCGGGCACTGGCAACGGTGGCCTGAATGGAAACGGCCTGCTTTCGGCGAAAGATCTGTACGCCTTGGGCGGCTATGCAGGTGGTGTTGTGCCCGGTTCCAGTGCCATGAACTCCGGCAACGGTGGCGGCTCAACGCCCAACTCGGAGCGTTCGAGCCATGTCAGTAATGGTGGCAACAGCGGGTCTAATGGCAATGCCAGCGGCGGAGGAGGCGGAGATCTGCAGCGCACAGGCAGCAAGCGGTCGAGGAGGCGAAACGAGAGTGTTGTCAACAACGGAAGCTCTCTGGAGATGGGCGGCAACGAGTCCAACTCGGCAAATGAAGCCAGTGGCAGTGGTGGTGGCAGTGGCGAGCGCAAATCCTCGTTGGGCGGTGCCAGCGGAGCGGGTCAGGGACGAAAGTCCAGTCTGCAGTCGGCTTCCGGCAGTTTGGCTAGCGGCTCTGCAGCCACGAGCAGTGGAGCAGCCGGAGGTGGTGGTGCCAGCGGAGCAGGCGTAGTCGGTGGCAATAATTCCGGAAAGAAGAAGAAACGCAAGGTACGCGGTTCTGGGGCTTCAAATGCCAATGCCAGTACGCGAGAGGAGACACCGCCGCCGGAGACCATTGATCCGGACGAGCCGACCTACTGTGTCTGCAATCAGGTGAGTTCGCAGTGCTTTTCCTATCGGAAGGCTTGGCCACTAATCACGTTTTCTCTTGCAGATCTCCTTCGGCGAGATGATCCTGTGCGACAACGACCTGTGCCCCATCGAGTGGTTCCATTTTTCGTGCGTCTCCCTGGTGCTGAAACCAAAGGGCAAGTGGTTCTGCCCCAACTGCCGCGGAGAACGGCCAAATGTAATGAAACCCAAGGCGCAGTTCCTCAAGGAACTGGAGCGCTACAACAAGGAAAAGGAGGAGAAGACCTAGTCTATTAGGCCAGCCTATCCAACCCATTGCTCTGTGTCTAACACCAGGCTCTGTAAAATATTCGATCCTAAGATTTACCTTAATGTATATTTAGTGACTTTCTTAGACCCGATCCCTTTCCGACTTTCCCCTCTTTTACCCAGCTTAGGTCCCTTGCTTCTATGGTTATAGGTCGTCAGTTTTCATTTAAAGTTTCTGTACAAACAATATCTTTCTCAATGTAAACACACACAAACTCGTATAATTAGAGTACACCTAAACTTACTTTACGGTAATAAACGTTGATATTCAAAGCCCGCAATGATTTCTTGGCCCCAAGGAACCCCGTATACAGTAACAGTAGTTTTACGAATCTATTTGTTTAATTGTCGTTTAGTAGACTAAGGCATTCGAATTACACATAAGTATAATTGATCG